>NC_034187.2:14404781-14718531 GCF_002021735.2 Oncorhynchus kisutch
AGAATGTCTGATGAATGGATGTTTGGATGCACTCCAAAACACACTCCTGCATATTGCTTAGTGGGCAGAGAAGGTTGGTGTTCTGTATGGCTCAGTTAGTAAAGCATGGTGCTTGCAATGCCAGGATTGTGTGTTCAATTCCCAGGGCCACCCATACATAAAGATGCATACATGACTGTAAGTTGTTTTGGAAAAAAGTATATTCTAAGTGGTGTATATAGTAATGCACACAGGTCATAGTATATGAGCACGCTCTTTTTTTTAATGGAGTTGATGAACCATTGTTACTCCATTTGGGGTTGTTATTTTTAATATGTCTTTGAGAGGCAAGCACTCGAATGTAACAACTGATATTTCATTCTGAATTTCTTTCTGAATCTTTCTCAGTTTTCTTCAACCCAGGAGGAGTGTCTTATTTGAAGTTCATCTTGTTTAGAAAACACAGGTGAAATCCTTGTTGTGCGTTATTTATAAACATACCACAGGGCGAGCAGATTTTCATGTTACCATTGTAGCTATTTCTAAAAGTTCTCTAAACTTCTCCTCGGGTTGTGGTTGCTCAGATGACATATTTTTGTTGTGGATAAAACGTTTAACCCTAACTGAAGGAAGTGAACAAGTACAGTACCAGTCAAAAGTTTGGGCACACCTACTCATTTAAGGATTTTTCTTTGTTTACTATCTTGTACATTGTAGATTAATAGTGAAGACATCAAAACTATGTTATAACACATATGGAATCATGTAGTAACCAAAAGAATGTTAAACAAATCAAAATATATTTAAGATTTTAGATTCTTCAAAGTAGCCACCCTTTGCCTTGATGACAGCTTTGCACACTCTTGGCATTCTCTCAACTAGTTTCCCCTGGAATGCTTTTCCAACAGTCTTGAAGGAGTTCCCACATATGCTGGGCCCTTTTTGGCTGCTTTTCCTTGTCTATGCGGTCCCACTCATCCCAAACCATCTCAATTGGGTTGAGATTGGGTGATTGTGGAGGCCAGGAAATTTAATGCAGCACTCCATCACACTCCTTCTTGGTCAAATATCCCATACACAGCCTCGAGGTGTGTTGGGTCATTGTCCTGTTGAAAAACAAATTATAGTCCCACTAAGTGCAAACCAGATGGGATGGCGTATCACTACAGAATGCTGTGGTAGCCATGCTGGTTAAGTGTGTCTTGAATTCTAAATAAATCACTGACAGTGTCACAAGCAAAGCACCCCCACACCATCACACCTCCTCCCAGTGGTGTAAAATACTTAAGTAAAAATAGTAGTTTTTGTGGGTATCTGTAATTTACTTTACTATTAATATTTGACTACTTTTACTTTAACTTCACTACTATCCTGAAGAAAATTATGTACTTTTTATTCCATACATTTTACCTGACACCCAAAGGTACTAGTTACATTTGGAATGCTTAGCAGGACAGGACACACTTATCAAGAGAACATCCCTGGTCATCCCTACTGCCTCTGATCGGGAGGACTCACTAAACACATGCTTCGTTTGTAAGTTATGTCCAAATTGGAGCGTGCCACTGGCTATCCATAAATAAATAAAAAACTAGAAAACGTGGCCAGCTGCTTTGCTTAATATAATGAATTTGAAATGATTTATACTTTTACTTTTGATACTTAACCACATTTTAGCAATTACATTTACTTTTGATAATTATATGTAAAACCAAATACTTTTAGACTTTTACTCAAGTAGTATTTTACTGGGTGACTTTCACTTACTTGAGTCATTTTCTATTAAGGTATCTTTACTTTTACTCAAATATGACTATTGGGTACTTTGTCCACCACTGCTTCCTCCTCTATGCTTAATTTTGGAAACCACACATGCGGAGATCATTCGTTCACCTACTCTTTCTGTCACAAAGACACTGCGGTTGTAACCAGAAATCTAAATTTGGACTCATCAGACCAAAGGACAGATTTCCACCGGTCTAATGTCCATTGCTTGTGTTTGTTGGCCCAAGCAAGTCTCTTCCTCTTATTGGTGTCCTTAATTAGTGGTTTCTTTGCAGCAATTCAACCATGAAGACCTGATTCACACAGTCTCCTCTGAACAGTTGAAGCTGAAATGTGTCACGCACTGATATGTTTCACCTCTCTTTGTGATTGTTTCCACCCCCCCTGCAGGTGTCACCTGTGTTTTCTGTTTGTCTGTTGCCAGTTCGTCTTGTTTGTTTGAGTCAACCAGCATTTTGTTTCTCAGCTCCTGCTTTTTCCCAGTCTCTCTATTGTTGTCCTCCCTGTTTTGACCCTTGCCTGTCTTGACTCTGAGCCCGCGTGCCTGACCACTCTGCCTGTCCCTGAGCCTGCCTGCCGATCTTTACCCCTGCCCCCCCTGGATTATCGACCTCTGTCTACCCTGAGCCTGCCTGCCATCCTGTACCTTTGCCCCCATACTCTGGATTATCAACCTCTGTCTACCCTGAGCCTGCCTGCCGTCCTGTACCTTTGCCCCCATACTCTGGATTATCAACCTCTGTCTACCCTGAGCCTGCCTGCCGTCCTGTACCTTTGCCCCCATACTCTGGATTATCGACTCCTGCCTGCTTTGACCTGTCTTTGCTGCCCCTGTTGCTACAATAAACAGTGTTACTTCGTCAGTCTGCATCTGGGTCTTACCTTGGTTCTGATAGAGATGGGTCTGTTACTTGGACTGTTTTGAAATTTTTTTGGGGGCTGCAATTTCTGAGGCTGGTAACTCTAATGAACTTATCTTCTGCAGCAGAGGTAACTCTGGGTCTTCCTTTCCTGTGGCAGTCATCATGAGATCCATTTTTCTCATAGTGCTTGATGATTTTGATCGGGTTACTGTCCTAACAACAGCAGTCAAGCACCCAAGCTAACTGGCTAACGTTGGCTAGCTGGCTACTTTCATACACAAATGAGAGAACAGCTCACTGACCATTTTACTCGATCTAGCAGAGATCGTTATGCTGCTTACATGTTATCCAGAGCATTGGTGAAAGCAACTGTGCTGCTGGCAACAATTTCCACATTTTTTTGCAAATGTTTACTGACACCAGCCATATTCAACGGGTGGTGAGCGTTTGAGCAACATTCTATTGAAATGGTTACTTGCATAGCTAGTTAGCTAGGTAAACAATGAACCATAATTCCAACTCATGATGTTACTACCTTGCATGAATCTGCAGGTAGCTATCCAACCAGGTTCAATGTTAGCTAGCTAACATTAGGATTACAACAAGCAAAGCAAATGGCTCTGAGATACAAATAATAAGATCATACACGTAACGTTAGCTAGTGAGCCAGCCAGCTAAGGTTAGCTAGCTAGCTAACAGTACACTTTAACTTGAAATGAAAATGACTTTCTGTCAAAATTTGAAACTTATATCTGAAAATGTAGCTAGCTAGACTATCTTAACCGTGTACATCATGGGTGGATGCCTCTCCCTGTCACAGATGCCAAGATTACCATTCATTTGAAGATGTATTCTGGAGATAGGTGTTATCTCCATCTCCTTAGCTATCATACTCTAATTCCAAAACTCAGTAATCCAGAAAGTGGAGAGCAACACTTATGCAGTTCTACTACGGGATATATATATATATATATATATATTTATTTATATATATATTTATATATATATATATATATATTTACCTACACATACTGACCAGCTCAAATTGACAGAAGCATGCTATATGGCAGACCAATCCAAACTGATCTCTCGGTATGTCCAGACCACTTATTATCTCACCCAATCATGGCTAGCAGTAAGGTTACTGACTTTTTCTGTGGCTAAACCAACTAGGCTCGTAATTTAACAACTGTTTTCTTATTTACAGATTGCATACAGGTTTGTTACTATGGCACATTAAAGTTTACATGTTTCAAAAACCATTTCTGCCAAAAAACGCATTTTGATTAAAAAAAGGTCACGTTCAAATAGCATTCCTGTAAAGTAGTGACCCGTGACATTCGCCTAGTTTCCTGAAAAGAGTCACAAATGGACTTTTAACAAGCCACACCTTTTACTTGAAATGCAATTCAGGTGACTACCTCTTGAAGCTGGTTGAGAGAATGCCAAGAGTTTTCAAAGCTGTCATCAAGACAAAGGGTGTCTGCTTTGAAGAATCTCAAATATAACATTTATTTTGATTTGTCTAACACTTTTTTTTGGTTACTATGTGATTCCATATGTGTTATTTCATAGTTTTGATGTCTTCACTATTATTAAAACACAATGTAGAAAATAGTACAAATAAAGAAAAACCCTTGAATGAGTAGGTGTGCCCAAACGTTGGACTGGTACTGTACTTAATAGTTAATTGTTAGGATTGGTACAAAAACACAATGGAAAAGTTAGCTTTTCAAAAAAGCCTTTATATCCAAATAGCATAAGGTGACAGATCCAAGCAATGATGCTCTGTAATGCTAAACAACTCTCCCAAGCCCAATTAACCAAATAATTAACTTGCATCTGCCCTGCAATTACACTGCATTAATTGTGGCCTCACACAAATGAGCAGAATAAAAGAAACTAGATCGGGTTAGCTGAACTTTGCTGTAGAATAATTACATTTTATATTTTACACACGGTTGGTCACTGCAAATTCCATTTGGCCTTCAGTTGTAAGAATACAAACAAGTGAAGGTTAATACATTTTCATTATGAGGACAACAATAGCTCACAGAGTCAAGCCAGAGGAGCAATTAAAGGTTTGGCATTGTTTCCACTCTGTCTACATCCCAAATCGCACCCTATTCCCGGTGTAGTGCACTATTTTTGACCAGGGCCCTGTGGCATTACATAGGGACCATGGGGCAATTTGGGACACAGCCTGGCTCTCCTATCCTACAGTGTCTGTTAGACGCAAGCCAGAGAGGTTAGGAGGATGCAGGGTGCTGAGTGGGAAATGTGAAAATGGAAGTACAGAACTGTAGTGTTTATTCCCGTATGGCTCAGTTGGTAGAGCATGGACTTTGCAACGGCAGGATCGTAGGTTTGATTCTTGGAGGTATCCATACGTAAAATGTATGCACGCATAACTGTTAGTCGCTTTGTATAAAAACATCTGCTAAATGTCATATATAGCGTCATATATTTTGTATTCCACATGCAACCCCTGCCAGGAATGTCTGATAAGGAATGTGTCTTAATCATTACAATTCCCTCATATTAATTATGATGAAATTATAACTTAAATGCCTGGGGAGTTTTGAGGAAGACAACAACATGCGTTCTAATTAAGAAATACGGCCTGACGGGGTGTGGTATATGGCCAATATACCACGGCTAAGGGTTCTTCTTATGCACGACACAACACAGAGTGTTAGGACACAGCCCTTAGCCGTGGTATATTGGCCTTATATCACCAAGCCCCGAGGTGCCTTATTACTATTATAAACTGGTCACCAATGTAATTAGAGCAGCAAAAATAAATGTTTTGTCACACCCATGGTATACGGTCTGATATACCACGGCTTTCAGCCAATCAGCATTCAGGGCTCGAACCACCCAGTTTATAATGGTGGATATCCATTGTAACAGCAGAGGATCGGACAGATCCACTACTCAAAGGTATTGTCCCAAATGGCACCCTATTCCATATATAGTGAACTACCTTTGACCAGGGCCTGGCAGTAGGCCTGGTGGTGCGCTATATAGGGAATAGGGTGCCATTTGGGATGCATACTAAATGTAGCTTTGATTAGCATATCAACCGTTTAAATATAGTTTACCTATAATATCAGCCCTTGGAAGCAACTCAAATCCCACGGAAGCTTTTATACCATCCATTAGCTGGTTGTGTAGTCATCTAGCTGGAGAGGAGCCCATCACTGTCAGAGTCTGACGTGCTCTTTGATGCATTAATGTCATGATTATCATATTACGAGGAAAGTCAATTATTCATTCACATCCACTACGCTAATTAACCCACATGGTACAATTAAGTCCACATTTTTACTTCAGACCCTCCACAGAAGACATTAGGCTCAATGCAAAATGCATAACCCAGTCATAAGTCACAGAGTTACAACACAATAGATGCCATTCAGAGTGGGCGGTTGAGGGCTTCAGCCAATTGATTTGAGTTGTAGAGAGTGTGTGTGTCAATATGTGTGTCTCTGTGTGTGTGTGTGTGTGTGTGTGTGTGTGTGTGTGTGTGTGTGTGTGTGTGTGTGTGTGTGTGTGTGTGTGTGTGTGTGTGTGTGTGTGTGTGTGTGTGTGTGTGTGTGTGTGTGTGTGTGTGTGTGGGAAGGGGGGCGGGGGCATTAGATACTCAGGCTGTCAGCGGTGAAATGCCACCATGCACACAATGGCAGCTGTCGTTTTCACATTAGGTTATGATCTTAACACCAGAGAACAGTCTACATACCAAATGGCACCCTATTCCATGTACAGTGCACTACATTTGACCAAGGCTCTGGTCAAAAATATTGCACTATCTAGGGAATAGGGTGACATTTGGGACAAATCCTTTGTTCTGACTCACAGACCTATCATTATCATTTAATACATTTCCATTGATACATTCATGTCATCTGCAGAGTGTAGGACTGGTTAAGAACAAGTTGGACATGTCATGTTTATATTTTTTTACAAAGTATCTTACTCTCTCTGTGCACAGGCTCATTGTATGGACAATAATACTGCAGCATATCAGTTGAAGTTGAGTGCAATGGCCTTTCATAGTCAGTCTGTCTTTCTTTTCTCCTTCCTTGCTTCCAGCCTCCCAGAACAGAGCAGAAAATGGTAATGCAGCCGTGTGTGTGTATATGTGCAGCTGTGTATCTCTGGCAAGCAGGAAAGAGCCCAGTTTATCAGTCACTCCTGATATAAAGACAGAAAATCCATGACAAAAGAGTTGGCGCTGAGGGAACACACACACCAGCCAGGCCTATGATAATGTCTCAAATCTGACAGCCAACTGAGGATCACACACACACACGCACACACGCACACACGCACACACACACACACACACACACACACACACACACACAAACACCTAGTCTCCCATTGGATACCCACACACACACCAAATATCTGAGCCATTCCTCTCTCTCTGTTTCATCTCCACTCTCCTGTTTGTCATTAATCTGATGATACTGCATGATATAGTATAATCAATGATGCAGCCACCTCAGTATTGACAAATATCCCAATTTAATACATAAAGTGCAACACAGCAGGTTGTCATTTTATACAGGTACACCACCCAGTATGAGGTGTCTCGAGCAAAGGCTACGACCACAGTGACCAATGACCTGCTGCTTTGGACCTGTCCGGCCCGGCCAATCATTCATCCTCCACTGTTGTACTTGTTTCAAATGTCAGACTTGCATCTCCACTGCTTTGAGGTGCATCACAGGGCAGCGACGGGGAATATGATGTCCAAGGCAGAAGCCAAAACTTGATGGATCTCATTGAGATGTGCACATCTGAACCTCTGTGGAGTGATGGATGGAGAACAATTCTGAGGGTTTATTGACATGGGGACGTGACTCATTATATTCCTAAAGGGCAACATTTGCACCATAATCCATCCAGAAAGAGGTGAGAGACGTTTCATAATTGCCTCTTTCGAATAGTTTACTATCAGTGCTTAAACTCCAGCAGGACGAGACACTTTGTCAAGCCACTGAAAGGATAGTGTCTGTCTATGATGCATCTCCAGCAGCTTCAGGAGTATGGATTTTTGGGGGGTCAGACATTTTGGAAAACTGTCCCATTTCTGTACAACAAAATGAAAACTATTCTGACGTTCGAATCTTTGAAAAAGAAGAGGAAGAGGAAGACATAAGAAACAAGACACCACAAAAATCCAAGTGGTTCTGGATCGATGTGAAAGATTTCACTCTGTCCAGGACCAACAATGTTTGTCTGAAAATCAATCGGGAAATCAAAAACATGGGCTTGTATCGCTGCAAGTAAAGATCTAGGCATACTGTCACACAATAGTGCTTCAAGTTTGACAGTTTGCTGATATTGAGACGGGCGATACAACCATTTTGCATTTCTATGTGTCGAGCCCCACATCCATTACCCTGATTGTGCATTCTGCCACAAGGCTTCAACATAACAGTTTAAGCCCTGTCTAAGCCAGGGAGGGGTGGGGTTTGGGGGGGGGGGGTTTCCACTAAACTACAGTGCATTCGGAATGTTTTCAGACCCTTTGACTTTTTCCACATTTTGTTACGTTACAGCCTTATTCTAAAATGTATGAAAATGTATTTTTTTACTCATCAATCCACACACAATATCCCATAGCAACAAAGCAAAAACAGGTTATAAGAAAGTTTAGCAAAAATTAAACATTTATAAAGGACATATCACATTTCCATAAGTATTCAGACGTTTTACTAAGTACTTTGTTGAAGCACCTTTGGCAGCGATTTCAGCCTTGAGGCTTCTTGGGTTTGAAGCTACAAGTTTGGCACACCTGTACTTGGGGAGTATCTCCCATCCATCTGCAGATCCTCTCAAGCTCTGTCAGGTTGGATGGGGAGTGTTGCTGCACAGCTATTTTCAGGCCTTTCCAGACAATTCTGGGCTCTGGCTGGCCAACTCAAGGACTTGTCCCGAAGCCACACCTGCATTGTCTTGGCTGTGTGCTTAGGGTCATTGTACTGTTGGAAGGTGAACATTCACCCCAGTCTGAGGTCTTGAGGACTCTGGACCAATTTTTCATCAAGGATCTCTCTGTACTTTACTACGTTCATCTTTCATTCGATCCTGACTAGTGTCCCAGTCCCTGCCGCTAAATAACATCACTACAGCATGATGCTGCCACCACCATACATTTGAATTTGATTTTTAAAAAGTATTAGCTATTTAACTCAATCACGATTTACTTTATTTAGTTACACATTTCAAATATGGACAGTCCAGGGATATTTTACTCCCTATCTTGATAATAAATAACCATACCAGACCACTTTCTTTTAATCGATGTAAAGTCCCCTATTTCGGGCTCTTTGTGCGGTTCTGGAACAGTTTTGACCAACATTTTCGTGTACAGAGCGCTCCGAGACCGTCGCAACATCATTTGCTGTTGACAGAGCTAGTTTCCTGCATCAGATGCCGCTGAGATTGAGTATATGGTTATCATAGACCAAACTCTAATTCTTACTCTGCTTACATCCTCCGAACTGAATAAATTTTTTTTCTCAAAGGTATTTATCTGTTCTTCATGTTATTGAAAACATTAACAGAGCAGTATCATGTGAAGAATAGCTACAGTACTATCAGTGGCTGACACGTTCTCTTTCTATACATCTCAGCAAATCCAGTCATGTTACTCGGAGGTAACAAACATGCCTTCAGCATCTTAGCTCACAACTAAATCTCAGATACACATTAACTTCTCTCTGCTCAGCAGCACAAACGCCTTGTGGGTCATGTGGATCCAATGAGGTGAAAAGCAGTGTTGTGTTGTTATCTCTTCAGGCTTGTTTCTTCTGCATCGAAGAATTATACATTCTACATACTCCATACTCGTTCATTGAAAAACTATTCTGAATAAAAATATAAACGCAATATGCTAAAATGTTATTGATTTGACAGAGTTACATTTCATATGAGGAAATCAGTCAGTTGAAATAAATTCATTAGACCCTAATCTATGGATTTCACATAATTGGGAATAGCGCTATGCATCTGTTTGTTACAGATTCCTTTTAAAAAAATTATCAGGATCTCGTCACGCTACTTTCGTGTATTCATTGATAAAATGCAGATGTGCTCGTTGTCCATAGCTTATGCCTGCCCATACCATAACCCCACCGCCACCATGGGGCACTCTGTTCACAACGTTGACAATAGCAAACTGCTCTGTCACACAACGCCATACACGTGTTCTGCAGTTGTGAGGCCGGTTGGACATACTGACAAATTCTCTAAAACGATGTTGGAAGCGGCTTATGGTACATAAATGAATATTCAATTCTCTGGCAACAGCTCTGGTGGACATTCCTGCTGTCAGCATGCCAATTGCACTCTCCCTCAAAACAAAGGGCAAAGGAGAAATGCTCACTAACAGGGATGTAAGCACATTTGCACATAAAATTTGAGAAAAAAATATATTTTTGTGCCTATGGAACATTTCTGGGATCTTTTATTTCAGCTCATGAAACATAGGACCAACACTTTACATGTTGCATTTATATTTTTGTTCATTATAAACACATTTTGCCCCCTTGAAATGTGTTCTTTGGACACAGATTCATGTTGTTTGAATTCAAACCTGATATGTGAGTTTACCCCATAGATGAGTGTGTCGTTCTGGCCCAAATTGCACCATATTCCATATATAAGGTACTACTTTGACCAAAGCCCTATAGGCCCTGGTCAAAAGTAATGTACTATATAGGGAATAGGGTGCAATTTAGGACATCGTTAAATATCTTGAGCTGGGTTGAAATATGCAGTTTTGCTGTGGTGTTTCCATTTGACTAATCTGCTCTAGCAAGTCAAGCAAATAAACTGGTATGGAGAGCTGTTGTGGGCCTAACGTTATTTCCTACAGGAATTATCACACATCCTCTTAAATCATGATCAGCAATGAGGCAGATAGTGTAACTTTGTTCACTTCACCTTGCCTTTTGATTAGTTTGTTGATTGCTGTTAATCAATCACTTTATTAAGTCTACCAGATGAGGAACATGTTGGTATAAATACCCCTCGTTTCATGAATCTGAGTTGACTAATCAAATCAAATCAAATGTATTTATATAGCCCTTCGTACATCAGCTGATATCTCAAAGTGCTGTACAGAAACCCAGCCTAAAACCCCAAACAGCAAGCAATGCAGGTGTAGAAGCACGGTGTAGACTAGAGTACTTTGTACTACTTTGTACTACTCTCATATTTATTCTTTAGGATAAACCACTCCTATGACAGTCCTTTTGCTGAGTTACGTAACTTGTGATCAACCCGAGACTGAGACCCATTCCACATTTCAGTCTTTGGACACCCCCTCTCCAAAGAGCCACACACACACCTCACCACTGTAGCTCCGAATGTGGCTCCCTGGGCACGTAGCAATATAAGCCTTGGGCCTCTCCCTCCATGGTAATGTCTCTGAGAGATAGAAGCGTTCGCTGACTGTGTTTACCTGTAATACAAGGACAGGGCTGGCACTGGATGCTCGTCTGATTGTCTCCAGGCCAAGGCTGCATCCCAAAAGACACCCTTTTCCCTTTATAGTGTGCAAATTTGAACTGGGGCCCATAAGGCTCTGATCAAAAGTAGTGCACTATATAGGAAATAGGGTCCCATTTGGCATGCATTCCCGCACTGCATGGTTTATCGCTGATGCTTTCTGTACCAAATGGTGCTTTAGCCATGTTAGTCCATTCATCATTCTGTATAGCTGGGCCAAACCTGAATACACATAGCCAGCCAACCGACATGGGCAGTTTATTATTTTACTATTATTAATTCAGTATGTTTAGTGTGTGTGTATGTTTGTGTGTGTGTGTGTGTGTGTTTGTGTGTGTGTGTGTGTGTGTGTGTGTGTGTGTGTGTGTGTGTGTGTGTGTGTGTGTGTGTGTGTGTGTGTGTGTGTGTGTGTGAGGACGGGGGTGGGCATGTGTGTATGTGTGTGTACACTGTTTATGTGTGTGGAGGGTCCGTCTGTGAGTGCATTTGCATGTGGGCTTCAGTAACGTTTGTACATTTTATTACAGTCCAATGACAAGAATGAAATAGTTCGTTTATGGAGCTTTGATCACTCCCATACTGCTGACCGTAATAGTGCGTTCTCTGAAAACAGAGGCCTTCAGTGTCCTTTACAAAGTGTGGTTTGTTATAGGATTTTCTCTCTGTTAAAGGCAGCTGTTATAGCGTACCTTTATACTTCCAGTCATTGTGATAACACTTGTTAGCATTGGTTTGTGAAACTGACTCTAACTTCCTTCATACAGCACGCAGAGACATACATTCACGAGTTCATCTGACTCTGGGTAAGTAGAACAACTTGATTGGCAGAATCTCACAGTATCACTTTATTAATTAAGCAGTATCCCTTTAAAAAGCAGTATCCCTTTAATAAGCAGTATCCCATTAATAAGCAGTATCCCATTAATAAGCAGTATCCCATTAATAAGCAGTATCCCATTAAAAGCAGTATCCCTTTAATAAGCAGTATCCCATTAAAAGCAGTATCCCTTTCATAAGCAGTATCCCTTTATTTTCTTTAATAAGCAGTATCCCTTTAATAAGCAGTATCCCTTTAAAAAGCAGTATCCCTTTAATAAGCAGTATCCCTTGAATAAGCAGTATCCCATTAATAAGCAGTATCTCTTTAATAAGCAGTATCCCTTTCTTTTCTTTAATAAGCAGTATCCCTTTAATAAACAGTATCCCTTTAATAAGCAGTATCCCATTAATAAGCAGTATCCCTTTAATAAGCAGTATCCCTTTCTTTTCTTTAATAAGCAGTATCCATTTAATAAGCAGTATCCCATTAATAAGCAGTATCCCTTTAATAAGCAGTATCCCTTTAATAAACAGTATCCCATTAATAAGCAGTGTCCCATTAATAAGCAGTATCCCTTTAATAAGCAGTATCCCTTTAATAAGCAGTATCCCCTGAATAAGCAGTATCCCATTAATAAGCAGTATCCCTTTAATAAGCAGTATCCCTTTCTTTTCTTTAATAAGCAGTATCCATTTAATAAGCAGTATCCCATTAATAAGCAGTATCCCATTAATAAGCAGTATCCCTTTAATAAGCAGTATCCCATTAATAAGCAGTGTCCCATTAATAAGCAGTATCCCTTTAATAAGCAGCATCCCATTAATAAGCAGTATCCCTTTAATAAGCAGTATCCCTTTAATAAGCAGTATCCCTTTCTTTTCTTTAATAAGCAGTATCCCATTAATAAGCAGCATCCATTTAATAAGCAGTATCCCTTTAATAAGCAGTATCCCTTTAATAAGCAGTATCCCTTTAATAAGCAGTATCCCTTTAATAAGCAGTATCCCATTAATAAGCAGTATCCCATTAATAAGCAGTATCCCATTAATAAGCAGTATCCCATTAATAAGCAGTATCCCTTTAATAAGCAGTATCCCTTTAATAAGCAGTATCCCTTTAATAAGCAGTATGCCATTAATAAGCAGTATCCCTTTATTTTCTTTAATAAGCAGCATCCCATTAATAAGCATATGTCCTAAATGGCACCCGAATCCTTATTGTGGGCACTACTTTTGACCAGGGCAAAAGTGTTCTACTTGGGGCCATAGTGTTCTACTTGGGGCCATAGTGCTAATTGGAGACATAGTATTATGTGGGGCTGCAGTGCTACTTAGAGCCGTAGTGCTACGTGGGGCCATAGTTCTATGTGAACCCATTGTGCTCCTTGGGGCCATAGTGCTACTTGGGTCCGTAGTGCTACTTGAGGCTGTAGTGCTACGTGGGGCCGTAGTGCTACTTGAGGCTGTAGTGCTACGTGGGGCCGTAGTGCTACGTGGGGCCGTAGTGCTATGCGGGGAATAAGTTTCCATTTGGGATGAGCCCTAACTCTATACAAGCACACAGAGGGTATAGGTTTACAGCTCTGATATAACATTAATACAGTCAAACATAATAGCAGCCATGGCCATGCAAAGTCTTTTTATGACATAGTTTATGGACCACTGCTGGCATCGAAGGGAGACCATAATTGAGCCATCCAAGATTTTGACACTGACCTTGGCTTCTATTCTACAGTTTTGCAGTGTTCAGTACTTCTCAGTACATGGTGCATAGAGTATATCTTAACAAGCACTGCACTGAATATCAACAGCAACACAATATTTGATATCAAATGCAAATCCAAAACCACCACTCTGAATGTTGCCAGTTCCAATCTGGCTCGAAGGACCAACAAATAACAGACAGCGTTTTTAAAACTGTTCTATAGTTGTTGTTGTTCTGTAGCTTTGCCATTATTAATATAAAAAGGTAATACCTTGATTTTTTTTTAAGGTCAATTAATAAGAAATAAAAAAATCTCCATGCTCAAATCACCATTGGTGACCACAGCTACAACTAACAATACACATTCTACTGTTGTAAGAATTCCATTCTAAAGTGTAATAGAACACCGGGCGAGTTCCAAGAGACTACATTCATCCTCCCCCACACTGGAGGTTCCATCCTGTTTAAATGTTCCCACCTATCCTCAGGAGAGCAACATGAATTATGCTCTCAGCGTGTAGGCCACCCCAAGGTGATTTATTGGCTGATTCCTTGTCACACAGTAATTTATGCCTAGGTCTTTTGTCTTGGTCTTTGTGGGGTGAAGCAGCACTGTCTGCAACAAACCAGCTATGGAGGATTCTACAGTAGCCTAATTCAAAGATGGTGCAGACAAAGTGGTCTGGTCATTAAAAGTATGGTTCAGAGTATCAGGACTTTTTCAAACAAGGTGATCATATCTTTCTTTCTACATAGAGGATACTGTAGCTTATATTCATCTTATTATTGCACTAAAATAAGAGCCTTACAGAAATATGAGTTACAAAACATTTCTCACTGTATAAACATTTAAGTGGAAGTTGTCTTCTTGGAGCTTACTTGCACCGTACTGTAGATACAAAGGTAAGCTGAATTGTGACTGAGGGATACTGTAACTATGGATAGCAAGCCTGCAGCAGCTGGTACGCTGCTCATTATTCCATTTTTTTTGTCAACTCTCAACTCATACCGATGCACATACAGTCCAATACACACATCCACCCTTACCCAGACCCAATTAAAACACATATGCTCTGTGCTCTCTCTGTCTGCAACCCAAATGGCATCCTATTCTCTATATAGTGCACTACTTTTGACCTGAGCACTATGGGTCCTGGTTACAATTAGTGCACTATAAAGGGAATAGGGTGCCATTCAGCATGCACATTGTATCTCTTCATGTCTGGTGTAAAGGAAGTGAGTGGTGGCCTTGACTAGCATCACTGACATTTTGCATGTGTGAATGTTAATGTGCCTCTGGCTGTCCTCCAGAAAACAGGCTGTCCGGATACTGCTCCTGGCTGGATACAGAGACTGAATACTGGCAGGGAGAGAAGAGGATAGGAGAGGAGAGGAGCGGAGACGAGAGGAGAGGAGAGGAGACGAGAGGAGACGAGAGAGGAGACGAGAGAGGAGACGAGAGACGGTTAGGTGAAAGTAGAGGAGACTTCTGTTATGTGCCAGCTGCTGACAGTCTTATTTAGATATGGGTTTTGACAAGTGTTATATCTTCCTTTACAGAAATGGCCACTTGGGCAAAGACTTGACACCCAGGTATTGAGACAGGTCTGCCAAAGGCTTTACTTTCAATCTCAGCCAAATTTTAGGTGAGCTGATCACTGAATTATTCCTGATATTTATTTAAGTAGAAGGAGCTACACTGTGGGGCATTGGACAGAGAAATCGGGTTAGCCGGGTCATTCAACAGTGAAATTAGTGAGACACTGGAGGTGGGTCTAATGCAAATCACTCTCTGATTGCCCAAAGGACCCCCGTTTCCCTATACACAGTAGCACATGGCTTTGACCAGGGCTCATAGGGCTCTGGTCAAAAGAACTGAACTATAAAGGGAACAGGGTGTCATTTCGGAAGCAGACCATTTCTCTAGTCAACGCTGCTCTTTTATTTCCTCTCTCTTCTTGCCTCTGGAGGAAATAAAGTAATGTGTGAATGAATGCCTTCTCTTGTTGTCTGCAATAGTGCAGTTCAACATGCAGGGGACAGCATGGTCTGTCACAGCAAACTGTGGTGTGATTTAAGAATGAAGCTACAATGCAGTTTGTCTCTCTGACTTTCTTGCTCTCATGCCATTGTTTTTATTACACTGGACATGCTCTCCAACGTTTGTGTGAGAAAATGGATGCCTTTATTTCCTATACAGATAAAGTGAATAGGTTCCTAGAAATTGTACACGCCATTCTTTACCAAGGTCTCTCTCTTTTGAGACAATTTGTATGTAAATGTTTTAAAATTCAGATTAGCATAGTGCTAAACCTTCCAAAATGTTTAATGTATTCCTGTTATTGATGTACAGACAACATGAAGATACAATTTAACATCACTGTACTTGGATGAACAGTCTTGTTTGCGTCTCGTAAATGAATCAAATCAAGGCTGGCTAGATCGTTCTCTCTGACACCTTCACAGCACATTTATAGTGTGAACAGTACATCACAGAGAGACGGGGAGTGGTGGATGTTAGTGGGTGGACATTACAGCAAGTGTATGGTCTGTAGTCCGTCCCAAATCGCACCATATTCCCTATATATTAGGGGTGTAGACGGGAATGAGCAGAGTTTCAGCCAGTCAGAGTGATCAGAGTGTGATTAAGCCTTGGACAGGTCCAGGATTGGGGCTGGGGGGGGGGGGGGATCTGGCTTCATTACCTTTGGTGGTTCATCTTCAACAGCTTTCCCCTTAGGGTCCACTCTGGGACCAGACCCATCACACATGCACACAGACGCACGCACAAAAGCACACACACACACACACAAAAGCACACACACACACACACACACACACACACACACACACACACACACACACACACACACACACACACACACACACACACACACACACACACACACACACACACACACACACACACACACACGCTCTAGGCCCCATACCCAATCAAGACTGTGGAGTGGAGGATGAGCCTCTCTGATAGCTCTGACAGTGTGGGTTTGGGCCTGGCCGCCTCTGAATCAATCCAGTCTGAACGGCTGTCTGGGTCTCTGGGTCTGTGTGGTGAGTCACAGCTCTGACAGTGTGGGTTTGGGCCTGGCCACCTCTGAATCAGTCCAGTCTGAATGGCTGTCTGGGTCTCTGGGTCTCTGTGGTGAGTCACAGCTCTGAAAGGCTCCCTGGTTATTTGGTGAATTGGAGATCTGATGCAGTTCCGTCTTTCAAAGGCAGATGAGGTGCTGTGATACAATTTCAGGCTACGGAGACTCCCTATTGTCATTCTCTGAATATTGCAGCATGGGAAATAATGTAGTTTTGAACCCATGAGATACGGCATGTGTTGGATGTAGGCTCCGTCTCAAATGCTACCTTATTCTCTATATAGTGGATTACTCTGGCCAGGTAGCTGGTTGTATTTAGTGTTTCAATGATGTAGTGGACTACTCTGGCCAGGTAGCTGGTTGTATTTAGTGTTTAAATGATGTAGTGGACTACTCTGGCCGGGTATCTGGTTGTATTTAGTGTTTAAATGATGTAGTGGACTACTCTGGCCAGGTAGCTGGTTGTATTTAGTGTTTAAATGATGTAGTGGACTACTCTGGCCAGGTGGCTGGTTGTATTTAGTGTTTAAATGATGTAGTGGACTACTCTGGCCAGGTAGCTGGTTGTATTTAGTGTTTAAATGATCTAGTGGACTACTCTGGCCAGGTAGCTGGTTGTATTTAGTGTTTAAATGATGTAGTGGACTACTCTGGCCAGGTAGCTGGTTGTATTTAGTGTTTAAATGATGTAGTGGACTACTCTGGCCAGGTAGCTGGTTGTATTTAGTGTTTAAATGATGTAGTGGACTACTCTGGCCAGGTAGCTGGTTGTATTTAGTGTTCAAATGATGTAGTGGACTATTCTGGCCAGGTAGCTGGTTCGATGGAGAACCCTTTTAGGTTTCAGGTAAAACCCTTTTTGGTTCCAGGTAGAACCCTTTTGGGTTCCATGTAAAAACCCTCTGTGGAAAGTGTTCTACATGGAACCCCAAAACACAGGGCCCCTCAGGGGTGCGTGCTCAGTCCCCTCCTGTACTCCCTGCTCACTCAACTGCATGGCCAGACACGACTCCAACACCATCATTACATTTGCCGATGACACAACAGTGGTAGGCCTGATCACTGACAATGACGAGACAGCCTATAGGGAGGAGGTCAGAGACCTGGCCGTGTGGTGCCAGGACAACAACCTCTCCCTCAACGTGATCAAGACAAAGGAGATGATTGTGGACTACAGGAAAAAGAAGACCGAGCACACCCCCATTCTCATCGATGGGACTGAAGTGGAGCAGGTTGAGAGATACAAGTTCCTTGGTGTCCACATCACCAACAAACTAACATGGTCCAAGCACACCAAGACAGTCGTGAAGATGGCACGACAAAACCTCAGGAGACTGAAAATAATTGGCATGGGTCCTTGAAAGGTTCTACAGCTGCACCATCGAGAGCTGACAGTGACTGGTTGCATCACTGCCTGGTATGGCAACTGCACGGCCTCTGACTGCAAGGCACTACGAATGGCCCAGTACATTACTGTGGCCAAGCTTCCTCGCATCCAGGACCTCTATTTGTTTTACCTTTAGTTAACTAGGCAAGTCAGTTAAGAACAAATTCTTATTTGTTACGAGAAATGAGTGAGGAGGTGTGGAGTCAGGCGCAGAGAGCAAAAGATGTGGGAAAAAACACGCTTTAATGTCCCGGAAACATAACATGAACCAAAAGTGGAAAAACAAATGATCAGAAATATAAACGGACAGCGTGAAACCCAAATACAAACAAAAATACACTCAAACAACAAAACAGATTGACAAGCCCGCACGAAACAGAAGCGGGCTGAACGAACTATATATAACCCTCCCCTAACAACCAAACAAGAAACAGGTGATACCAATCAGACAAAACCAAAGGAACACAGAACAACGGATCGGCGATAGCTAGTAGACCGGCGACGACGACCGCCGAGCGCCACCCGAACAAGAAGGGGAGTCACCTTCGGTAATATTCGTGACAGTACCCCCCCCCCTGACGCGCAGCTCCCGCAGCGCGCCGACGCCGGCCTCGGGGACGACCCGGGGGCCGAGGCGCTGGGCGATCCGGACGGAGGTGATGGAACTCACTCAACATAGATGGATCTAGAATATCCCTCACCGGAACCCAGCACCTCTCCTCCGGACCGTACCCCTCCCAGTCAACGAGGTACTGCAAGCCCCTCACCCGGCGTCTCGAGTCTAGAATAGCTCGTATCTTCTACGCCGGGGACCCCTCGATGTCCAGAGGGGGCGGAGGAACCTCCGGAACCTCACCTTCCTGCATGGGACCAGCTACCACCGGCCTGAGAAGAGACACATGAAACGAGGGGTTAATACGATAATACGAAGGAAGTAATAATCGATAACAAACCTCGTTTATTCTCCTCAGGACTTTAAATGGCCCTATACACTGCGGTCCCAGCTTCCGGCAGGGCAAGCGGAGGGGCAGGTTTCGGGTCGAGAGCCAGACCCTGTCCCCAGGTGCAAACACGGGGGCCTCACTGCGGTGACGGTCAGCGCTCTTCTTCTGCCTTATACTCGCTTGGCGTAACGACTCTTGGACAGCCCTCCAGGTCTCCTTAGAGCGCTGCACCCACTCCTTCACCGCAGGAGCCTCAGTCTGGCTCTGATGCCACGGTGCCAGGACTGGCTGGTACCCCAACACGCACTCAAATGGTGACATGTTGGTAGAGGAGTGGCTTAGTGAGTTCTGGGCTATTTCTGCCCAGGGAATATATCTCGCCCACTCCCCTGGCCGGTCCTGGCAATACGACCGCAGAAACCTACCCACCTCCTGGTTCACTCTCTCCACCTGCCCATTACTCTCCGGGTGATACCCTGAGGTCAGGCTGACCGAGACCCCGATCAGAAACTATATCCTCGGGCACCCCGTAGTGCCGGAAGACATGGGTGAAAAGAGCTTCCGCAGTCTGTAGGGCCGTAGGGAGACCGGGCAATGGGATAAGACGGCAGGACTTAGAGAACCGATCCACAACGACCAGGATTGTTGTGTTACCCTGAGAGGGGGGAAGGTCAGTAAGAAAATCCACCGATAGATGGGTCCACGGCCGTTGTGGAACGGGAAGAGGTTGTAATTTACCTCTTGGCAGGTGTCTAGGAGCCTTACTCTGGGCGCACACCGAACAGGAGGAAACATAGAATCGCACATCCCTCCTCAAAGTGGGCCACCAGTACTTCCTCTCAAGACCTTGCACTGCCCTAAAAATACCTGGGTGACCCGACGAGGGTAGACAATGAGCCCATCGAATCAATTGATCACGAACAGCCAGCGGCACGTACCTACGACCCTAAGGACACTGTGGAGGCGCAGGTTCCTCCCTTAGCGCCCGCTCGATGTCCGCGTCCACATCCCATACTACTGGTGCCACCAGCTTAGCTGCCGGAATGATGGGAGTAGGATCGATGGACCTGTCCTCAGTGTCATAGAGTCTTGACAGCGCGTCGGCCTTAGTGTTGAGGGAACCTGGTCTATACGAGATAGTGAAACGAAATCTGGTGAAAAACATGGCCCACCTTGCCTGACGAGGATTCAGTCTCCTAGCTGATCGGATATACTCCAGGTGGTCAGTCCAGATAAGGAAAGGGTGCTTAGCCCCCTCAAGCCAGTGTCTCCACACCTTCAGGGCCTTAACCATAGCCAACAACTCCCTATCCCCCACATCATAATTCCGCTCCGCTGGCCCGAGCTTCTTCGAAAAAAAGGCACAGGGGCGGAGCTTCAGTGGCGCACCCGAACGCTGTGAGAGCACCGCTCCAACCCCAGCCTCGGATGCGTCCACCTCTACTATAAACGCCAAAGAAGGGTCCGGATGCGCCAACACCGGCGCCTCAGTAAACATCGCCTTCAACTTATGAAAAGCTCCGTTCGCCTCTGCTGACCACTGTAAACGCACCGCCCCCCCTTCAGCAGTGAGGTAATAGGGGCAGCTACCTGACCAAAACCCCGGATAAACCTCCGGTAGTAATTGGCAAACCCTAAAAACCGCTGCACCTCCTTTACCGTGGTCAGAGTCGGCCAATTACGCACGGCCTTTACGCGGTCACCCTCCATTACCAACCCAGAGCTGGAAATGCGATAACCCAGGAAGGAAACTGATTGTTTGGAAAACTCACATTTCTCCGCCTTCACATACAGGTCATGCTCCAGCAGTCGTCTAAGAACCTTGCGCACCAGAGATTCATGCGCAGTGCGTGTAGCGGAGTAGATCAAAATATCGTCAATATACACCACTACACCCTGTCCGTGCAGGTCTCTGAGAATCTCATCCACGAAGGATTGAAATATAGCTGGAGCATTCTTTAAACCGTATGGCATGACGAGGTACTCATAATGGCCAGAAGTCGTGCTAAATGCAGTTTTCCACTCATCTCCCTCCCGAATACGCACCAGATTATAAGCACTCCTGAGATCCAGTTTAGTGAAGAACTGCGCTCCGTGAAATGATTCCACTGCCGTAGCAATGAGAGGTAGTGGGTAACTAAAACCCACCGTGATGGAATTTAGACCTCTATAATCAATACACGGACGTAAACCACCATCTTTTTTCTTCACAAAAAATAAACTCAAAGAGACAGGTGACATGGAGGGCCGAATGTACCCCTGTCCCAGAGCCTCGGTGATATACGTTTCCATAGCCACCGTCTCCTCCTGGGACAAAGGATACACATGACTCCTGGGGAGTGCAGCGTCACCCTGGAGGTTTATCACGCAATCCCCCTGCCTATGGGGTGGTAATTGGGTCGCCTTCTTTTTACTGAAAACGATAGCCAAATCATTATACTCAGCTGGAATGCGCACGGTGGAAACCTGGTCTGGACTCTCCACCGTTGTCGCACCGATGGAAACCCCTACACACCTGCCTGAACACTCATCAGACCACCCCTGTAGAGTTCCCTGTTTCCACGAAATCGTAGGATTATGAATAGCTAGCCAGGGAATCCCCAGTACCACTGGAAACGCAGGTGAATCGATAAGGAACAAACTAATTCGCTCCCTGTGATTCCCCTGCGTAATCATCTCCAACGAAACTGTGGCTTTCCTCACCAGCCCTGACCCTAATGGTCGACTATCTAAAGAGTGCACGGAAAAAAGGGGGTCTACTTTTACTAACGGAATCCTCAACCTCTGAGCGAGTCCGTGATCTATAAAGTTTCCAGCTGCGCCTGAATCTACCAGTGCCTTATGCTGGAGGGAAGGAGAATAATTAAGGAAACAAATTAATAGGAACATGTGACCAACAGGAAACTCTGGGAGAGTGTGGTGCTTACTCACCTGGGGTGACCGAGGAGTGTTCTGCCTGCCCTCTCGATTCCCAGATGAATTCCTCCAGCACCGACCAGACGTGTGCCCTCTCCGGCCACAACTGGTACAGGAGGAGCTTCCTCCTCCGATCTCCCTAGACGCGGTCCCTCCTAGCTCCATCGGGATAGAAGCCGGAGGGTCAGGAGGTAGAACTGACAGGACCCTTTCAGAACGTCCGCGAGCAGCTAGCAGATGGTCCAACCGGATAGACAGGTCTATCAGTCCATCCAGGCTAAGTGTAGTATCCCGACAGGCCAGCTCCCTACGGACGTCCTCTCTCAGGCTACATCTGTAATGGTCTATCAGGGCCCTGTCGTTCCACCCTGCTCCAGCGGCCAAGGTCCGGAACTCCAGCGCGAAGTCCTGCACGCTCCTCGTCCCCTGTCTGAGATGGAACAATCTCTCACCCGCCGCTCGACCTTCTGGAGGGTGATCGAACACGGCCCTGAAACGGCGGGTGAATTCCGGGTAATTGTCCTTCGCTGAGTCGGGCCCGTTCCAGACCGCATTAGCCCACTCCAGGGCTCTACCGGTAAGGCATGTGATGAGAACCCACACTTTCTCCTCTTCCGAGGGAGCCGGCCGAACGGTGGCCAGGTAGAGATCTAGTTGAAGCAGGAATCCCTGGCGCCCCGTCGCTGCTCCATCGTACTCCCTCGGAGGCGTAATGCGCAGAGCGCTGGAACCGGATCCAGAGTTGCTGGTGGGAGGGTCGGTGGGGTAGTAGGGAGACCATTCCTCTCCCAACGATCCATCTTCTCCATCATCTGATCCATCGCTGATCCTAGGCGATGGAGGATAGACGTGTGATGAAGGACTCTCTCCTCCATAGTAGGAAGAGGAGTGGTCGCTGCTCCTGCTGACTCCATATCGTGGTGCGGGCTTCTGTTACGAGAAATGAGTGAGGAGGTGTGGAGTCAGGCGCAGAGAGCAAAAGATGTGGGAAAAAACACGCTTTAATGTCCCGGAAACATAACATGAACCAAAAGTGGAAAAACAAATGATCAGAAATATAAACGGACAGCGTGAAACCCAAATACAAACAAAAATACACTCAAACAACAAAACAGACTGACAAGCCCGCACGAAACAGAAGCGGGCTGAACGAACTATATATAACCCTCCCCTAACAACCAAACAAGAAACAGGTGATACCAATCAGACAAAACCAAAGGAACACAGAACAACGGATCGGCGATAGCTAGTAGACCGGCGACGACGACCGCCGAGCGCCACCCGAACAAGAAGGGGAGTCACCTTCGGTAATATTCGTGACATTATTTTCAATGACGGCCTAGGAACAGTGGGATAACTGCCTTGTTCAGGGGCAGAGCGACAGATTTTTACCTTGTCGACTCAGGGATTCAATCTTGCAACCTTTTGGTTAAAAGTCCAATGCTCTAACCACTAGGCTACCTGCCGCACCCAGACCCATATACCAGGCGGTGTCAGAGGAAGACCCTAAAAATTGTCAAAGACTCCAGCCACCCTAGTCATAGACTTTTCTCTCTGCTACCGCATGGAAAGCAGTACCGGAGCGCCAAGTCTAGGTCCAAGAGGCTTCTAAACAGCTTCTACCCCTAAGCCATAAGACTTCTGACCATCAAATGAAATACCCCCCCCCCCCCTTTTACACTGCTGCTACTCTCTGTTTTTCTCATCTATGCATAGTCACTTTAATAACTCTACCTACGTGTACTGTACATACTACCTCAACTAACCAGTGCCCCTGCACATTGACTCTGTAACAGTACCCCCCTGTATATAGTCTCGCTATTATTATTTCACTGCTGCTCTTAATTACTTGTTACTTTTATTTCTTATTCTTATCTGTATTTTTTGAAACTGCATTGTTGGTTAGGGGCTCGTAAGTAAGAATTCAGCGTGTAACTAATAACATTTGACTTGATTTGATTTGAAAAGGTTTTACGTAGAACCAAAAGGGTTCTTTCTACCTGGAACCAAAAAGGGTTATTCTAAGGGTTCTCCTATGGCGACTGCCAAAGAACCCTTTTAGGTTCTAGATAGCACTTTTTCCCCCTAAGAGTGTAGTGTCTTACACCGTCTCACACGGCCTCTCTGTCCCTGGTGTGCGTGGAGTTCCTGACATGGTGAGCAGTAGTAATTAGCCCTAAATCAGTGTCACTGTGAGATCAAGGGAATGTTGTGTAAGTCTATTGTGAGGGATTAGACGGTCAATACAGAGGGGTGTCTGTGGTGTCAACCTGTCGCTCTGATAACATCACACTTTGATTCACACTCCTTTTTACATTGGGGTGTGTGTGTGTGTGTGTGTGTGTGTGTGTGTGTGTGTGTGTGTGTGTGTGTGTGTGTGTGTGTGTGTGTGTGTGTGTGTGTGTGTGTGTGTGTGTGTGTGGAGGGGGGGGTTATGTCACTTACATCTCTGATCATACATCTCAGTATGAAGCTTCCATAACATGTTGTTCATCACCGAACTACAGTGTGACCCGTTAATTTAGTCAAGCAGCAGAGTGTGCAGCAGGGAGTGACGGATAACAGAGGCAGAGGATGTGTCCCAAATGCCACCCTATTCTCTGAATAGTGCATTCCTTTTGACCCTAAACCTGGTCAAAAATAGTGTACCACAAAGAGAACAGGGTGCCATTTGAGACACAGCCAGTGATACAACTGGGCTGAAAAGAGAAGTCCATTGTCTGCCCTCTGGTTTGTCTCCCCTTCTGTCTGTCTGTCCTCCTGTCTGTCTGCCCTCCTGTCTGTCTGCCCTCCTGTCTGTCTCCCCTTCTGTCTGTCTGCCCTCCTGTCTGTCTCCCCTTCTGTCTGTCTGCCCTCCTGTCTGTCTGCCCCTCTGTCTGTCTGCCCTCCTATCTGTCTCCCCTCCTGTCTGTCTGCCCTCCAGCTCTGGCTCCCTCCCTGGCTCCAGCTCTCTCCTCCGTGATTTCCCTCATGGGTTGGGTTTATTGGATCCTTATCAGCACGGCCTCTGTCTACTGATTTGGTCATTTTAAGGAAAGGAGAAGGCTTCTGTATTACTAATGCATGTGTTAGATTATCAACATTTGGAATGTCCAGGGGTAGGAGTCTTGGGGAGGATTCTATAATTTCTAGAACCTTTTTTTGTTATTTTTCATTTATCAACCTGGTGAAGAAAAGAGTCATGCTTTAAATGGTAGTATAAGTGAAGCTGTTGTTCATAATGAAAGCTTTACTGACAACAGCATTTCATGATTCGCTTTGAATGTTTGCAAGGCTTACTCAATCTCTGTTGATGTATAGCGACAAGTTTGATTGAAGAACAACTGAAGAACTCTTAGTATTGTCTTCAGTTGCGAAGCCATTTAATGCATTCAGCCAAATGGAAAGAAAACAAGTGTCTTGATTGAACATGACCTTTTCTCACAGGAAACTCACACAAGTCTTTCAGTGAATGAATCCTGGTTGAACCAACAGAATAATCATACACATGGTTGGACTGATAGGGACACATTCATATATTTTACACACAGGAAACTGTGACCAAGTTCTACTTTTCAAAGAGGAAACAAATAAATACATAGTAATAGTGTCCTTTTAAAGGTCACCATGTTACACGGAATGCCCTTTGTTCTTTGATCTGTTTATTTATCTATTTATGTATTTTTTCATTTTTTCAATCACTGATTCACTCTTCAATTTAATGTCAGGCCACATTTTGGGTCAGGGTGGATAGAATATATTGGAATGTCTTTCTTTGTTAGTATGTGTGTGTGTGTGTGTGTGTGTGTGTGTGTGTGTGTGTGTCTGCAAGCACGCCTGCGTGTGTTTGTGTGTCTGCGTGCTTGCTGGTGTGTGTATGTGTGTGTGTGTGTGTGTGTGTGCACGTGCATGTGGGTGTGGAGGATAATGAATTTGCATAGAAATCAGCCGAGATGTCCTAATTCGTCTTCCCTTTGCCTTTCATGTTATGAGTTCTGGGTCAGTGAATTCGTGCAATTTAATATTTCAGTTCCCCAGAGAGAATGTGAAAAGGGCACAGAATGTCAGCCGAAAGTTCCTGAGCCCTGTGGATTGACAGCACCCTAGAATGGTTGGCAAGCTTGTGAAATATACATGCAATTATGTATATAATGAAGCAAAATTCCCATCCCATCCAGGAAATGGACTTTTGTACTATGAAGTGGATTGCATATTACTTCTCATTTGTGGGCAAATGATTTAATTCAGCGTCACTGTTCAGGCCATGTGATTATGATGGTGATTGATTTCTTGGTGATGATTGTGATCACTCAGCTTAAATATGTTTGTTTACCATCTTGTGTTTTTCTGTAATGTCAACACAAAGCTTTCTTCCACAGCCTCACAAAAACACGCACACACACACACACACACATAAACACGCAGCCAATCCCACTCAGTATCCCGTGCCCATTGGTAATTGAAACAAATTGCTTATTAATACGTTGTGATAGGAATCAGGACGACCTTGGCTTGGCTGTGAGCACAGAGGAGATGGAGATGGCAGCAGTGGCGGTGTGTGCTTGTGTGAGTGTGAGTGTGAGTGTGTCTGTGTCTGCTTGTGTGAGTGTGTGTGTGTGTGTGTGTGTGTGTGTGTGTGTGTGTGTGTGTGTGTGTGTGTGTGTGTGTGTGTGTGTGTGTGTGTGTGTGAGAGTGAGTGAGTGTGTATGTTTTTTGAAAGTGTGTGTGTGTGTGTGTGTGTGTGTGTGTGTGTGTGTGTGTGTGTGTATGAGAGTGTGAGCTCCACTAAGGGCTTGGCGGAGGCCTGGCATTTCTCTACTGATCCCAGACCGGCAGGACTGTTAATAACGCCATGCTGACACACTCTCCATCACTCCTAATAGAGATATTGTCATAGCCCTGCCATTTCCATTCCCATCTCAGGGCTGCCTAGCAAATGGTATTATTTTCCCTATATTGTGCACCACTTTTGACCAGAACCCACAGGGAATAGGGTGCCATTTGGGACACAGCCCAGCCCTGCAGTCCCCAGAAAGAATGGATAAGGCAGGACCTGCTCCCCCATCCCTCCTCATCTACCACCACGGAGAGAGAGCCTAGCCCCTGCAGTCCCCAAAGAAAATGGATGAGCCAGGACCTGCTTCCCATCTCTACTCATCTACACATATGGCGGGAGAGCCAACACCAGAGGTGAGTCCCAAATGGCACCCTGTTCTGCAAAAAGTAGGTCAAAAGTAGTGCACTTTATGGGGAATAGGGTGGCATTTAGGATGCCGATCAGAGTTCTAACACACTAATTTCTGATTTCTCTGTAAGACATAACCATAACACTGAGTGAATAATCACTCTAAAAGTTATTTAAGTATTTGCCAACATACATTGACTTGAATACATGTGGTAATGGGATCTTTATTTGAGCTAATATGCATTTGGAAGGGACAAAAAATACTCTGTTTTAACAGGCTGTGTTCACTGGTCCGTTCTTTTGGAAGTAAAAATAATACAGTGTTTGTTGGAGAGATATTAGGCCTCTGTGCCCGTGTTCTGAGAGTCCTGCCCAGAATCAATATGTATGTGTGTGAGAGAGAGTGCGAGAGAGAGAGTATGAGAGATAGAGAGAGCGAAAGAGAGAGAGAGAGTCCTGCCCAGAATCAATCTCTGTTTAATGGTAGCGATCCTCTCTGTAATCGTCTGCCTTTTATTACAGCCGCTCACACTTGGCTCAGGAATCAATTCATTGTTTGCCTGCCTGCACTCGCTAAACTAAACCTCCTCGCCTCTCCCCTCCTCTGCTTTCTCCTCGCCTCCTATCAACGGGACCTGAAGAATTGTAATATCTTATGTTTCTCGGAGTCAAGGCTGAACAAGGATATGGATAACATACATCTATCTGGTTTTTCTATGCATCAGCAGGACAGAAAACAGCAGCATCGGTTAAGCTCAAGGGGGGAGGTGCGTGTCCCTTTGTTAAGAACAGCTGGTTCGCAATCTCTAATATTAAGCAGGTCTCGAGGTTCTGCTTGCTTTAGTTAGAATACCTCATGATAAGCTGTAGACCACACTCTTTACCAAGAGAGAGTTCATCTATATTTTTCATAGCTGTCTATTTACTACCACAAACCAATGTTGGCACTAAGACCACACTCAACAAGCTGCATAAGGCCATCTGAAAACAAGAAAAGAGGCGGTGCTCCTAGTGGTCTGTGATTTTAATGCAGAGGAACTGCATTTTTTACCACCATGTCACCTTTGCAACTAAAGGAGAAAAAATTCTAGATCACCTTTACTCCCCACACTGAAACACATACAAAGCTCTCCCTCTGCCTCACTTTGGCAAAACTGACAATAGCTCTATCCTCCTAATTCCTACTTACAATCAAAAACTCAAAGAGGCAGTGCTAGTTTACTGAAGTGGTCTGATGAAGCAGATGATAAGTTTCTTGATTTCTTTGCAAACTGGAATATTTTTCGGGATTCATCCAATGGCATTTTACCACATCAGTCACCGGCTTCATTACAGTTTTTTTTTACGATTGCTTACACGCTAAAATTGAACTTTTCCCACAATTAGCAAAACCTTACACTCAAGGAGCAAAACACAAGGCTAGATTTGCACAACTGTAAGCACATTGTCAGCTTCACACTATTTGCAAAACATTACACACAGTGATTTGCAAAACACTAAACACACATCAGACACAGAAGTATATCATGATGTCACTTCCTTGCAATTCCAAAGCACTGACTGTCAAATTACCACACCTATGAGCCAATCTGTAAAACACAGTCATCAGGTGCATATGATTGCTAAATTGTAGGCACACCAATCAGGTTTAAGCACTATAAAAATGCAGCAGGTAGGTTCACCTGCCTTTAACCAAAATGGAAGGAGTCAGAAGAAGACTGAGGGTGAGAGGAGGAGTACACAGAGGAGGAGAAGGAGGTAGTAGAGGAAGAGGCAGAGGTCGAAGAAGACCTGAAGCAGGAGGAGAACATGCACAAAGAAGAGGACCACACTTATCAAATGACATTCGTGCAACACTAGTGGACCATGTTGTGTACCACGGATTGACGCTGAGGGAGGCTGGACTGAGAGTTCAGCCAAATCTTAGCAGAAATACAGTGGCATCTGTCATAAGGACTTTTCGACATGAAAACAGGTAAAAGATCTGTCAACAGTTACAGTAATCAGCCACTTATTGTCTGCACCATATCAGCACTTGTGATACCCCTTCCTGTGACATTGTACAGTAAGTTACATGTGTTATTCTAAACATATATTGAGGGTCGGGAACGACAAGGAGGAAGGGGGCCCATATTCACGTAAGAACAAGAGGGCAATAATAAACAAGGTTTTGGCCAATAATGCTATCAGGCTCCGAGAACTACAAGCCAACATTATCGGTGACCATGCCATTTTCAATAATGCTATCAGGCTCAGAGAACTACAAGCCAACATTATCGGTGACCATGCCATTTTCAATAATGTCCATCAGGTCTCCGTCAACACTGGCACGCATCCTGAAAAGACATCAGGTTCAAATTAAACAACTTTATCGAGTGCCTTTTGAGCGGTCAAACGGCTGCGGCATGAGTATGTGGAGGTTTGTATTGTTCACTTTAGCACTGTGATGTTGCATACTGCACACATGACTTTTTTACATTGTGTAGTTCAGGATAGGTCTAGTATACAGTCAATCTTGTCTTTCACTGTATTTCAGGGAGTTTTGCAGATGGATGCTGAGGAAATCCTGCATGAATTTATATATATATATGAGGCAGGGTTCAACCTCACAAAAAAGCAAGGAAGAGAGGCTGAAATATCATTGGCCACAGGGCTATAATCAATGTCCCAAATCAAATCAAATCAAATTTATTTATATAGCCCTACGTACATCAGCTGATATCTCAAAGTGCTGTACAGAAACCCAGCCTAAAACCCCAAACAGCAAGCAATGCAGGTGTAGAAGCATGGTGGCTAGGAAAAACTCCCTAGAAAGGCCAATACCTAAGAAGAAACCTAGAGAGGAGAGTGGGGTGGCCAGTCCTCTTCTGGCTTTGCCGGGTGGAGATTATAACAGAACATGGCCAAGATGTTCAAATGTTCATAAATGACCAGCATGGTCGAATAATAATAAGGCAGAACAGTTGAAACTGGAGCAGCAGCACAGTCAGGTGGAAGTTGAAACTGGAACAGCAGCATGGCCAGGTGGACTGGGGACAGCAAGGAGTCATCATGTCAGGTAGTCCTGGGGCATGGTCCTAGGGCTCAGGTCAGTTGAAACTGGAACAGCAGCATGGCCAGGTGGACTGGGGACAGCAAGGAGTCATCATGTCAGGTAGTCCTGGGGCATGGTCCTAGGGCTCAGGTCCTCCGAGAGAGAGAAAGAAAGAGAGAAGGAGAGAATTAGAGAACGCACACTTAGATTCACACAGGACACCAAATAGGACAGGAGAAGTACTGCAGATATAACAAACTGACCCCAGCCCCCCGACACATAAACTACTGCAGCATAAATACTGGAGGCTGAGACAGGAGGGGTCAGGAGACACTGTGGCCCCATCCGAGGACACCCCCGGACAGGGCCAAACAGGAAGGATATAACCCCACCCACTTTGCCAAAGCACAGCCCCCACACCACTAGAGGGCAACGTGGGGGTAACATCACCCTTTGCGTTGCCATTTCACAGCATGGGGTTGTCTTCCGTCATGCCACAATGAGCCCTTACAACACACCTCACATTCTCGCATTTTTGGACCGATTGCACCAGATCGTCACAGTATTGGTATTTTTATGAAGTCGTGTATAGTTTTGACAAAAGTGTTCCTTTTTGCAAATGATCTGAAGTGTTGTCCTACTTTGGTGTAGGGTTTGTGCTAATTGTGTGTAGTGTGTTGACAAACCGGGCCCTGTTTTCAAAATTGTGCTTAAACAATTGAAAAGAAAAACTAAGTGCATTGAACTTTGTCCCTATAGTGTCCATACGTACATATCCCAACCAGAAGCCATGGATTACGGGCAACATCTGCACTGAGCTAAAGGCTATAGCTGCCGCTTTCAAGAAGGGAAACTAACCTGTAGGAAAATCTAACCGATGACTAGTGATTTATGTTGATCTGTGTGTGTTGTCTGTGCGCCTGAGTGTGTACTTACAAGTTCACAGCAGCCTTCCCTCCCCAGAAGTTTCAGATCTTGATAAAAAGGGAATGAGTTTCAAACAATGCAACCTCTCCAGCTCTCTTGGTGTAATCTATTTGTTTAGCTGTATCTAGTTTTGTAGTTTCTCCCCGAAATGTTCTTTGCAAATTGAGGCCTTGTTTGTAAAGCTGTCAAGCTGTCCCCTCGATGCCCTTCATAGCTATCCTAACAAATATGCCTACTGTTTGAAGAACTGTCATGCCAAGCTGCAGTCTCTCTCTCAATTCAATTTCATTTCAATTTAAGGGGGCTTTATTTGCATGGGAAACAGGTTTACATTGCCAAAGCAAGTGAAATAAACAAAAGTGAAATAAACATAACACTCACACAAGTTCCAAAAGAATAAAGACATTTCAAATGTCACATTGTCTATATTCAGTGGTGTAATGATGTGCAAATAGTTAAAGTGCAAAAGGGAAAATAAAGAAACATAAATTAAGGTTGTATTTACAACGATATTTGTTCTTCACTGGTTGCCCTTTCCTTGTGGCAACCGGTCACAAATCTTGCTGCTGTGATTGTGCATTGTGGTATTTCACCCAATAGATATGAGGGATTATCAAAATTGGATTATTCTTTTCAAATTCTTTGTGGGTCTGTGTAATCTGAGGGAAATATGTGTCTCTAATATGGTCATACATTTGGCAGGAGGTTGGGAAGTGCGGCTCAATTTCCACCTCACTTTGTGGGCAGTGTGCACTCAGCCTGTCTTCTCTTGAGAGCCAGGTCTGCCTTTGGCGGCCTTTCTCAATAGCAAGGCTATGCTTCTTGAGTCTGTACATAGTCAATGATTTCCTTAATTTTGGGTCAGTCACAGTAGTCAGGTATTTTGCCACTGTGTACTCTCTCTGTTTAGGGCCAAATAGCATTCTAGTTGGTTAAGTATTTTTGTAAATTCTTTCCAATGTGTCAAGTAATTATATTTTTGTTTTCTCATGATTTGGATGGGTCTGATTGTATTGCTGTCCTGGGGCTCTGTGGGGTCTGTTTGTGTTTGTGAACAGAGCCCCAGGACCAGTTTATTTAGGGGACTCTTCTCCAGGTTTATCTCTCTGTAGGTGATGGCTTTGTTATGGTAGGTTTGGGAATCGCTTCCTTTTAGGTGGTTGTAGAATTTAACTTCTCTTTTCCAGATTTTGATCATTAGCGGGTACTGGCCTAATTCTACTCTGCATGCATTATTTGGTAGTTGTACACGGAAGCCATTTATGCAGTATTCTGCATTCAGAGTCTCAATTTGGTGTTTGTCCCTTTTTTGTGAAATCTTTGGTGAGTAGAACCCAGACCTCACAACCATGAAGGGCAATGGGTTCTATAACCGATTCAAGTATTTTAGCCAGATCATAATTGGTATGTATAATTTTTTTGTTCCTTTTGGTAGCATAGAAGGCCATTCTTGCCTTGTCTCTCAGATTGTTCACAGCTTTGTGGAAGTTACCTGTGGCGCTGATGTTTAGGCCGAGGTATGTATAGTTTTTTTGTGTGCTCTAGGGCAACGGTATCTAGATAGAATTTGGTTTTGTCGCCCTGGCATCTGAACCTTTTTTGGAAAACCATTATTTTTGTCTTACTGAGATTTACTGTCAGGGCCCAGGTCTGAAAGAATCTGTGCAGAAGATATAGGTGCTGCTTTAGGCCCTCCTTGGATGGTGACAGAAGCACCAGATCATCAGCAAACAGTAGACATTTGACTTCAGATTCAGGTAGGGTGAGGCCGGCCGCTACAGACTGTTCTAGTGCCCTTGCCAATTCATTGATATATGTTGAAGAGGGTGGGGCTTAAGCTGCATCCCTGTCTCACCCCCCGGCCCTGTAGAAAGAAATTTGTTTGTTTTTTCGCCCATTTTAAATGCACACTAGTTTGTGTACTTGGAGTTTATAATGTCATATGTTTTTCCCCCAACACCACTTTCCAACAATTTGCATATTGTCTAATTGAGTCAATCTTTTTTGAAATCAACAAAGTATGAGAAGACTTTGCCTTTGTTTTGGTTTACCCTTTCCACCTGCCCATTTGATTGGGGACGGTACCCAGCGGTGAGGCTGACCGTGATCCCCAGTCGTTCCATGAAGGCTTTCCAGACACGGGAGGGGAACTGGGGTCCACAGTCAGGGAGGTGTCTCAGTGTCTTGCTCTGTGCACAGGTGGAGACGTAAACCCGAACATCCTGGGACAAGGTGGGCATCCAGTACATGGCAGAGAGACTGCACGGGCTCTACCCGGGTGCACAACACAGGTGCTGTGTGTGCCCATGCGAGGAGATGGTCCCGCACATCCAAGGGCATGTAGGTACGCCCCTCGGGACTGTGGGCAGGTGAGGGATCAAGTCGCAGGGCTCGACAGACGTCTGCATCCACATTCCACACAACAGGAGCCACTCCACAACAGACCTGACATGAGACATGTTGCTTGCGTGTAGTGGAGTACAAGAGGTTGTCTATCTACACCACTACACAGCGAACCAACATGTCTCTAAACACCTCGGTTAATGAAGGATGGAAACACAGAAGGTGCATTTGTCAGGCCATAGGGCATTACCCTGTAGTCGTGGTGCCAGGTGCTGGTGCTGAAGACGTTCTTCCATTCATCCTCCCCTCTGATGTGCACCAGGTTGTAGGCACTGCGTAAATTCAATTTGGTAAAGTGCTGAGCACCGTGCATCTATTTGATCACTGTGGGTATGAGAGGCAGGGGATAACTGAATTTAACAGTTGCCTTATTCAGTGTCCAGTAATCGATACAGGGGCACAGACCTACATCCTTCTTCTTCACAAAAAATAAGCTAAAGGAGGCTGGAGAGGTGGATGGATGGAGGAATCCTTGGGCCAGCACCTCCTAGACGCAGACATCCATGGCTTCGGTCTCTGCATGCGAGAGAGGGTAGATGTGCCCCCGCGGGAGGGTACAACCAGGCAGATGGCCGAAAGTGCAGTCCCATGCACGATGAGGGGGCAGGCACGTGGCACATGTCTTCGAAAAAGCCACCTGTAGGTCCCGATATTCCTCCGGGATAGGGACATTGGAGGCCTGGTCTGGACTTTCCATGGAGGTGGCATAGATAGACACCTCCATTAAAACTCCTGCGACCAAACCAACAACCTCTTCTCTGTCCACGATATGCTGGGGTTATGCAACTGTAACCAGGGGGAATATAAAACTACGGGGTGTGCAGGAGAGTCTAAAATGAGGAAAGAAATGGGTTCATGGTGGTTGTGAGCAACTGTGAGGGAAATGGGAATCGCGGTCTGGCACACCAGTCCTGTTCCTCGGGGATGGTTGTCTAGAGCATGGACTGGGATAGGGGGTTGTAAAGGGACTAGAGGAATGATGAGGCCACTGACAGGTCTAGGAAATTGCCTGCAGAACCTGAGTCCTCTAGGACAGGATCCAGTGGGGGCAGGATAGTCCAGGAAGGAGGATGGGCTGGGTGAACAGAGGGGGGCAAAGCACGACCACGCCTACCTGGGAAGGTGCAGGAGACCTCCTCGGCCTGTCGCTTCCTCGTCTGGTTCTCCTTCTGGGACAGGTGTTCCAGGGGTGATCTGACTCCCCGCAGTAAGAGCAGAGACTCTGTTGACGGCGGCGTTAACATTCCTCCGGGTCTTGTTGGGGGGTGTTGTTGAGCTGGACTGTTTTGTGGGATTGTTCTGTCTGCATTGTGTGGATTAGCCCTCTGAGCTCCACCATATCTCGTTCTTCAGCTCTGTGAAGTTATCCCTCTCAATGATGGAGGAACAGTGCAGTTGTGGGACCTGGGTGTGTTGAGTGCTGGGGGGGGGGGGGGGGGGGTGACTATCCTCGTCTGCAGGACAATTTGAAGAGGTGTGATCAGAGTTTTTCCAGCTGTGCTCCCTCTTTGATGCCATAAAAGTCCTGCTGGAACTGCATGAGGATGCCTGCACCATTACTGTCCAAGACTTATACACATTGACAGAGGTTGTTTCAATTTCCTCAACGTCTAGCATTCTGAGTTTCCACCCTGGACCAATACCCTCTCTCTTAACATTACAGACTACAAAGGGATGCCCAGCCGCGAGCTGCCCAGTGACACGAGCCTACCAGACAAACTAAATAACTTCTATGCTCACTTCGAGGCAAGCAACACTGAAGCATGCATGAGAGCATCAGCTGGGGCCTTCCTTTAACACCGCCTGGTATAGAAGTCCTGGATGGCAGGAAGCTTGGCGTAAGTGATGTACTGGGCCATACGCACTACTTTCTGTAGTGCCTTGCTGTCGGAGGCCAAGCAGTTGTCATACCAGTCAGTGAAGCAACCAGTTAGGATGCTCTCGATGGTGCAGCTGAATAACTTTGAGGATCTGAGGACACATCTTTTCAGTCTCCTGAGGGGGAATAGGTTTTGCCGTGCCCTCTTCATGACTGTCTTGGTGTGTTTGGACCATGATAGTTTGTTGGTGATTTGGACACCAAGGAAGTTGAAGCTCTCAACCTGCTCCACTACAGACCCATCGTGTTGGACAATTTTAAGCTCCACCAACTTTAACTGTTACCAGTTGTTCTGGATAAGAGCATCTGGCCAAACATTTTTTTTTTTAACTGCATTGTCGGTTAAGGGCTTGCAGGTAAGCATTTCACTGGAAGGTCTACACTTGTTGTATTCGGCGCATGTGACACATTCAATTTGATTTGATTTTGCGTAAAAACAAATGAAAGCCTTAACATTGTAAAATAGATTATGACTCTTTTAGACCAAAACTGATGGGACTTCTAAAATAAATCAAGCTGCACGTGAAGGTTTCTGGATTGTAGCTAATATTATGATGCAAAACACCACACGCAACATTCATATCTAAAATGTCATGCTGTAAAAGCATGTCTTTCATCAAAATGCCACAACATAGACCTTTAATACAGATGGGTGACTGCCATGATGTCATAGTAGCAACCAAATCAGGACATTTGCAGTTTGGCTGAAATTATGTTGTTGGGAATGAACTCAGTCCTATGTTACTGCAATGCTGTCACGTATGTGTGTGTGTGTGTCTAAAGGGCACGCACACATGCACACACGCACATACACAGACACATGCACAAAGGCAAGCATGCAGGCATGTATGCATGAAGGCAGGCGCACACACACACACACACACACACACACACACACAGTTAGACTGTGCCTCCTATTCATTCCTACAGAGGGGAATGATTAGTGAGATTGATGAAGGAGGCTTCTACTTTGATGGTGTATAATTGCTTCTCTGAGGTTGAGTCTGAGGCTTTCAGTTGTCAATAAAACCATGCCAGTCTAATTGCTCTTGATTAGTTGAGAAGGAAATTGTTCATTTTCACAGAGTCACAAATGTGAGAGATTAACGATTGTTTCAGGCAATTTAGCTAATTAATTAACTGCTTTTATTTTTTCATTGATTTTCTTGTACTTTTCTCACTTTCTAGCCTTGTAACAATGATATCCTTACATTTAAGACGAACATATACACAGACTATTTTGATCGAAGTGAAAATAACTATTGCAATGCAATGAGCACAAAAACCCCCAAGGTAAACTCCTTCTTCAACCTACCTCATGTTGTATTCCAATGATCTCTGTCCCTTTGTTTTATAGATTATAGAGTACATATATCCAATCAAATCAATTGTATTGGTCACATACACATGTTCAGCAGATGTTATTGCGGGTTTTGTGAAATGTTTGTGCTTCTAGCTCCGACAGTGCAGTGATATCTAACAAGTAATACCTAACAGTTTCACAACATATACCGGTAGTACACGTAAATCTAAGTAAGGAATGGATTAAGAATATATACATGTACATGTTTTTCAGAGCGGCATTGGACTAAGATACAGTGGCATAGTATAGAATACAGTATATACATATGAGATGGGTGATACAATATTTACACACAATTTAAGATAGCGTAGAATAGAGTGGAATAGAAGAATAGAGTGGAGTACAGTTTATATACAGTGCCTTGCGAAAGTATTCGGCCCCCTTGAACTTTGCGACCTTTTGCCACATTTCAGGCTTCAAACATAAAGATATAAAACTGTATTTTTTGTGAAGAATCAACAACAAGTGGGACACAATCATGAAGTGGAACGACATTTATTGGATATTTCAAACCTTTTTAACAAATCAAAAACTGAAAAATTGGGCGTGCAAAATTATTCAGCCCCCTTAAGTTAATACTTTGTAGCGCCACCTTTTGCTACGATTACAGCTTTAAGTCGCTTGGGGTATGTCTCTATCAGTTTTGCACATCGAGAGACTGAAATGTTTTCCCATTCCTCCTTGCAAAACAGCTCGAGCTCAGTGAGGTTGGATGGAGAGCATTTGTGAACAGCAGTTTTCAGTTCTTTCCACAGATTCTCGATTGGATTCAGGTCTGGACTTTGACTTGGCCATTCTAACACCTGGATATGTTTATTTTTGAACCATTCCATTGTAGATTTTGCTTTATGTTTTGGATCATTGTCTTGTTGGAAGACAAATCTCCGTCCCAGTCTCAGGTCTTTTGCAGACTCCATCAGGTTTTCTTCCAGAATGGTCCTGTATTTGGCTCCATCCATCTTCCCATCAATTTTAACCATCTTCCCTGTCCCTGCTGAAGAAAAGCAGGTCCAAACCATGATGCTGCCACCACCATGTTTGACAGTGGGGATGGTGTGTTCAGGGTTGATGAGCTGTGTTGCTTTTACGCCAAACATAACGTTTTGCATTGTTGCCAAAAAGTTCAATTTTGGTTTCATCTGACCAGAGCACCTTCTTCCACATGTTTGGTGTGTCTCCCAGGTGGCTTGTGGCAAACTTTAAACGACACTTTTTATGGATATCTTTAAGAAATGGCTTTCTTCTTGCCACTCTTCCATAAAGGCCAGATTTGTGCAATATACGACTGATTGTTGTCCTATGGACAGAGTCTCCCACCTCAGCTGTAGATCTCTGCAGTTCATCCAGAGTGATCATGGGCCTCTTGGCTGCATCTCTGATCAGTCTTCTCCTTGTATGAGCTGAAAGTTTAGAGGGACGGCCAGGTCTTGGTAGATTTGCAGTGGTCTGATACTCCTTCCATTTCAATATTATCGCTTGCACAGTGCTCCTTGGGATGTTTAAAGCTTGGGAAATCTTTTTGTATCCAAATCCGGCTTTAAACTTCTTCACAACAGTATCTCGGACCTGCCTGGTGTGTTCCTTGTTCTTCATGATGCTCTCTGCGCTTTTAACATACCTCTGAGACTATCACAGTGCAGGTGCATTTATACGGAGACTTGATTACACACAGGTGGATTGCATTTATCATCATTAGTCATTTAGGTCAACATTGGATCATTCAGAGATCCTCACTGAACTTCTGGAGAGAGTTTGCTGCACTGAAAGTAAAGGGGCTGAATAATTTTGCACGCACAATTTTTCAGTTTTTGATTTGTTAAAAAAGTTTGAAATATCCAATAAATGTCATTCCACTTCATGATTGTGTCCCACTTGTTGTTGATTCTTCACAAAAAAATACAGTTTTATATCTTTATGTTTGAAGCCTGAAATGTGGCAAAAGGTCGCAAAGTTCAAGGGGGCCGAATACTTTCGCAAGGCACTGTATATGAGATGAGTGATGATACGTACGGAAACATTATAACAGCACATACAGTTGAAGTCGGAAGCTTACATCCACTTTGGTTGGAGTCATTAAAACTCGTTTTTCAACCACTCCACAAAATTCTTGTTAACAAACTATAGTCTTGGCAAGTTGGTTAGGACATACATACAAGTTGGTTAGGACATACATATTTTTCCAACAATTGTTTACAGACAGATTATCTTACTTATAATTCACTGTATCACAATTCCAGTGGGTCAGAAGTTTACATTCACTAAGTTGACTTTGCCGTTAAACAGCTTGGAAAATTCCAGAAAATGATGTAATGGCTTTAGAAGCTTCTGATAGGCTAATTGGCATCAGTTGAGTCAATTGGAGATGTGCCTGTGAATGTGTTTCAAGGCCTACATTCAAACTCAGTGCCTCTTTGCTTGACATCATGGGGAAATATAAAGAACCCAGCCCAAAATTGTGGCCCTCCACAAGTCTGATTCATCCTTGGGAGCAATTTCCAAATGCCTGAAGGTACCACATTCATCTGTACAAACAATAGTAAGCAAGTATAAACACCATGGGACCAGGAAGGTCACAAATCATGACATTTAATCCTTGTACAAATTCCCTGTCTTAAATCAGTTAGGATCACCACTATATTTGAAGAATGTGAAATGCCAGAATAGTAGTAGAGAGTGATTTATTTCAGCTTTTATTTCTTTCATCACATTCCCAGTAGGTCAGAAGTTTACATACACTCAATTAGTATTTGGCAGCAGTGCCTTTAAATGGTTTAACTTGGGTCAAACCTTGGGTAGCCTTCCACAAGCTTCCCACAATAAGTTGGGGGAATTTTGGCCCATTCCTCCAGACAGAGCTGGTGTAACTGAGTCAGGTTTGTAGGCCTCCTTGCTCGCACACGCTTTTTCAGTTCTGCCCACAAATGTTCTATAGGATTGAGTTCAGGGCTTTGTGATGGCCACTCCAATACCTTGACTTTGTTGTTCTTAAGCCATTTTGCCACAACTTTGGAAGTATGCCTGGGTTCATTGTCCATTTGGAAGACCCATTTGTGACCAAGCTTTAATTTCCTGACTGATGTCTTGAGATGTTGCTTCAATATATCCACATAAATGTCTTCGTCATGATGCCATCTATATTGTGAAGTGCACCAGGCCCTCCTGCCGAATAGCACCCCCCACAACATGATGCTGCCACACCCATGCTTCACAGTTGGGATGTTGGTCTTCGGCTTGCAAGCCTCCCCCTTCTTCCTCCAAATATAACGATGGTCATTATGGCCAAACAGTTCTATTTTTTGTTTCATCAGACCAGAGGAAATTTCTCCAAAAAGTATGATCTTTGTCCCCTTGTGCCCTTTGTCCCCTTTGTCCCCTTGTGCAATCTGTAGTCTGGCTTTTTTTTATGGCGGTCTTGGAACAATGGCTTCTTCCTTGCTGAGCGGCCTTTCAGGTTATGTTGATATAGGACTAGTTTTACTGTGGATATAGATACTTTTGTACCTGTTTACTCCAGCATCTTCACCAGGTCCTTTGCTGTTGTTCTGGGATCGAATTGCACTTTTTTGTACCAAAGTATGTTCATCTCTAGGAGAAAGAACGCGTCTCCTTCCTGTGCAGTATGATGGCAGTGTGGTCCCATGGTGCTTATATTTGTGTACTATTGTTTGTACACATGAACGTGGTACCTTCAGGGGTTTGGAAATTGCTTCCAAGGATGAACCAGACTTGTGGAGGTCTATTGTTTTTCTGAGGTCTTGGCTGACATCATTTGATTTTCCCATGATGTCAAGCAAAGAGGCACTACGTTTGAAGGTAGGCCTTGAAACACATCCACAGGTACACCTCCAATTGATTCAAATGATGTCAATTAGCCTATCAGAATCTTCTAAAGCCATGACATCATTTTCTGGAATTTTCCAAGCTGTTTAAAGGCACAGTCAATTTAGTGTATGTAAACTTCTGACCCACTGGAATTGTGATACAGTGAATTATAAGCAAAATAATCTGTCTGTAAACAATTGTAGGACAAATGACTTGTGTCATGTACAAAGTAGATGACCTAACCGACTTGCCAAAACTATAGTCAGGTAACAAGAAATTTGTGGAGTGTTTGAAAAAATGATTTTAATGACTCCAACCTAAGTTTTTGTAAACTTCCGACTTCAACTGTGTAACAGCACATTATTAACAGCACATTAATAACAGCACATTATTAGCAGCACATTATTAACTGCAAATAAAATAGTGCATATAACATAACATATAACAACACATTTTTAACTGCAAATATAACAGCACATATAACAGAACATATAACAGCACATTATTAACAACACATTAATAACAGTACATATGACAGCACACATAACAGCACATTATTAACAGCACATTATTAACAACACATTATTAACTGTCAGCTGTCCCCAGTCCACCTGACCATGCTGCTGCTCCAGTTTCAACTGTTCTGCCTTATTATTATTCGACCATGCTGGTCATTTATGAACATTTGAACATCTTGGCCATGTTCTGTTATAATCTCCACCCGGCACAGCCAGAAGAGGACTGGCCACCCCACATAGCCTGGTTCCTCTCTAGGTTTCTTCCTAGGTTTTGGCCTTTCTAGGGAGTTTTTCCTAGCCACCGTGCTTCTACACCTGCATTGCTTGCTGTTTGGGGTTTTAGGCTGGGTTTCTGTACAGCACTTTGAGATATCAGCTGATGTACGAAGGGCTATATAAATCAATTTGATTTGATTTAACAACACATTATTAACAGCACATTAATAACAACACATTATTAACAACACATTAACAACACTATTAACAGCACATTAACAACACATTATTAACAACACATTAACAACACTTTATTAACAGCACATTAACAACACATTATTAACAGCACATATAACAACACATTATTAACAGCACATTATTAACAACACATTATTAACAGCACATTATTAACAACACATTATTAACAGCACATTATTAACAACACATTATTAACAGCACATTATTAACAGCACATTATTAACAACACTTTATTAACAACACTTTATTAACAGCACATTAATAACAGCACATTATTAACAGCACATTATTAACAGCAAATATAACAGCACATTCACCCTGGGGGTGTGGATGTCAGTATGAACCAGTTGACAGTAATAGGCTGTGAATGTGTGAACGCGACACGAGCTCTGGGAGAGAGATGCGGCAGCTTGGTCTAAGCTATAGGCTGGAAGTCACCTGCCATTCTCAGGCATGTGGAGAGAGAGAGAGAGATCTCCGTTTGTAACCAATTACTTAGAGCTCCACTAGCCCCAGGTTAACCTGCTCTGAGGGGGGTATCTACCTTGTCATACACTAGCCCCAGGTTAACCTGCTCTGAGGGGTCTATATACCTTGTCATACACTAGCCCCAGGTTAACCTGCTCTGAGGGGTCTATATACCTTGTCATACACTAGCCCCGGATTAACCTGCTCTGAGGGGGGGTATCTACCTTGTCATACACTAGCCCCAGGTTAACCTGCTCTGAGGGGAGTATATACAATACCTTGTCATACACTAGCCCCAGGTTAACCTGCTCTGAGGGGTCTATATACCTTGTCATACACTAGCCCCAGGTTAACCTGCTCTGAGGGGTCTATATACCTTGTCATACACTAGCCACAGATTAACTTGCTCTGAGGGGAGTATCTTAGTGGAGACAGGACAGAGCCATATCACTGTTTCCTCTTCTCCAGAAAAGAGGTGGCTCTGGTCTTGTGTGTGTGTGTGTGTGTGTGTGTGTGTACATGGTCGTAGTGTATGTGACAGGCAGATGGAATTTATCCTTCTTGTCATGGAATGGTCTGACAGTTACAGAATTTGTGCTCTTAACCAGTGACAATACCATATCATGGATTGACTCATGGTCTGGAGAGGAAATGTCTTCAGCGATTCATGCTTTTATTTTATCTTTTGAAATATGATAGTGAGTTTCAGATGCTTCTGTGGTGATATGAAATACACTATCGAATTTGTGGATGACTGGTTGGACTGTTGATACGATGTGGCTATGCAAAATCACTTGATGTTTTTGGAACTAGTGAATCTAATGTGCCAATGTAAACTCAGATTTTTTTATATAAATATGAACTTTATCAAACAAAACATGCATGTATTGTGTAACATGAATTCCTATGAGTGTCATCTGATGAAGATAATTCAAGGTTAGTGATTCATTTTATCTTTATTTCTGCTTTTTGTGAATGCTATATTTCGCTGGAAAATGGCTGTGCTTATTGTGGTTTGGTGGAGACCTAACATAATCGTTTGTAGTGCTTTCGCTGAAAAGGCTATTTGAAATCGAACACTTTTGGTGGGATTAACAACAAGATTACCTTTAAAATTATATAAAACATATGTATGTTTTAGGAATTGTAATTATGAGATTTCTGTGTCTTGAATTTGGCGCCCTCTATTTTCACTGGTAGTTGTCATATGATCCTGGTATTCTTTCAATAAGTTACTCTGACAACACTGAAAAGGTTTTATTGAGAGAACATCCCTGCACATTCTGTTTTACCATAGCTATGGCAAGCAACCACAGAAATCAAAATGGAGTCTGTTTGCAATGCCAGGGTTGTGGGTTCGATTCTAACGGGGGACTAGTACAAAAAAACACAAATGTATGCACTCAGTACTGTAAGTCCCTCTGCATAAGAATGTCTGCTAAATGACTACAATGTACAGACAGTGCATTCGGAAAGTATTCAGACCCCTTGACTTTTTCCACATTTTGTTGTGTTACAGCCCTCTAAAATTGATTCAATTGTTGTTTTTTCTACACACAATCTACACACGAGGACAAACCAAAAACAGGTTCAGATTTCTTTGCAAATTTATAAATAAATAAATAATAATGTGTTGTTAATAATGTGCTGTTAATAATAAATTAAATATCACATTTACATAAGTATTCAGGCCCTTTACTCTGTACTTTGTTGAAGCACCTTTGGCAGCGATTACAGCCTGGAGTTTTCTTGGGTATGACACTACAAGTAAATATACATCATAAAATGTAAGTCAGGTATTGAAAGGGGTCTTCACAGAAGCTAAGGAGAATGGCTACATTTCAGACAATGAGTTCAAGTTTCTTTTCAATGGCAGTTTGGCTTCTTTTAACCTTCTTCCAAAGGTCCACAAACATCCTGAAAATCCCCCAGCAGACCAGTCATTAGTGGTAATGAAAGTCTGACAGAACCCATCTCTAAGTACATTGATTACTTTATTAAGCCTTTTCTGATGTCACTCCCAGCCTGTCTTCAAGATACCACAGATGTGTTGAACAACATGAAGGAATTGAACAATATAGGTAACACTTCATTTTTAGTCACCATGGATGTGGGAGTCTCTATACACCACCATTGAGCATGAACAAGGTTTGGCAGCCATGCACCATTTCTTGAGTACCCGACCTGTAACTGAGATGCCTCCTACAGAATTCATTGTCTCACTGACTGAATGGACTCTTAGTCAAAACATCTTTATATTTCAGGACAGTATTTTTAAACAGGTTAAAGGATGTGCCATGGGAACTACAGCCCTTCCTATGCTGGTTTTTACTTGGGTAGATGGGAAAATGACTTCATTTTGGATCCTTCTAATAACCATTTCTTTGACCGGATTATATGGTGGGGACGCTATATTGATGATGTTTACCTGTTTTGATCTGGCTCAGAAGATGAACTTATTTCCTTCCACCAATACCTTAACAACATTAACCCTAACATCAAACTAACTATGGAGTACAGCAAGGATAACATTCATTTTTTGAATTGTTTGCACACATCTATCTTTAGGAAGCCTACAGATGGGAATACCATTCTGAGGGCAGACAGCTTTCACCCCAAAAGGCTAAAAGAAAACATTCGATATGGCCAAAGAATTTGCGATCAGGAAACAGACTACAGTGTCAAATCTGCTGAATTGGAGAATCGCTTCTTGAATCGGGGCTACAGCGTTCAGGTCCTGAAAGATGCAGGTATAAGGGCTAGATTACTTGACAGAGAGAACTTGTTGCGAAGGGGAGTGCCCCGTGATACATCGGAGAGAGTGTATTTTGTTACAAGATACAGCACTGAAGCGAAGAGCATTAAAATAATCATTATAAATAATTGGGGAATCATCCAAAGTGATACGCTACTACGCCTAGTCTTTCCTGAGCCAATAGTCATAAGCTTTAAGAGATGTCCTACCCTAAATGACAAAATAGTCCACAGTTATCTTCCGGGTGACTCAAAAAACTTGTCTTGACCACCAACCCAAGGGCTCTTTTAAATGTAACCATTGCAACCATTGCAGTAATGTTGCACAGAAGAAGTATTTTGTTGACACAGCTTCCTAAATGGAGTATCACGTCAAGCATTTCATTAACGGCAAAACCACTCATGTCATCTATAGATTGGAATGTCCACAGTGCAAGGTGTTCTACATTGGACGGACAAAGAGACACCTTCAAGACCGCTTAGCGGAGCACAAGTACGCCATACGGGTAGGCAATGAAGACTACCCCATGGCAAGGCACTACAAGTCCCTACACCCTGGCAACCCTGCCTCCCTACAAGCTATGGGTATTGATCATATTCCGGCCTCTATTAGAAAAGGGGACCGTCTTAAACAGTTAATCCAAAGGGAACGTTTTGGGATTTACAAACTACAGGCCACTAAATACCCTGGTTTAAATGAAGATATGGATTTCTCACCCTTCCTGTAGGGTCGTGATGGGTCCATTTGCTGTCATCTAGTGGAGATTTTGCTCTATTGCCCTCAGCTATGGTTAGACTGTTGTTGTTCATGTTTTGTTGTTCTAGTGTACTATGGTATATTTAGCTTTCTTATTCTTGACACTTCTCCCAGTCATATTTCAGGTTAGAACTACCTTTCTAAGTGTTCTGATACTTCTAGTTTGGAGTTGTATTTTTATGATAACATAGCTACAGTATTTCAATGTGTATAGTATTGCTTACTAGGTGTGTCCAATCAATTGTATAACCACCCCCTCTTCCAATTAGGGCTAATTGATAAGCTGTTTAAAAGAGGACCTTGTATTCCTCTTTTTTTGTACTCCCTGACGAAGGCCATGCAGCCGAAACGCGTCAGTTTAAAAAAAACGTTGTTTCTATTAAACATGCCATACTAATAAAGGCATTTTAATCAATTATATGAAGAGTGCCTTGGTCCTCCTTTCTTTTGATGACCAAATTACCCCTTTTACCAAATAGCACCTTCTATCTACCAAAATGTACTATTGTGTACCCTAGTAGCGCTTCCCTTCCTCCTCTTTCTACTAGGTATTGTAATGTGTTGGAGAACCAATGAGGTGCCCATCCTCGGTTTTGATGATGCATCAGGGGCCTGCAGTTATCAAGGTGAACCTGTCTGTTGTTGTGGCATTGATTTTCCTACTGGATAATTAACCATCCCATAAATCTGCAGGCCCCACTTTCTGCTTCAGGAGAGGAGACAGAGAAAGAAAAAAATAAACAAAAACAAAACTAGTAAGTATTTCTCTGCGCAGCCTAATTCTCCCTGTTTAATGTGAATTCATTCTGTAATAATCAGGCAATAAAGCCTGAGACACCCAGGGGGGTACTGAGGAAATGACCCTTTAATTGCATCAGCTGATGGAGAAAATAGTGAGGTAATACAGGAATACATAGTTGTTCCCACTCCATCCCCTCATCCCAAATGATGCCCTATTCCCTACATAGTGCACTACTTTTGACCCCTGGTCGAAGTACCTTGATGTTTATGGGACCCCTGGTCGAAGTACCCTTATGTTTATGGGACATATTGGAATGCCAACAGAAGAAGCTTGTCAAAGGTAAGACATGATTTACATTTTTAGTTCTGCGTTTTGTGTCGCACCTGCAGGGTTGAAATATGTTTTCTCTCTTTTGTTTACGGAGGTGCTACCCTCAGATAATAGCATCGTTTGCTTTCGCCGAAAAGCCTTTTTGAAATCTGACATGTTGGCTGGATTCACAACACGTGTAGCTTTAATTTGCTATCTTGCATGTGGGATTTAATGAACGTTTGATTTTTATAGTAATTTATTGGAATTTGGCGCTCTGCATTTTCCCTGGCTTTTGGCCAGGTGGGACGCTAGTGACCCACATATCCCAGAGAGGTTTAATGTCATACCCTGTTATAAATGTCTGGAACCGTTATGATGGAGACTTTCCCAATCTATGTGTTCCTTCTCAGGATAAGACAACACATCACCATAGAGCACAACAACTCTAATTAAGAAACAGTGCATTATTAATTCATGTTTTTATTAATCATAAAGGACAATTCAGCTTCTGTGTTGTCTGGCTTGTAGACCTGACAAAAGAATCTGTTTATTCTCTCGTTTGAATCAAAGGGACACAAAGCAAGCATTTAATGAGCTTCCTGTTAAATGTGTCATAAAGACAAAAACAAAGCTTAACTTTATTCATTAGAAGACCTCTCTAGACTCCTGAGGTCAAAGTGGCATTCAATGGAACAGGAGAGACATCAACAACCAGATATCATTAAACCGAGGTACGTCGGTGGATGTTATGTACACTAGTTAATTAGTCTTGCTCGTCGATGGGTGAAACACAGGAACAGGAAGGTATGTGTGCATGTTATGTACACTAGTTAATTAGTCTTGCTCGTCGATGGGTGAAACACAGGAACAGGAAGGTATGTGTGCATGTTATGTACACTAGTTAATTAGTCTTGCTCGTCGATGGGTGAAACACAGGAACAGGAAGGTATGTGTGCATGTTATTAAACACATCAGACATTATATCCCACCATGAAGACGTACTAGATTTTCAAACTAATTTAAATTGTTCATACATCAACAGGGTGTTTGTGGTACGTCTTCATTTACGTATTATGCTCAGATATTCATTGCAAGTTAACCTCCATGTTCGATCTCCATGTCAATTCTTCCAAAATATAAAAATTCACAAATTAAACAGCACAGTGATTATGTATGAACTCTTTTGGAACCATATGGAGGGGATCGGTAGAATGGCTCTTCAACAACCAGCCCTCGTTTGTTGTGTCAGTGATGAGGTTATCAATAGTTTAGAGACTTTTTCATGAATGTATACCTTTGTAAGCATCCGTTGCCATGGCAATAAATAGATGCAGTCCTTTAGTAAATAATTTCACAGCGTGGGTTTTCCATTTAACATTTCAATAGAGCAAGGAGGACAAAACCCAACTGCATTTACTAAGAGTAAAGGCCAAGCCCACTATGGCGGGTAATGTAACCTTTACAGACCCACCAATAAACAAAATGTCAATCAGAGAGGAAAATGCATTTGGTTTCCACAGAGACAAAAGGAATATTGATAATCCATTACGGTGTGGAGCAGCATGAAATACCACAATAACACAATCAGAGTAATAGAGAAGGGCATGTCATTAACATATAGTAGTTATTGGATTACCTCTCTCTGTCTCTGTCTCTCTCTCTCTCTGTCTCTCTCTGTCTCTGTCTCTGTCTCTGTCTCTCTCTCTCTCTCTCTCTCTCTCTCTCTCTCTGTCTCTCTCTGTCTCTCTCTGTCTCTCTCTCTGTCTCTCTCTCTGTCTCTCTCTCTCTGTCTCTCTCTGTCTCTCTCTCTCTGTCTCTCTCTGTCTCTCTCTCTGTCTCTCTGTCTCTCTCTCTCTCTCTCTCTCTCGTGTCTCTCAACAGGTATTTCCACATATATTTGGGTGCTGGGGTTTACCTCTCCATTAGTTACATATCAGTTAATGAAATTCCCCCAAATCAATAAATGTTCCTCGCTTTCATCTTATTAACCCTAACCCATTTCCTAGTTATCAGTTAAAGGATGGAATTATACTAATAAATGGACTGTTCATGTTCAATTTGATAATTGAAACTTCAAAGCCCGTGGTGATACCTCTCTCTGAGAATCACCTTCTACCGCTGCTAATTCCAAAATAGATATTCACTCACTTCAAACACGCCTCATCATCTAGCTGTTTCCATGGCATCAACAGCTTCATTGGCTCCGCTTAGTCAAATAGATTGAGCAATGATTCATGTCACTGGGTAAATAGAAGTTATCATCTGTGATGTATTCACTGTGGTGGTACAGGAGAGCATGGTGCTCAATCAAGTCGCACTATGAATGCAAAAACATCTTGCAAAACAATTCAATTTTGTTGTGAAGTATCATATTGATATTGATTTCATAAAAAATCCCCCAAGGAGAAAAATGTATACCGATGACCGTTTTTCTTTACTGCATTCAATCAATTGCATCCCTTAATTTATTCAATCACCTTTCCTACAGCATTCACACACTGTTTCATTTTCTTTATTTTTTTCTTCTGTCTTCCTGTTCTCATCCGCTCTTCTCTCAGAAATCCTGTTCTCATCCTCTCTTCTGTCAGTCATCCTGTTCTCATCCTCTCTTCTCTCAGTCATCCTGTTCTCATCCTCTCTTCTCTCAGTCATCCTGTTCTCATCCTCTCTTCTCTCAGTCATCCTGTTCTCATCCTTCCTTCTCTCAGTCATCCAGTTCTCATCCTCTCATATCATTTTGATTTTGTGGCGAGGAGACGGAAGGTTAAGTTGATTTCATTAGCCTTTAATCTGAGGCGCTACAGATGTTCTCCACAATGCAGGTGTTGTCAGGACACCTGATGGTTGACATGTATGTTCTATTGTTTATGGTGGCGTACAGTATAAATAATTCTAACATGCACTGGGTGAAAAAATGGCGCCGGAGGAGATGGCCGCCGTTTTACGGTCTCCTAACCAATTGTGCTATTATGTTTTTTTTTTTCTCGCGATATTTGTAGAATATTTTGTTCATAATTTTTCTGCAACCGTATCTTACGGAAGAAAAGAGCTTCTGGATATCAGGACAGCGATCACTCACCTCGGATTAGACAAAGATTTCTTCAAGAACAACAACAAACACAACAACAACAAGCAGGCCTGTGCATATTGGTAAACAAAAAACAAGTCTCCAGATTTTGCTCTGCTGAAGTAGAGTATGTTGTGATAAACTGCAGGCCACACTACTTGCCTAGATAGTTTTCAGCTATGCTTTTCGTGGCTGTGTATTTACCACCACAGACAGATGCTGGCACTAAGACCACACTCAGCCAGCTGTATAAGGAAATAAGCAAACAGGAAACCACTCACCCAGAGGCGGCGCTCCTAGTGGCCATAGACGTTAATGCAGGGAAGCTTAAATCAGTTCTAACAAATCTCTATCAACATGTTAAATGTGCAACCAGAGGGAAAAAAATTCTAGATCACCTGTACTCCACACACAGAGATGCATACAAAGCTCTCCCTCGCCCTCCATTTGGTAAATCTGACCACAGCTCTATCCTCCTGATTCCTGCTTACAAGCAAAAATTCAAGCAGGAAGCACCAGTGACTTGGTCTATAAAAAAATGGTCAGATGAAGCAGATGCTAAACTACAGGACTGCTTTGCTATCACAGACTGGAACATGTTCCGGGATTCTTCCGATGACATTGAGGAATACACCACATCAGTCACTGGCTTTATCAATAAGTGCATTGAGGACGTCGTCCCCACAGTGACTGTACGTACATACCCCAACCAGAAGCCATGGATTACAGGCAACATTTGCACTGAGCTGAAGGGTAGAGCTACCGCTTTCAAGGTGCGGGACTCTAACCCGGAAGCTACAAGAAATTCCGCTATGCCCTGTGACGAACCATCAAACAGGCAAAGCGCCAATACAGGGCTAAGATTGAATCATACTACACCGGCTCTGACGCTTGTCGGATGTGGCAGGGCTTGCAAACTATTACAGACTACAAAGGGAAGCACAGCCGTGAGCTGCCCAGTGACACAAGCCTACCAGATGAGCTAAATCACTTCTATGCTCGCTTTGAGGCAAGCAAGACTGAGGCATGCATGAGAGCATCAGCTGTTCCGGACGACTGTGTGATCACGCTCTCCGTAGACGATGTGAGTAAGACCTTTAAACAGGTCAACATACACAAGGCTGCGGGGCCAGACGGATTACCAGGACGTGTGCTCCGGGCATGTGCTGACCAGCTGGCAGGTGTCTTCACTGACATTTTCAACATGTCCCTGATTGAGTCTGTAATACCAACATGCTTCAAGCAGACCACCATAGTCCCTGTGCCCAAGAACACAAAGGCAACCTGCCTAAATGATGACAGACCCGTAGCACTCACGTCCGTAGCCATGAAGTGCTTTGAAAGGCTGGTAATGGCTCACATCACCATTATCAAAGAAACCCTAGACCCACTCCAATTTGCATACCGCCCAAACAGATCCACAGATGATGCACTCTCTATTGCACTCCACACTGCCCTTTCCCACCTGGACAAAAGGAACACCTATGTGAGAATGCTGTTCATTGACTACAGCTCAGTGTTCAACACCATAGTACCCTCAAAGCTCATCACCAAGCTAAGGATCCTAGGACTAAACACCTCCCTCTGCAAATGGATCCTGGACTTCCTGACAGGCCGCCCCCAGGCATCTGCCATGCTGATCCTCAACACTGGAGCTCCCCGGGGGTGCGTACTCAGTCCCCTTCTGTACTCCTTGTTCACCCATTTTTTTTAAATATTTTTTTTAACCTTTATTTAACCAGGCAAGTCAGTTAAGAACAAATTCTTATTTTCAATGATGGCCTAGTGGGTTAACTGCCTGTTCAGGGGCAGAACGACAGATTTTTACCTTGTCAGCTCGGGGGTTTGAACTTGCAACCTTTCAGTTACTAGTCCAACACTCTAACCACTAGGCTACGCTGCATGGCCAGGCATGACTCCAACACCATCATTCAGTTTGCTGACAACACAACAGTGGTAGGCCTGATCACCGACAACGATGAGACAGCCTATAGGGTGGAGGTCAGAGACCTGGCCGGGTGGTGACAGAATAACAACCTATCCCTCAATGTAACCAAAACTAAGGAGATGATTGTGGACTACAGGAAAAGGAGCACCGAGCACGTCCCCATTCTCATCGACGGGGCTGTAGTGGAGCAGGTTGAGAGCCTCAAATTCCTTGGTGTCCACATCAACAACAAATTAGATTGGTCCGAACACACCAAGACAGTCGTGAAGAGGTCACGACAAAGCCTATTCCCCCTCAGGAAACTAAAAAGATTTTGGCGTGGGTCCTGAGATCCTCAAACGGTACTACAGCTGCAACATTAAGAGTACCGTTTGCATCACTGCCTGGTACGGCAATTGCTCGGCCTCCGACCGCAAGGCAATTCAGAGGGTAGTGCGTACGGCACAGTACATCACTGGGGCAAAGCTGCCTGCCATCCAGAACCTCTACACCCGGCGATGACAGTTTTTAAGGAGTCCTCTGACAAAGACCCCAGCCACCCCAGTCATAGACTGTTCTCTCTACTACCGCATGGAAAGTGGTACCGAAGTGCCAAGTCTAGGACAAAAAGGCTTCAACAGTTTTTACCCCCAAGCCATAAGACTCCTGAACAGGTAATCAAATGGTTACCCGGATTATTTGCATTGTGTGCCCCCTCCCAACCCCTCTTAAATGCTGATGCTACTCTCTGTTTATCACATGGATAGTCACTTTAACTATAGATTCATGTACATACTACCTACCTTAATTTTGCACGCCCAATTTTTCCGTTTTTGATTTGTTAAAAAAGTTTGAAATATCCAATAAATGTCGTTCCACTTCATGATTGTGTCCCACTTGTTGTTGATTCTTCACAAAAAAATATAGTTTTATATCTTTATGTTTGAAGCCTGAAATGTGGCAAAAAGGTCGCAAAGTTCAAGGGGGCCGAATACTTTCGCAAGGCACTGTATATATATTTTTTCATAAAAAACGGAATACCCGCAAAAATGTCGGAATATATTTTTCCTTGAGGCTGCTTGCGAAGGACCAAAGGCATGACACCTGCAGATACTCCATGGAGGGCCTAATAGAGTCAGTGAGGCTTGTTGGCTGTATTGTCAGGGGACCAGGAGTCTGGGTTATACCTGCAGGCAGACTGAGAAGGAACATCACAGAGGGACCGTACTGCACCCAGGAATACTGATAGAACCATAGAGACACATGTACCAGCCATGCTGTAGTGAAACGAAAGAAAGGAAAAGTCAACTAAGGCATGACGGTACCATGTTTTGTGGCGAGATTCTCCTTTTTTTGATTGATTTGTTTGTAGTGGGTTCATGTCACCATAGTGGGTTCATGTAACCATTTTGAGATCATGTCACCATATTGAGTTCATGTCACCATATTGAGATCATGTCACCATATTGAGATCATGTCACCATAGTGGGTTCATGTAACCATTTTGAGATCATGTCACCATATTGAGATCATGTCACCATATTGAGTTCATGTCACCATATTGAGATCATGTCACCATATTGAGATCATGTCACCATATTGAGATCATGTCACCATATTGAGTTCATGTCACCATATTGAGATCATGTCACCATATTGAGATCATGTCACCATAGTGGGTTCATGTAACCATTTTGAGATCATGTCACCATATTGAGATCATGTCACCATATTGAGATCATGTCACCATATTGAGATCATGTCACCATATTGAGATCATGTCACCATAGTGGGTTCATGTCACCATAGTGGGTCCATGTCACCATATTGAGATCATGTCACCATAGTGGGTTCATGTCACCATAGTGGGTTCATGTCACCATAGTGGGTTCATGTCACCATATTGAGTTCATGTCACCATATTGAGTTCATGTCACCATATTGAGTTCATGACACCATAGTGGGTTCATGTCACCATTTTGAGATCATGTCACCATATTGAGTTTGTCACCATTTATTTATTTATTTCACCTTTATTTAACCAGGTAGGCTAGTTGAGAACAAGTTCTCATTTACAACTGCGACCTGGCCAAGATAAAGCATAGCAGTGTGAACAGACAACAGAGTTACACATGGAGTAAACAATAAACAAGTAAATAACACAGTAGAAAAAAATCATCTATATACATTGTGTGCAAAAGGCATGAGGAGGTAGGCAATAAATAGGCCATAGGAGTGAATAATTACAATTTAGCAGATTAACACTGGAGTGATAAATGATCAGATGAACATGTACAGGTAGAGATACTGGTGTGCAAAAGAGCAGAAAAGTAAATAAATATAAACAGTATGGGGATGAGGTAGGTAAATTGGGTGGGCTATTTACTGATAGACTATGTACAGCTGCAGCGATCTGTTAGCTGCTCAGATAGCAGATGTTTGAAGTTGGTGAGGGAGATAAAAGTCTCCAACTTCAGCGTTTTTTTTTTTTTGCAATTCGTTCCAGTCACAGGCAGCAGAGAACTGGAACGAAAGGCGGCCAAATGAGGTGTTGGCTTTAGGGATGATCAGTGAGATACACCTGCTGGAGCGCGTGCTACGGGCGGGTGTTGCCATCGTGACCAGTGAACTGAGATAAGGCGGAGCTTTACCTAGCATGGACTTGTAGATGACCTGGAGCCAGTGGGTCTGGCGACGAATATGTAGTGAGGGCCAGCTGACTAGAGCATACAGGTCGCAGTGGTGGGTGGTATAAATCAAATTTCAAATCAAATCAAATGTATTTATATAGCCCTTCGTACATCAGCTGATATCTCAAAGTGCTGTACAGAAACCCAGCCTAAAACCCCAAACAGCAAGCAATGCAGGTGTAGAAGCACGGTGGCTAGGAAAAACTCCATAGAAAGGCCAAAACCTAGGAAGAAACCTAGAGAGGAACCAGGCTATGTGGGGTGGCCAGTCCTCTTCTGGCTGTGCCGGGTGGAGATTATAACAGAACATGGCCAAGATGTTCAAATGTTCATAAATGACCAGCATGTTCGAATAATAATAAGGCAGAACAGTTGAAACTGGAGCAGCAGCATGGCCAGGTGGACTGGGGACAGCAAGGAGTCATCATGTCAGGTAATCCTGGGGCATGGTCCTAGGGCTCAGGTCCTCCGAGAGAGAGAAAGAAAGAGAGAAGGAGAGAATTAGAGAACGCACACTTAGATTCACACAGGACACCGAATAGGACAGGAGAAGTACTCCAGATATAACAAACTGACCCTAGCCCCCCGACACATAAACTACTGCAGCATAAATACTGGAGGCTGAGACAGGTGCTTTAGTAACAAAACGGATGGCACTGTGATAAACTGCATCCAGTTTGCTGAGTAGAGTAGTGGAAGCTGTTTTGTAGATGACATCGCCGAAGTCGAGGATCGGAAGGATAGTCAGTTTTACTAGGGTAAGTTTGGCGGCGTGAGTGAAGGAGGCTTTGTTACGGAATAGAAAGCCGACTCTAGATTTGATTTTAGATTGGAGATGTTTGATATGACTCTGGAAGGAGAGTTTACAGTCTAGCCAGACACCTAGGTACTTATAGATGTCCACATATTCTAGGTCGGAACCATCCAGTGTGGTGATGCTAGTCGGGCATGCGGGTGCAGGCAGCGAATGGTTGAAAAGCATGCATTTGGTTTTACTAGCGTTTAAGAGCAGTTGGAGGCCACGGAAGGAGTGTTGTATGGCGTTGAAGCTCATTTGAAGGTTAGATAGCACAGTGTCTAAGGAAGGGCCGGAAGTATACAGAATGGTGTCGTCTGCGTAGAGGTGGATCAGGGAATCGCCCGCAGCAAGAGCAACATCATTGATATATACAGAGAAAAGAGTCGGCCCGAGAATTGAACCCTGTGGCACCCCCATAGAGAATGCCAGAGGACCATATTGGGTTCATGTCACCATGAATATGAATGTATTAGCTTCTATATTAGTGAGATCTATTTAAAACTGGCCTCATGTCATGTTGATGTGCCATGCATGCTTTCAGAAGGCAGTAACTAGTTTGTGTATGTATTTGCCACCATAATTTGCAAATACATTAATTAAAAATCCTACAATATGATTTTCTGGATTTTTTTTCTCTCATTTTGTCTGTCATAGTTGAAGTGTACCTATGATGAAAATTACAGGCCTCTCTCATCTTTTTAAGTGGGAGAACTTGCACAATTGGTGGCTGACTAAATACCTTTTTGCCCCACTATGTGTGTGTGTATGTGTCAGTAAAGGGTGAAAATGGAAGGCATGTATGATAAACATTGTTTTGACATTTCTTGACCGTGTCACTTTCTCTACCGTTGTCCTGGCAACAGTAACGCAGACCATGTAGAATAACTATTTTAAGGTGATTGTTTTTTCAACTTGAATGAAAAACTGTTGACATCCACTTTGACATATGCACTGAAGCATTGTATATTCTATAATTGTTCAACATATCTAGATCACACGTTGTTTCCTGAAGAGTCCACACATTGACAATGGAAAATATAATTGAGTTAATCAAGAAACTGGTATTCTTTTGTAACACACAACCTGTCCTACATACATAAAAGCCATGCATGACACATTAGAACAAAATCCTCTAACATGCTGTGTCTTTGTGTGATACAGACTGTGGCCAAGGGAGAGAGGTGCGCTGGGAGAGAGAGTTCAACATGCTTACCCCAGATTAAAGGTGGTCTATATGTTATCGTACAGGGACCATCTCTCAGGAGATAAACCACACAGGGACCTAATCCCTCACCCTCTCCATCAAAGTCAGACAGACAGTGCCCCAAAGCTTCAATCACTAAAGACCAAAGGCTTATCTATGCCTTACGTTCATCCTCACATCAGACTCTCCCCTCCCCACAGCCCTTCCACTATGTGCATTAACACTCTGTGATGAGGATGTAGAGATAGAATATTGAGGTGGAATATGTCAGTTATATCTGACAGAGGGACAGTGTTATTTGTGCCATAGTATACAGAGAAGCATTGTCAACAACACAACATAGGACAGAGGGGAAAATGATCTTAGGCACAAAGTACTGCTGTATACAAAATAGACACTCTAGTCATTACACACTCAACATAATACATACATTGCACTTCACCCCTGTTGTACACTTCTCATTTAGCCACATACCTAATACTTGTTGCGCATTTACCGCACACATTCTCCCAGGCGTGCACTAACACAGCTGAGCTTTACTTAATGCTGTTTGGGTATTTGATGGACAAGTCAGTGAGTAGACACTCGAGTGTATGGTTTTGTTTAATAGGAGTCTTCTTCCACTGAAGTGGCACAATAGACATTGTCATGAATACAGATTAGTTTTCATGTTGCCCTGCTATCCATTCTGCTTTCCATGACCCATTATTGTAATTCAGCACACTTTATGTAAATGCTATGACTCATATGTTGTTAGGCGCAGGCGTTGACATATCAAGGAAATATGGTGCGAGAGAGAAGACGCAAACTCAACTCGTTAATGAGCAATTGACCCAAGAAGAGAATACCATCAAAACGAGTTAAACAGTACTGTTGTGACTAACCCATAAACAAGCAGCTCTTTAGATGAGAAATACATATATTATAATATTGCTTTGGGACCACAATTAATACTAGTACAATGTATTTGTTTTGTTACACACGCAACTCAAACAACTTTGTTAGAGTTCCATCAGTGTATCAGTGGCTTCAAGCTCTCTCTTATTCTTTTGTTTTAATCCTTGCTTCTTCATTCATTTATTTCCCACATTCTATCAACAAAAAAGAAAGGGAAAAAAATGACGCGCACGACCCTTGTTGACCCTTGTTGCAGTTGTTTTCTCAAAGGTCATCCGAGGCTAGAAATGGCCAATGCCATAGAACAGAGATAATTATCTGTAGAGCAGAAAGCACATTACATTCCAACCTGCCTCTGGACGAGCTACTATGTTATGATTTAATTTGCAACAGCCTTTTTCTTTTACACTCTGTGATCCCCCTACATTAAGACAAATTCAATTGCAGCTTTAGCCAAAGATTTAATTAAGATTCAGCATTCACCTTCTGCTAAGGTACCTTTGTTAGTTAATTTAAATTAGACCAGAGGGTTGGCTAAGCGTTTTCCTTCCCAGCTTTACAATAAGCAGATACCCTTTGTTTGCCCTCCACACAACACCCACAATTACAGCAAAATCACACAGCCCGTATGTGTGAAATAACCATATTCTAATATGCCCTTATAAAGGCGACGATGGGTCCACTTGAGCATATTCAATCAATATTTAGATCATTTCTTTGCATTCCTTATACGTACATGGCTGATATATTATTCCTTTTTTTTCATCTTCTTTAGATTCTAAGAGTATTTTAGGTCTTGACCATAAAAGATAGCAGGACCTTTGGGATTGTTTGTCCAAATTCATTTCCAGGCTATGTGTGTGTGTGCCCCTCGCCTCCCACTAACACTCCTGCACACACACAATGCTTGGCAGTGGTACACAGCGAGGTCACATCTGCTGAAGTGAATATGTTCTCTTTCTGCTCGGCTGTACGCGCTCCATTGACCGACTCCCCCTCACAGAGAAGCTCACCACATGTGGTCAGTGCATTGGTCAGCTCTCCAGGCACAGGCAATTAGGCTAGACTGATGCTGTGGCTGAGGCACACACACACACACATTCGTTCCACACTCCCTGCTCGATGCAACACACTCCACTCCAGATTTATTGTTTTTTATTGAGCAAAAGGAGAGGAAATTGGTCAAGCTGTGCACCGACCAGTGAGGCTGCAATACAAGACCAGATGTGCTGGTGAGATAGACCTCCTGCTCACAAAATGGATAAATGTCTCCCGTTGATGCAATTATAGGTTGTTCATCAGCTCCAATCTCCTGCAAGCCTGTTAACACTGCTGTAAACCCCAAGGCATTTTTAACTCAAATACTTCAAGTAAGTTGAACTCAAAGTCAATGAAAAGTCATTATTACAAAAAAATGTTTGTGGTACTGACTAAAAACTAAATGACAAGTCACATCAACTCTATTTTTTAATGTTATGATCCAAATAAATAAAAAATCCCCAGCATGCTCTACGGCAGTTTTATTTTTGTAATTGTTTTTAATATCTGTGTTTTTGCATGCACATTGAGTTGTTGATTGACTAATATTATGCTACACAGATATACATTGCATATTTCTTTCTAAACTAATTCAATTGTTTAGTAATATTTTTTACACATGTTACTGAAATGGTTGTTTAAATGGCTTAGGTTGTCTCCTCATACTGTTCCTAACACTGGCAGTCATTATGAATGCAGGTTGCGGGTGAATAAAAATGTCAACAGTTGGATTCCAGTAGGAATTACACATCACTTAGCAAGCAAGCATATTGGGACTTGTAGGTATGGTTGCAAAATTCTGGTAAATCTTCCCGATTTTCCAGAAATACCAGTTGGAAGATTCCTGGAAATAATTCAAAAGATCAGGATATCTTGAAAACCTGGGAATTCTGAGAAGTTACTGAATTTTACAACCCTACTTGGAGGCCTGATGTGGCCTTAAAAGAATGAGTTTCAGGCCACTGTATTAGGGTACATTTAGGCCTCAAAATAAGACCGTGCCACGTTCTGACCATAGTTCTGTTATTTTATCTTTGTTTTAGTATGGTCAGGGCGTGAGTTGGGTGGGCAGTCTATGTTTGTTTTTCTATGTTGGTTTCAATTGTTGTCAATTGTTGTCCCTGATTGAGAATCATACTTAGGTAGCCTGGGTTTCAGTTTTGGTCCTCCGATCCTTCTCGCTTCTCCTCCTCAGAAGAGGAGGACGAGGTTCGTTACAATATGTAATGTATTATCTCAAAAAGTTTATTATGATAACATTAGCCTAGAAACTTACTTGGTGAAGGCCACAGGACCGAACATGAACTATTTCAATAACATCTTTGTAACTAACCAACACGGTAATGGATCGTAACTCCACAATTCATTTGAAAAGGCAAGGTACACTGGAAAATGACATTGGAGGTGTGGCTTAGTGAGAGCGGTACAGTGCTACTCAGATACAGTGCTGTGAAAAAGTATTTGTCCCCTTTCTGATTTTCTCTATTTTTGCATATTTTTGATACAGAATGTTATCCCAAAACCTAATATTAGATAAAGGGAACGGGAGTTCACAAATAACAAAACAAAATGGATACTTATTTTATGTATTTAATTAGCAAATTTATGCAACAACCAATTCCCCTGTCTGAAAAAGTAATTGCCCCCTTACCCCCAATTACCCCCAATAACAGCAACCTTTAGCTGCAATGACCGCAATCAACATGACATGGGTTCCATTATGCCTGGCGAAAACCAAACACTGCTTTCCTCAGTAATAACCTTATAACAACGGTCAAGCATGGTGGTGGTAGTGTGATGGTTTGGGGATGCTTTGCTGCATCAGGACCTGGACGACTTGCCTTAATAGAAGGAACCATGAATTCTGCTCTGTATCAGATAATTCTACAGTAGAATGTCAGGCCATCCATCGGTGAGATGAAGCTGAAGTGCAGCTGGGTCATGCAGCAAGACAATGATCCAAAACACATAATCAAGTCTATAATCAAGTCATAATCAAGTCTAAATGAATATGGCTAAATATCAACAAATTTGAAGTTTTGGAATTGCCTAGTCAAACTCCAGACCTAATCCCAATTGAGATGTTGTGGCAGGACTTGAAACAAGCAGTTCATGCTTGAAAACCCACAAATGTCACTGAGTTACAGCAGTTCTGCATGAAAGAGGGGGCCACAATTCCTCCACAGCGACGTTAGAGACTGATCAACAACTACAGGACGTGTTTGGTTGGAGTCATTGCAGCTACAGGTGGCAATTTATTTTTCACACAGACATTGGGTGTTGCATAACTCTGTTTATGAAATAAGTGAAATAAGTATGTTGTGAACAATAAGTACACAACGTAAGTATTGTTGTGTTATTTGTTCACTCCGGTTCCCTTTATCTAGGTTTTGGTTAAAGATCTGATAACATTCAGTATAAAAAATATGAATTTGAAAGGGGGTAAATACTTAAGTAATGACACATTGGGATTTACAGTGTCTCTATCTGACACTGTTGTCTCCATGGACACATGTTTGTAATTACATCATCCCCCTGAGCCAAACGGCACCCCATTCGCTTAATAAAGCACTACTTTAAAAACCCAAAAGTAGTTCATTATAGGGCATAAGGTGCCATTTACAACTCAGAAAGTGGTTTGACTCACAGAGAACTTCTCTGCCTATCTTCTGTAGGTCAAGCCTCTTAATAATGTAGACGGAGAAAGAATGAAATGCAGTGCTACACCCTAAACAGCTGGTGTAGTAAATTACATGCTGTGCCCCAACTGAATTCTAATGTAACGGATGTGGGCAGAAAGTGAATGCACGTGAAAACATGCTTCTCTGAAGTATAAACAAACACTGTCAAAACATTGCACTTTACCTCAACTCTTTGGGATGAAGGACACTATAATTTAACAACTGTTTCCCCCCGCAGCAGCAGCCCTAAACCCAATTAAAACAGTGGCTAATTTGAACAAGAAGCCTTTTCATAAAGATGAATTATTTTGATATTAATATAGTTGTGTCCCCAATGGCACCCCATTGCCTTTAAAAGTGCACTATTTTTAACCAGGGCCTGTAGGACTGGTCAAAAGCAGTGCACTAAAAGGAAAACGGTACCATTTGGGGAATAGCCCTGGCCTGTTCTCAAACATCCATTCTGTCCTCTCCTGTGAAGAGAAGAGAAAAAATGATAACCATGAGTTGCTGCTGGCTCTGCTCGGGATAACCATGAACTATAATTGGCTAAATGACCTGAAACAGACTGTAGGGCAGGTTAGGTCAAGACCTTTCACAGCACCGTCCAGTGGACATCCTCCCTAACGGACACCTACAGTACACAACAGGAGTGCTGTGACCTTTTTTTGATTCTGACCCCTGACCATTCAAATATGCATTTGTCGGTAACGAATGTGCCAGCCTTGATCCAGCCACATGCCAACGGCATGCGTTGTATGTTAAGCTGGAGTTTGTAACCTATAATGGGCATGCTGAGTATTCATGTTGCGTCTCACTCTCCTCAAATTGGGAAGTGTTGTCAATTCACAGGGTAATATGTTGTGGTATTATGCACAAGTAAGGTACATACAGTTGAAGTTGGAAGTTTAAATACACTTTGGTTGGAGTCATTGAAAGTCGTTTTTCAACCACTCCACAAATTTCTTGTTAACAAACTATAGTTTTGGCAACTCGGTTAGGACATCAACTTTGTGCATGACACAAGTAATTTTTCAATTGTTTACAGACAGATTATTTCACTTATAATTCACTGTATCACAATTCCAGTGGATCAGAAGTTTACATATACTAAGTTGACTTTGTCTTTAAACAGCTTGGAAAATTCCAGGAAATTATGTCATGGCTTTAGAAGATTCTGATAGGCTAATTGACATCATTTGAATTAATTGGAGGTGTACCTGTGGATGTGTTTCAAGGCCTACCTTCAAACGTAGTGCCTCTTTGCTTGACATCGTGGGAAAATCAAAAGAAATCAGCCAAGACCTCTGAAAAAAATTTAGACCTCCACAAGTCTGGTTCATCCTTGGAAGCAATTTCCAAACCCCTGAAGGTACCACGTTCATGTGTACAAACAATATACGCAAGTGTAAGCACCATGGGACCACACTGCCATCATACTGCACAGGAAGGAGACGCGTTCTGTCTCCTAGAGATTAACATACTTTGGTACAAAAAGTGCAAATCAATCCCAGAACAACAGCAAAGGACCTTGCGAAGATGCTGGAGGAAACAGGTACAAAAGTATCCACAGTAAAACTTGTCCTATATCGACATAACCTGAAAGGCCGCTCAGCAAGGAAGAAGCCACTGCTCCAAAACCGCCATAAAAAAGCCAGACTACGGATTGCAACTGCACATGGGGACAAAGATCTTACTTTTTGGAGAAATGTCCTCTGGTCTGGTGAAACAAAAATAGAACTGTTTGGCCATAATGACCATCGTTATGTCTGGAGGAAGAAGGGGGAGGCTTGCAAGCCGAAGACCAACATCCCAACTGTGAAGCATGGGTGTGGCAGCATCATGTTGTGGGGGGTGCTTTTCTGCAGGAGGGCCTGGTGCACTTCACAATATTGATGGCATTATGAGGAAAGAACATTTTGTCGATATATTGAAGCAACATCTCAAGATATCAGTCAGGAAATTAAAGCTTGGTCGCAAATGGGTCTTCCGAACGGACAATGACACCAGGCATACTTCCAAAGTTGTGGCAAAATGGCTTAAGGACAACAAAGTCAAGGTATTGGAGTGGCCATCACAAAGCCCTGACCTCAATCCTATAGAAGATTTGTGGGCAGAACTGAAAAAGCGTGTGCGAGCAAGGATGCCTACAAACCTGACTCAGTTACACCAGCTCTGTCAGGAGGAATGGGCCAAAATTCACCCAACTTATTGTGGGAAGCTTGTGGAAATCTACCCGTATCGTTTGACCCAAGTTAAACAATTTAAAGGCAATGCTACCAAATACTAATTGAGTGTATGTAAACTTCTGACCCACTGGGAATGTGATGAAAGAAATAAAAGCTGAAATAAATCTTTCTCTCTACTATTATTCTGACATGTCTCATTCTTAAAATAAAGTGATGATCCTAACGGACCTAAGACAGGAAATGGACCTAAATGTCAGGAATTCTGAAAAAATGAGTTTAAATGTTTTTGGCTAAGGTGTATGTAAACTTCCAACTGTATGTCTATGGTTAAAGGGACATTTCACCACTGCTCTTTTTCATTACATACACTATATATACAAAAGTATGTGGACACCCCTTCAAATGAGTCATTTGACTATTTCAGCCACATCCGTTGCTGACAGATGTAGAAAATCAAGCACACCGTCATGCAATCTCCATACACAAAACAATGGCAGTAGAATGGCCTTACTGAAGAGCTCAGTGACTTTCAGTGTGGCACTGTCATAGGATGTCACTTTTAAAACAAGTCAGTTCATCAAATTTCTGCCCTGCTAGAGCTGCCCCGGTCAACTGTAAATGCATTTAACGTGGGAAAACGTCTAGAAGCGATTTTGGCTCAGCCGCAAAGTGGTAGGCCACACAAGCTCAGAGAACGGGACTGCGGGTGCTGAAGCGCGTAAAATTCACCTTCCTTCGGTTGCAACACTACCGAGTTCTCCCCCAGAGAGGGGACTGCTCCAGAGTCCAACGGACGAATCTGTATTTGGCATATGTCAGGAGAACGCTACCTGCCCGAATGCGTAGTGACAGCTGTAAAGTTTGGTGGAGCAAGAATAATGATCTGGGGCTGTTTTACATGGTTCGGGCTAGCCTCCTTAATTCCAATTAAATTAAATCTTAACGTTACAGTAGACAATGACATTCTAGATGATTCTATGCTTCTGTCTTTGTGGCAACAGATTGGGAAAAACCCTTTTCTGTTTCAACATGAAAATGCCCCCTTGCACAAAGCAAGGTCCATGCATAAATCGTTTGTCGAGATTGGTGTGGAAGAACTTGACTGGCCTGCACAGAGCCCTGACCTCAACCCCATCGAACACCTTTGGGAGGAATTGCAATGCCAACTGCGTGCCAGGCCTAATCGCCCAACATCAGTGCCCGACCTCACAAATGCTCTTGTGGCTGAATGGAAGCAATACTTTTGGTCATATAGTGTATGGCCATTAATATGTTATTAACATATCACGTGTCATAACATTTTTGAATTTCCTCACTACATGCAATTGTGAGCATTTCTGCATCTCACTGGTAGAAACAGGCCAGCTACATTTCCTGTTTCTAAGCAAACCACAATATCCAGAATTCAAAGCGATTTCAGGATGTGGAGGACCGCCCCATGGAGGTGTAATGTTATCCAATTAGTGTGAGAAACATCAAAATGTCTGTGTTTGTCCCTAGCACTTCCTGCCAGAATATTTTAAAACTGAACTGAAATCTCAACTGATAGGGTTGCCATGTCATCAAACGTTGAAAAGTGATGCTGTTCAATTTTTTCACACCCTTGCATTTGGTTCTATGGCATGGGGGAGAGTATACCCTTCGAGCCTGTTCACTCTATTGTTGACAGTGCTTCTCTACTCAACAGCAAAACTGTAGGTGCACATACACAACAATACATGACTAGACTTTTGTAACGTTCTGAGTGTAGTGGGTGAGAAGTCAGGCGCAGGAAGCAGAGAGTTCAGGGTAGTGCTACTTTAATGCACAAAACGGCGAACATAAGCCAACCCCACGAAAACACAGGGCGTATAACAAAACAAACTCCCCAAACACGGGGACTTAAACTGTCCAGCAAAACCCACGAAATGGGAAAACACGTAACCCACAGACGTGCACACATGTTACACAAAACAGAAGGTCACAATAATTAATCCCGCACAAAGAACCAGGCGGGCCTGCTGACTAATAAAGCCTCACTAATTATACCCAACTCAAAACAGGTGTACTCAATAAACACATAAGGAGGGGGAGGAAAGAATCAGTGGCAGCTAGTAGGCCGGCGACGACGACCGCCGAGCGCCACCCGAACGGGAAGGGGAGCCACCTTCGGTCGGAATCGTGACAACTGTCTACAAGTCAAGCCCTCCTCAAACTTTTCACATCTTTGCTAACATCCCACCTCAATGCCCCATTATTGACTGAGTGTAACAAAACATATACCAGTGTACTGTAACCTTCATCGTTTACAAACTAACATGGTTTATTGTATGCTTACACATCCTCATGATCAGTCTTCATGTCTTTCCTGAAGACTTGCAGTAGAAACAAATCTTCTGCAAGATAGTAAAGCAGTGGGTGGCTTGTCTACCGATCAGCGGAGTGTAGAAAGAAACAGACGGTTGTCTACAAGGAGCCAGAGTCACAGCCCCCAAACCCAACATCGCCACAGCACAAAATCTTGCTAAACCAGCTGCCATTACCCAACACAGGAAGAGGTTCACCAGCTGAAGAACATGCTGAAAACCTGCTTGGAACATTCAGCCAACACAACATCCATATTCAGTTAGACTGATGTTGCAGTATAACATAGATATGCCTAGTATGCTCACAACTGCACTGTCCACAACTACAAGTCCCCAACTGGCAGCTTCATTAAATAGTACTCGCAAAACACCAGTCTCAACGTCTACAGTGAAGAGACGACTCCGGGATGCTGGCCTTCTAGGCGGAGTTACTCTGTCCAGTATCTGTGTTCTTTTACCCATCTTAATCTTTTATTTTTATTGGCTAGTCTGAGATATGGCTTTTTCTTTGCAACTCTGCCTAGAAGGCCAGTATCCCGGAGTCACCTCTTTACTGTTGATGTTGAGACTGGTGTTTTACGGGTACTATTTAATGAAGCTGCCAGTTGAGGACTTGTGAGGCGTCTGTTTCTCAAACTAGACACTCTTATGTACTTGTCATCTTGCTCAGTTGGGCCTCCCACTCCTCTTTCTATTCTGGTTAAAGCCAGTTTGCACTGCTCTGTGAAGGGAGTAGTACACAGTGTTGTATGAGATATTCAGTTTCTTGGCAATTTCTCTCATGGAACAGCCTTCATTTCTCAGAACAAGAATAGATTGATGAGTTCTTTGTTTCTGGCCATTTTGAGTGTTACGTCCGTCGTTAGATGAATGAGACCAAAGAGCAGCGTGGAAAGTGTTCATGATTTTTAATACTGAACACCAACAAAATACAAAACCAAACGTAACGTTCTGCAGGGCTAGACAGCAACTATGCAACAACAAGATCCCTTAATCTAAGGTGGGAAAAAGGGCTGCCTAAGTATGATCCCCAATCAGAGACAAGGATAAACAGCTGCCTCTGATTGGGAACCATACTAGGCCAACAAAGAAATAGAAATATAGATTTGCCCACCCAAGTCACACCCTGACCTAACCAAATAGAGAATTAACAAGGCTCTCTAAGGTCAGGGCGTGATATTGAGCCTGTAATAAAACCCACAAAAGCTGACGCTCCAGTTACTCAACTAGTCTAAAGAAGGCCACTTTTATTGCTTCTATAATCAGAACAACAGTTTTCAGCTCTGCTAACATAATTGCAAAAGAGTTTTCTAATGATCAATTAGCCTTTTAAAATGATAAACTTTGTTTAGCTAACACAATGTGCCATTGGAACACATGAGTGATGGTTGCTGATAATGGGCCTCTGTACGCCTATGTAGATATTCCATTAGAATCAGCCGTTTCCAGATAAAATAGTCATTTACAACATTAACAATGTCTACACTGTATTTCTGATCAATTTGATATTATTTTAATAGACAAAAAATATGCTTTTCTTTCAAAAACAAGGACATTTCTAAGTGACCCCAACATTTTGAACGATAGTGTAGGTATAGTTACCCCAAGGCTAATATGAGTCATCAAGCCAAAGTCATTCCTTTACTCTCTGCCATCATAATCAAAACACTTCTCCAGTTTTCTCCTAATGAGAGGCTAGCTAGCTATAATGTTAGACTACAGTACATTTCAGGTATAGCAAACACAGCTGGCTAGCTAAACTTTGCTTGTAGTGGTACCAGCAAGCCCTGTTATCGATCACCCAATTGTATTGAACAACACTGCCTGCTTATAATATTAGCTAGCTACCGACAGCAAAACAACTTACTCTTTTTTCATTTACCTTCCTGATTCCTGGTCCAGCTGGTCTAGGCTGCCGGTGCTGCTTACTGATCTCGCAATTATCTTTCTCACTGTTTCAACTCCTATTCAGTGTATTCTGGCTCAAATAAATAGGGCTGTATGTTCCTATATTAACATCAGAGAAAAGCCTGCCTTTGAGCATGGGAACAAGGAAGTATGACTCCCATCAGGCAGTAGTCTTTACATAGCCAGGGAAAATGAGTAAACCTAGATGTCCTAGAAGTCCAATGGCTCAATTGAACAATGACAACCCTATCTACTAGCCTGATCTTGCAATCGGCAAAGCACAAAGGCCACAATAATTGCTACAAAACATGACGCAATTGAATTGGTAAAAGTTGTCACTTGAAATGTAACATTATTTTCTTGGCTTTTAGACTTTACAGTTGAATTAAAAAGTCTGTTTCCAGAGAGTCACCTTTTAGCAGTTCAGAGATATAGATTGACAAGAAACTGATATGTTCGATTTTTTTATTATTCAGAGTTGACAAAACATTGTTGCATATTGAAGCGTGTGGGTTTGTCTATGTCAAGCCATTGATAAACAACTGATTTCCTACTGAACTCACGTTTACAGACCAGTTCAGATAGCATTATTTCATTTATTTCTCATTTCTCAAAGCAACTGACGAATAGAGAAATGGATGAAGCAAATGAAAATGATCCAAATCAGTCTAATATCCCTTTAATCTTTAATATTGCTGACTTCTCTCCCTCCCTTCCTCCTCTCTTTCCCTCTTTCAGCTGAAAGATAAACAGATGTTGTCGTAGGCACCGGCCAGCCAATTGAGTCATATATAAAGAGTATCTCACAAAAATCTCATCAAATATACCTTCAGCTCCTTTCAAGGAAGATTAATTTCTGTTTTCATTGACCAGGCTCCCAAAGAGAACAACTCAGAACATTGTTACAAAAATGCAATTCTCACAATGGAACTGAAGACAAAGCATAATGGATGTCTGTAAGCTTGTATCCTGATAATACACCCTGTACTTGTTTTTAGGTCTTCATTACTGGGTAGACTTCACTAGAGCTGTATAACCCCCTCCATCATAAGAGTCAATGTGCTGACTGTATAGAGCCAGTGTCATAAGCTATACAGTATATACAGTGGGGAGAACAAGTATTTGATACACTGACAATTTTGCAAGTTTTCCTACTTACAAAGCATGTGAGGTCTGTAATTTTTATCATAGGTACACTTCAACTGTGAGAGACGGAATCTAAAACAAAAATCCAGAAAATCACATTGTATGATTTTTAAGTAATTAATTAGCATTTTATTGCATGCAATAAGTATTTGATCACCTACCAACCAGTAAGAATTCCAGCTCTCACAGACCTGTTAGTTTTTCTTTAAGAATCCCTCCTGTTATCCACTCATTACCTGTATTAACTGCACCTGTTTGAACTCGTTACCTGTATAAAAGACACCTGTCCACACACTCAATCAAACAGACTCCAACCTCTCCACAATGGCCAAGACCAGAGAGCTGTGTAAGGACATCAGGGATAAAATTGTAGACCTGCACAAGGCTGGGATGGGCTACAGGACATTAGGCAAGCAGCTTGGTGAGAAGGCAACAACTGTTGGCGCAATTATTAGAAAATGGAAGAAGTTGACGGTCAATCACCCTTGGTCTGGGACCCCATGCAAGATCTCATCTCGTGGGGCATCAATGATCATGAGGAAGGTGAGGGATCAGCCCAGAACTACACGGCAGGACCTGGTCAATGACCTGAAGAGAGCTGGGACCACAGTCTCAAAGAAAACCATTAGTAACACACTACGCCGTCATGGATTAAAATCCTGCAGCGCACGCAAGGTCTTCCTGCTCAAGCCAGCGCATGTCCAGGCCCGTCTGAAGTTTGCCAATGACCATCTGGATGACCCAGAGGAGGAATGGGAGAATGGTCTGATGAGGGAAAAATAGAGCTTTTTGGTGTAAACTCCACTCGCTGTGTTTGGAGGAAGAAGAAGGATGAATACAACCCCAAGAACACCATCGCAACCGTGAAGCATGGAGGTGGAAACATCATTCTTTGGGGATGCTTTTCTGCAAAGGGGACAGGACAACTGCACCGTATTGAGGGGAGGATGGATGGGGCCATGTATCGCGAGATCTTAGCCAACAACCTCCTTCCCTCAGTAAGAGCATTGAAGATGGGTCGTGGCTGGGTCTTCCAGCATGACAACGACCCGAAACACACAGCCAGGGCAACTAAGGAGTGGCTCCGTAAGAAGCATGGTCCATTACATAAGCTTGATAACAATCTTGATGACTGTTTATGCAACCTGGTCTCAGAGCATTTCATATTATTCTGTACGTAAATCCGAGACACTGGAATTTGTATGAAATGTATATTACATACGGTTACATTAGACAGATGCATAAAACAAAAAAGTGGGGTACAACGTGAACATCTAGCAACACAAGGTTGTGAGTTCGAAACTCATCACGGACAACTTTAGCATTTTGGAAAATTTGCAACTTTTCAACTACTTACTACTTTTTAGCAGCTTTGCAACTACTTAGCATGTTAGCTAACCCTTCCACTAGCCCTAACCTTTTTAGCTTATCCTTCACCTAACGCTAAACTTAAACCTTTTAGCTAACATTTACCTTAACCCTAACCTTAACCCTTTAACCTAACTCCTAAACTTAACCCTAACTTTAACCCTAACACCTAGTCTAGGTAACGTTAGCCATCTAGCTAAGGTTAGCGACCTAGCTAGAATTCGTAGCATATCGTACTTTTTGCAAATTCATAGCATATTGTATGTTTTGCATATTTGTGACATTTAATATGAATTGTAATTCATATCATATGAAATGAGTGCTGGACATCCACACATTAATACATACCATGTGAAACATAACATCAAAATAAATGTGTCTCAGTTTTACGTACAGAATAATACAAAATGCTCTGAGACCAGATTGGTCGATGACATCTGTTACGTTATTACTGTAACAATGTTATGTAGCACCAACAGAGGGTCCAAGTAGTATTACCTTAGTAGTATTATGAAACATCTCTGAGTGGACCCAGCTGTGCTCCCTCCTAGCTAGTTTATAACCACCCAGTAGCCTATAATTATCTGCTTGCTTTCAGGGTTGCTTAATTCCAGGAACTTTGAATAAATTCCCTGGTTGTCCAGAACACCTGGTTGGAGGATTCCGGATTTCCTGCTTATTCCTACCTAATTTTGGGAATCCTCCAACTGTGGAAAACAAAATAATTTATTGAAAGTTCCCTGAATTTTGCAACCCTACTTCCTTTGCCCAATGATGTCTAGGAGATCAACATATCTCATTTTGAACCAGCCTCTGTTTTATGAGGTAAACACACCCTTTATGAGAGAATAAAATAAAAGTCAGCATAAAGTGAAGGAAGGTGTCATTGCATGCCGTGTAATAGACGGTCCCTATCATTACACATCACTGGGTGGTTTTTATGAGGACCACCGTCTTCACAGCCCAGTGATTTAACAAGAAAAACATCTAAACCGTCAGACAAGGGGGCATCAAATAGACCATGAGTGATTAAATCAAGTCAGACTAGACGATGCTAGATCTATATCTATTGCAGCAGACTGCTGGTCCCTTTCATGACCAATTTAAAGTTTGAGGAGGTAAAAAGGAAGTAAAAGTTGTTCCACTACAGATGCAGGATCTTAATTTGAACCAGTTTGCTTCAGCAGGAAAATTATTCTGCAGCAACAGGAGATGTGAATTATTATGTGCATTATAATTAAAGGATTGGTATATTTTTCGTTAGCGCAAATCAAGTCTGAAATGTAAAAGTGGTAATTACAAACTTTAAAAGCCTTTTTAAAAGTCAAATACACTACAAGTTTGAATCTCCATACTTGCTGGAAAATTCTCAGCAACAAAATAATCATCCTACATCTGTCATCTTCTTCTAATCTGTCACACAGTTAGATGTTAGTGCTGCGATGTAAAAATTATGAGAGAATTTCTCAAAATGTTGAAGATTTTAAAATAATGAGAAAAAACATTCTGAACCTGCTATGAGAAAATAGACTTAAGAATACTCACATTAAGGAATGTGAGTAATGACAAGCTTTCTCTGCTATGTTTAATTAAATCAAATCAAATTGTATTTGTCACATGCAGCGAATACAAAAGGTGTAGACCTTACAGTGAAATGCTTATTTACGAGCCCATAACCAACAATGCAGTAATTAAAAAAAAATAAGAATAGGAATAAGAAATAAAATTAACAAGTAATTAAAGAGCAGCAGTAAAATAACAATAGCGAGACTATATACAGGGGGGTACCGGTACAGAGTCAAGGTAATTGAGGTAATATGTACATGTAGGTAGAGTTATTAAAGTGACTATGCATAGATGATAACAACAAAGAGTAGCAGCGGTTTAAAAAAAAGGCGGAGGCAGGCGCCATGCAAATAGTCTGGGACGCCACTTGGTTAGATGTTCAGGAGTCTTACGGCTTGGGGGTAGAAGCTGTTTAGAAGCCTCTTGGACTTAGACTTGGCGCTCCGATACCGCTTGCTGTGCGGTAGCAGAGAGAACAGTCTATGACTAGGGTGGCTGGAGTCTGGGCAAAGCTTCCTGCCATCCAGGACCTCTATACCAGGCGATGTCAGAGGAAGGCCCTAAAAATGGTCAAAGTGATGTACTGAGCCATACGCACTACCCTCCCGGAATACCGGAACATATTCCAGTTTGTGCTAGCAAAACAGTCCTGCAGTTTAGCATCTGCTTCACCTGACCACTTGTTTATTGATCAAGTCACTGGTGCTTCCTGCTTAAATTTTGGCTTGTAAGCAGGAATCAGGCCGATAGAATTATAGTCAGATTTGCCAAATGGTGGTTGAGGGACAGCTTTGTATGCCTCTCTGTGTGTGGAGTAAAGGTGGTCCAGAGTTTTTTCCCCTCTGGTTGCACATTTAACATCCTGATAGATATTTGGTAAGACCGATTTAAGATCCCTGTATCATAGTCCCCGGCCGCTAGGAGCGCCGCCTCTGTGTGAGCGTTTTTGTGAACGTTTTTCTGTTTGTTTATGGTGGAACACAGCTCATTGAGTGAGGTCTTAGTGCCAGGATCAGTCTGTGTTGGTATGTAGACAGCTACGAAAAATACAGATGAAAACTCTCTAGGTAGATAGTGTTGTCTACAGCTTATCATGAGATGCTCTAACTCAGGCTAACAAAACCTTGAGAATTCCTTAGATATCGTGCACGAGCTGTTTTCTTTACAAAAATACATAGTCAATCTCCGCTTGTCTTACCAGACGCCGCTGTACATTCCTGCCGATAAAGCGTATAACCAGCCATCTGCCTGTTGAGAATGTCGTCGTTCAGCCACAGATATTACAGTTTTGAATGTCCCGTTGGTAGTTTAATCTTCCGCGTAGGTCATCGATATTATTTTCCAATGATTACACATTTGCTAGCAGAATGGGAGGCAGTGGGGGTTTATTTGATCGCCTACAAATTCTCAGATGGCAGCCCGCCCTCTGGCCCCTTTTTCTCCGCCTTCTCTTCATGCAAATGACGGCGATGTTCCTGGGAACGCAGTTTGTCATTCATTTCGGGCTCGTCTAAATCTTTAAAGGAAAAAAAGGATTCTGCCAGTTCGTGGTGAGTAATCGCAGTTCTGATGTCCAGAAGTAATTTTTGGTCATAAGAGACGTTAGCAGCAACATTATGTACAGAAAATGTTACAATATAAGTTACAAACAACGCAAAGAAACGAACAAAAAAACACAATAGGAAAGGAACATGTAAAACGTTAGCCTTCTTCTCCAGCGCCATGTTAGTGGATATACAGTTGAAGTTTAAGTTTACATACACTTAGGTTGGAGTCATTAAAACTAGTTTTTCAACCAATCCACACATTTATTGTTAACAAACTATAGTCTTGGCAAGTCGGTTAGGACATATACTTTGTGCGTGACACAAGTAATTTTTCCAACAATTGTTTACAGAGAGATTATTTCACTTATAATTCATTGTATCACAAGTCCAGTGGGTCAGAATTTTGCATACACTAAGTTGACTGTGGCTTTAAACAGCTTGGAAATTTCTAGAAAATTATGTCATGGCTTTAGAAGCTTCTGGTAGGCTAATTGACATCATTTGAGTCAATTGGAGGTGTACCTGTGGATGTATTTCAAGGCCTACCTTCAAACTCAGTGCCTCTTTGCTTGACATCAATGGAAAATCAAAAGAAATCAGCCAAGACCTTAGAAAAAAATGTAGACCTCCACAAGTCTGACTCATCCTTGGGCGCAATTTCCAAACGCCTGAAGGTACCATGTTCATCTGTACAAACAACAGTACGCAAGTATAAACACCATGGGACCTCGCAGCCATCATACTGTTCAGGAACGAGATGCGTTCTGACTCCTAGAGATGAACATACTTTCGTGTGAAAAGTGAAAATCGATCCTAGAACAACAGCAAATGACCTTGTGAAGATGCTGGAAGAAATAGGTACAAAAGTATCTTTATCCACAGTAAAATTAGTAAAAACAGTGAAAAGCCGCTCAGCAAGGAAGAAGCCACTGCTCCAAAACCACCATAAAAAAGCCAGACTACAGTTTTCAACTGCATATGGGGACAAAGATCGTATTTTTGGGAGAAATATCCTCTGGTCTGATGAAACAAAAATAGAACTGTTTGGCCATAATGACCATCGTTATGTTTGGAGAAAAAATGGGGAGGCTTGCAAGCTGAAGAACACCATCCCGACCGTGAAGCACGGGGGTGGCAGCATCATGTGGTGGGGTTGCTTTGCTGCAGGTGGGCCTGGTGCTCTTCACAAAATAGATTGCATCATGAGGAAATAAAATTATGCGGATATTTTGAAGCAACATCTCAAGACATCAGTTAAGTTAAAGTTTGCTCACAAATGGGTCTTCCAAATGGACAATGACCCCAAGCATACTTCCAAAGTTGTGGCAAAATGGCTTAAGGATAACAAAGTCAAGGTATCGGAGTGGCCATCACAAAGCCCGGACCTCAATCTCATAAAAAAATGTGTGGGCAGAACTGAAAAAGCGTGTGCGAGCAAGGAGGCCTACAAACCTGACTCAGTTACACCAGCTCTGTCAGGAGGAATGGGCCAAAATTCCCCCAATTTATTGTGGGAAGCTTGTGGAAGGCTACCCGAAATGTTTGACCCAAGTTAAGCAATTTAAAGGCAATGCTACCAAATACTAATTGAGTGTATGTAAATGTCTGACCCACTGGTAATGTGATTAAATAAATAAAAGATGAAATAAATAATTCTCTCTACTATTATTCTGACATTTCACATTCTTAAAATAAAGTGGTGATCCTAACTGACCTAAAACAGGGAATTTCTACTTGGATTATACATCAGGATTTGTGAAAAAGTGAGTTTAAATGTATTTGGCTAAGGTGTATGTAAACTTCCGACTTCAACTGAACATGTGATGGCTTGACAAAGTATATGAGGCTGCCATTTCTTCTGAGAGACTCAAATGCAGTGCCACTAGATGTTTGTCAGGTTGTTGGGGTGCTGTTGGCGAGGCTAGGGGGTTTCAACATATCTCTTCCATGGCAATATTCATGACACACAACATAATGTGTTGCTTTTGGGTCCTTCATATTTTTTACAATTGTTTATTTCCATTGCTCTACAAACCCTGTTTCATTGTCTTGTCAAAATTTCTGCAGACATTACCACAAAGTAGCGACGTGCCCGAAAGATCACGGAGGCCTGATGCTCCAACACGTTTCCAGCCTTTACCTTTATTAGAATCAAATAAAAGTCAGCATAAAGTGAAGGAAGGTGTCATTGCTTACCATGTAGTAGACAGTCTCTATCATTACACATCACTGGGTGATTTTACGAAGACCACCATCTTCTCGAGGACCATACATGAATTTACATGACTTAACATTCCCAGATCCTTCATTTAATGCTTGCTTATCTCTTCTCATATCAAAAAATGTAAACCTTTTGTTCTGAAGCCATGACTTTAAAAGACACACTAAGATGAAGTGGTGAAGATTTAACCAACTGATGATTCAATCAAGACAAGGCCTATGTAATCTGACCACCTCCATTTTAACATACACATCACAGTAGAACTGTAACAAATTATTAAGGATTTTAATATTTAACTAGGAAAGTCAGATAAGAACACATTCTTATGTACAATGATGGCCTACCAGGGAACTGCAGGTTAACTGCATTGTTCAGGGTCAGAACAACAGATTTTTACCTAGTCAGCTCAGGGATTTGATACATCAACCTTTCAGTTACTGGCCCAACGCTCTAACCACTAGGATACCTGCCACCGCTGAAGATCTCATTATAACCCTGGGCTCCAGTTTGTAAAGTGAACCTGATATTACAACGTTGATCTTAATGAATATGAATCAGATTCATATTCCAGTCAGATGTACATAACCCGCCTTCCACAGAACCAATTCAAATTCCTCAAGAACAAACTCAATGACTGTCTGTTGGCCTCTGCAGACTGCCAAAGATAATAATTACATTAATTATACCATATGATCTTTATAGTATATCTTATATCAAGATATAAGATGTGTTGTGAGCATAAAGACACATTTTCATTCTCTGCAAGTTAATGGACAATAAAACATTTTTCTTCTTCTAAGATAAAGGCAGCAGCACAATAAGCAGGAATGGAATAACGAATGATGGCGATGTACTTTGAATTAAATATTTTTCTCTCCCCCAGTGGAAGATCATTATCACACAGTTGTTTCCTATTATGTGACTCAGTGGACCCTCACATTAGCAAGCACTCTGAACAGCATTCAGTAATAGCTACAGCATTCAGTAGCAGTTACACAGCGTTCAGTAGCAGTTGCACGGCGTTCAGTAGCAGTTACACAGCGTTCAGTAGCCGTTGCACAGCGTTCAGTATCAGCAAAACAGCGTTCAGTAGCAGCTATACAGCGTTCAGTAGCAGGTAAACAGCTTTCAGTAGCAGCTACAGTGGTCATTAGCAGCTACAGCATTCAGTAGCAGCTACACATCGTTCAGTAGCAGCTACAGCATTCAGTAGCAGCTACACATCGTTCAGTAGCAGCTACATACAGCGTTCATTAGCAGTTACAGCATTCAGTAGCAGCTACATACAGCGTTCATTACCAGCTACAACGTAGGTGCACAGGTTGTGAGATAAAAAAAATAAAAAATCAAGGTGACTGACAGTGACACATTTTATACCGTCTTGCACACTCTTGCCTGCATCTAGCTGATTAGGGTGTAATCATTAGTCCAACAGTTGCAAACGAGAGTTTCTATTGGACAATTTTAGGTATGTTTATCCCTGTTTTGTACTGTTTGTTTCCGTTAAAGAAACAGAACCGGTGGAATGAATACACCCCTGATCACACGCGAACACAGTTCACATTCATAGCAGCCACATACAAACAGCATGATCTCTTTTATCATTGTAATTCCTTCTCGCATCTACGCGCACTCCTCCTCTCTCACCCTTTCCCTTTGCTTGTGGACTTCAGTGCATAACACATCAGCTGTGTGACCAAGCCAAACCATCATAACCGCTAACAGCTACTCACCACCTTTTATGCACTGCAGTGCTAGCTAGCTGTAGCTTATGCTTTCAGGACTAGATTCATTCTTTGATCCATTTTAATTACTGTGCATGTCTATGGAAGGGGGTGAGAATCATATTTTGAAGTCAATGTACCCAGAGGAGAATGGAAACTAGCTTTCCTCTGGCTACGCCATGGTTCTACCCTGCAGACTGTTGCTGCGGCTACTGTAGACCTTTACTGAAAACAGTGTTTTAATCAAATATTCGGTGACCTGGATGTATTTAGTATAGCTTTATCTAAAAAATTATAGCTTTTTTAATGTTTTACTATTTTTGTTTTTATGAAATTCACTGAGGAAGATGGTCCTCCCCTTCATCCTCTGAGAAGCCTCCACTGGTGTACGCCTCAGCAGCCCACAGCACTCTAATACATACATATGGGAACAGCATATTAGTCTGTGAGGTAAGTCGAATGGAGAAACCCACTGATCCATGTACAAAAGTTGCTTTGATTAAATCCTAATATGCATATTTTGGATCCTCCTGAGTAGAATAGACAAATAGACGTGTCAATACTTCACATTGTGTCGGCTTCCACCAGATGGCCCTGTTTCATACGTTCTCTCTGACTTTGTGAAAAATGCTGATTAATGCAAAGAGATCCTAGCCTTCTCCCAGTGAGTGTGTGTTTTTGTGTGTGTGCGTGCGTGTGAGTGCCCACCTCCCAGCAGCTCGCCCTTTGTTAATTGCTTCCATCCTCCGCTGAAATAAGGGGCTCTTGTTGAGCCCTGCACCACTATGTTCTCACTCTAGTGGCAAGGTCTGGTGTGAGGAGCAGTGGTTTGGGGAGAGGGTTGAGAATAGGGGAATGGAAAGAGTACAAGAGAGAGAGAGAGAGGGAGAGAGAGAGGGAGAGGGAGAGAGCGTGAAAGGGAGATAGAGGAGAGAGGGAAAGATAAAGAGAGAAAGAGTGAGAAAGATAAAAGTTGAGATAGAAAAATCATTTTGAGTGGCTGTATGGCTCCTTCAGCCCACAAGGTAACCAAAGCCTTGTTTAGACACTGCTGCACAGGAAGCCTGTTTCTGAAGTCATTGTTGTTACAGGAACATAGGATTAGTTCCAAATGGCACCCTATTCCCTATAAAGTGCACTACTTTTGACCAGATCACTATGGGGTGCACCAAATAGGGCATAGGGTGCAATTCTGGACGCACACATAGAGAGCTGCTAGCTAGCTACCCACTGGACTGGACACAGATATCAGTTCAACATGTCGTTAGAGACTAACATGAATTCATGGTCAAATAAACAACAAATACCACCATGTATTGGATATAGGTTAAAAGTTTGGTAAAGTAAAATCAGTAATACCCTTAGGTAGATAGATGACTGTGCAAATCCAATCAGTTTTCCACGTTAATTCAACATCATCACATACTGTCGATTCTTTTGGCTTGAAATTACGTGGAATCAATGTCCTGCTGAGTCAGTCATGTTCAAGTTCATACAGCTAGACAATTAACTTCCTCGTTAAACGGTTCCTTCAGAGTGAATGTTACCCTTGTTAAACGGTTCCTTCAGAGTGAATGTTACCCTTGTTAAACGGTTCCTTCAGAGTGAATGTTACCCACGGTAAATGGTTCCTTCAGAGTGAATGTTACCCTCGTTAAACGGTTCCTTCAGAGTGAATGTTACCCTCGTTAAACGGTTCCTTCAGAGTGAATGTTACCCTCGTTAAACGGTTCCTTCAGAGTGAATGTTACCCTCTGTAAATGGTTCCTTAACAGGCTCACTACACTGCTCGCATCGCGTGTGCAAGTGTTGCAAAATAAATGTAGAAATCTATATTATTCAATTATTGTTCCAACACTGCTCGCGAGCGTCTGCGTTGCCAAGGGCTAAAATAGAAGTCAGTTCTATTTCTGACGCAGATCGCGATGCAAGTCCTGCCTCTCCCATCTCCTCATTGGTTTATAGAAGCAGGTACCCACATACCATCTCCTCATTAGTTATACCTACGTGGGTTACTGAAAGACAAATGAGGTCGGTGGAGGTAATGGACCTAATTTATGAAAGTTGCCAATCGCAATATAAAGTCAAGAGAAGAAAAAGCCTAGAAGGAGAGATGACTAGAAACAATTCGATTGACCGTTTTATGTGTGGATTAATTGTCGGAGTAGAGGACCTTGTGCATTTCAGGCAAAATAACAACTCAATGTTTATATCCCAGGACAAATTAGCTAACAACAGCAAGCTAGCTAGCTAAATTGCCGTAAAGGTTTAATGCTTTTTGACCTGTCCCTAAATTAATGTAATTGGTTCAGAGTTTGTTTTTACATTTTAACCTGCGTGTCGTGACCTCGTTTGGTGTAGGGGACAAAATAAATGTATGCACGATGGCGCACGAGCGCAGCTGGTTTGGGTTCCGTGTCAGAGTGAATGTTACCCTTGTTAAACGGTTCCTTCAGAGTGAATGTTACCCTCGTTAAGCGGTTCTTTGGAAATGAATTTTACCCTCATTAAATGGTTCTTTCAGAGTGAATATTCATCTCGTTAAACGTTTCCTTCAGAGTGAACATTCCTCTCGTTAAACGGTTCCTTCCTTAAAATGCCCCTCACATTTGGAACCTGCATGCACAGTTGGAAATTAAACCTTTGTAGTGTTGACGCGTCTTTCTCGCTGACTCCATTTGCAATTACAGTAGACTCATATTCCAGAGGAGGGGGTGGGTGGTATTAAGGACTCACACAGCTAAGGCAGGGAAAGACAGAATTAAAACCCTGCCATACCAGGAAGACAGACAACGAGAATAAATAAAAATGTCCTTTCCCCTCAGGATTTGAAGCAAAGTTCAATCATTGTGTTAATTATGGTCCATTCCAGTGTTGATATCGCATCTGTCAGTTAGGATCCAATCAACCACCTCCCATGCAACGTGACTGTTGAGAGCTGATCAACATTGGATGTGTGTCTCCCTTCACGTTTTAAATGAGATCATTTGTTTTCTGAAATCAATCTGCATTACAAATGATTAGATGCTATGATTATTTTAACAATTATACCATGCAGCTCAATTAGCATAATGCATTTTCTTGCAGCTTATCTCCCTGTTTTGTTATAATAGTAAACATATCCATGTTACTATATGTATTCAATCCTAATGCTCACTAGTTATGCAGCCATATATAGTATTCTGAATTGTGGGGCTCCTTTCTGGGTGCCTTATTAAACTGGGATAATTACTCAGAAAGTAGCATTTAAATTGCTTGTACACCTGTTCTTATACCGCAGCTACAAAGGCAAGATTTTGTCATATCTTATCATTATTGCTAAAATGTTAGATGCTCATTGAACAAGACTAGTGTTAATTCGTTTCCACAATACCACACACACACACACACACACACACACACACACACACACACACACACACACACACACACACACACACACACACACACACACACACACACACACACACACACATCTGTGTGCTGCTTCAGTGGTGATTTTCCCAGCGAGCTACAATGAGTGGTGACCATATGTCTCCCACTGGTCTGTGAGGGTTTGTGTGTCTCCCACTGAGCTTGGAGAGGAGGGGTGTTCAGCAGGTATTCAGATGCCCACTCTCTCCAGAGCTGCCTCCTGTCTCTCCCTGATCACACAAGGGGAAAACATCATGAGACAAAAAAGATTTGACCGTGAGCAAGGAGAAGAAAATACTGTGAGAACTAGCTCCCCATCCAACATCTGTGGCCCCGTGTAGCAGAGCCTCTAGAATAGGCCTGGGGATTTCCTTTGAGTAGCTATATCAATCAATTAGTCTTGGCACAGACGTCTATTCCACATTGGTTCAATGTAATTTTATTGAAATTTTGTGGAAACAATGTTGATTCAACCAGTGTGTGCCCAGTGGGAAAGGGTGTCCCAAATGGCACCCTATTCCCTTTAAAATGCATGCCCTTTGGGTGCTGGTCAAACGGGGTGCACTCTAAAGACAATAGGTTTCCATTTGGGACAGAGAAATTATCAGGTGATTGGGTAGACTGAGTGAGTGTCTAATTCCATTAAAAGACTGTTCATCAACAGTGTAACCATGATTTCTCACACACTGTGGACTAATGTTTTAGGGGCCAACACCATAGCAATGACAGGTCCATATATTGGGAGTCTGGTGAGAAAGAGACCTTGTGAAAGGTGTAGCCTACCACCGATGCAGTATACAGTGTCTTCAGAAAGTATTCAAACCCCTTGACTTTTTCCACATTTTGTTGTATTACAGCCTGAATTTAAAATGTGTCACGGTTCATGAATCCACTGCCTCCCTCTCTCTTTCTCTTTCTCTCTCTCTCTCTCTCTCTCTCTCTCTCTCTCTCTCTCTCTCTCTCTCTCTCTCTCTCTCTCTCTCTCTCTCGTGGTTGTGTGGGCGTGGTTCCCAATCTCGGCCTGATTGTCTGTGCCAGCTGGAATCACTTATCTTCCCTTTATATGTTCTGTAACCAGTGTTTCTTGTTGTCAGATCGTTGTTACTTCTCTGAGGTTGTGTCGTGTGTCCGTGCTCTTCTCTCACCGCCCTTGTGTGGATTATCTGCTGTGCTCCCTCCTACCCATCCGGACACACTCCCCTGGATTTTTCAGCACGCTATCATCGGAAGATGCGCCCTAGTCCCTGGGTCGGATTCCGTCTGAGTACAGTCTGTCTGTCCTGTTGCTGCTGTAAACTGTATTCATTAAACCATCGTTGCTTGCATCTTGCATCCGCCTCTGTATTGTCACAAAATGAAGTTAATTGAGATTTTGTGTCACTGGCCTACACACCATACCCCATCATGTCAAAGTGGAATATATATATATATTTTTTTATGAAAAGCTGAACTGTCTTGAGTCAATAAGTATTTAACTCCTTTGTTGTGGCGAGCCTAAGCATGTTCAAATCAAAATGCATTTGTCACACGCCCTGAATACAACAGGTGAAACACTTACTTACAAGTCCATTACCAACAATGCAGTTCACAAAAGAGTTAAGAACATTTTCACCAAATAAACGAAAGTAAAAAAAAATAATATAAAGTAACACAATAAAACAACAAGAACGAGGCTTTATGCAGGGGTTACTGGTACTGAGTCAATTTGCCGGTATACGGGTTAGTCAATGTAATTTGTACATGTAGGTTGGGGTAACGTGACTACGCATAGATAATAAACAGCGAGAAGCAGCAGTGTAAAATAGTAGATAGTCCGGGTGGTCATTTGATTAATTGTTCAGACTTATGGCTTGGGGGTAGAAGCTGTTGAGGAGCCTTTTGGTCCTAGACTTGGCGCTCTGTTACCACTTGCCTCTGATACCGTCTAGGACAGGCCTGGGCAACTCCAGTCCTCGGGGGCCTGATTGGTGTCACACTTTTGCCCCAGCTTACACACCTGACTCCAATAATCAACTAATCATGATCTTCAGTTAAAAATGCAATTAGTTTAAATCAGCTGTGTTTGCTAGGGATGGGGGAAAAGTGTGACACCAATCAGATCCCCAAGGACTGGAATTGCCCAGGCATGTATATAGGTCCTAGATGACAGGAAGCTTGGCCCCAGTGATGTACGCACGGCCCTCTGTAGAGCCTTACGGTCAGATGCCGAGCAGTTGCCATACCAGGCAGTGATGCAACCAGTGATGCTCTTGATGGTGCGCCGTAGACATTTTTAAGGATCTGGGGATCCATGCCAAATCTTTTCAGTCTCCTGAGAGGGAAAATATGTTGTCGTGCCCTCTTCTCGACTGTCTTGGTGTGTTTGGACCATGTTAGTTTGTTGGTGATGTGGACACCAAGGAACTTGAAACTCTCAGGAGTAAATATTTGCTTCACAAGTCACATGATAAGTTGCATGGACTCTGTGTGCAATAATAATGTTTAACGTGATTTTTGAATGACTATCTCATCTCTGTACCCCAAACATATCTGTAAGGTCCTTCAGTCGAGCAGTGAATTTCAAAGACATATTCAATCACAAAGACCAGGTTTTCCATTGCCTCGCCTTAAAAGGGAACCTATAATAACAAAATCAAAAAGCTGATATTGAATATCCCTTTTAGCAGTTATTAATTACACTCTGTATTGTGTATCAACACACCCAGTCACTTCAAAGATGTTTTTTTATTTTTTATTTCACCTTTATTTAACCAGGCAGGTAAGTTCTCATTTACAACTGGGACCTGGCCATGATAAAGTAAAGCAGTGCGACAAAAACAACAACACAGAGTTACACATGTGATAAACAAACGTACAGTCAATAACACAATAGAAAAATCTGTATACAGTGTGTACAAATGAAGTAAGGAGGTAAGGCAATAAATAGGCCATAGTGGCGAATGAATTACAGTTTAGCAATTAACACTGGAGTGATAGATGTGCAGATGAGGATGTGCAAGTAGAAATACTGGTGTGCAAAAGAGTAGAAAACAAAAATAAATATGGGATGAGGTAGGTAGTTGGTTGGATGGGCTATTTACAGTATGGCTGTGTACAGCTGCAGCGATCGGTGAGCTGCTCTGACAGCTGACGCTTAAAGTTAGTGAGGGAGATATGTGTCTCCAGCTTCAGTGATTTTTGCAATTCATTCCAGTCATTGGCAGCAGAGAACTGGAAGGAAAGGCGGTCAAAAGAGGTGTTAGTTTTGGGATGACCAGTGAAATATAACTGCTGGAGCACGTGCTACAGGTGGGTGTTGTTATGGTGACCAGTGAGCTGAGATAAGGCGGAGCTTTACCTAGCAAAGACTTATAGATGACCTGGAGCCAGTGTGTTTGGCGACGAATATGTAGCGAGGATCAGCCAATGAGAGCATACAGGTCACAGGGGTGGGTAGTATATGGGGCTTTGGTGACAAAACGGATGGCACTGTGATAGACTGCATCCAATTTGCTGAGTGTTGGAGGCTATTTTGTAAATGACATCACTGAAGTCAAGGATCGGTAGAATGGTCAGTTTTACAAGGGTATGTTTGGCAGCGTGATTGAAGGAGGCTTTGTTGTGAAATAGGAAGCCGATTCTACATTTAATTTTGGATTGAAGATGCTTAATATGAGTCTGGAAGGAGAGCTTACAGTCTAGCCAGACACCTAGGTAGTATTTATAGTTGTCTACATATTCTAAGTCAGAACCGTCCAGACTAGTGATGCTAGTCGTGCGGGTGGGTGCAGGCAGCGATCGGTTGAAGAGCAGTTGGAGGCCATGGAAGGAGTGTTGTATGGCATTGAAGCTCATTTGGAGGTTTGTTAATGTCCAAAGAAGGGCCAGATGTATACAGAATGGTGTCGTCTGCGTAGAGGTGGATCAAAGAATCACCCGCAGCAAGGGTGACATCATTGATATATACAGAGAAAATAGTCTGCCCGAGGAATGAACCCTGTGGCACTCCCACAGAGACTACCAGAGGTCTGGACAACAGGACCTCCGATTTGACACACTGAACTCTTTCTGAGAAGTAGTTGGTGAACCAGGCGAGGCACTCATTAGAGAAACCAAGGCTGTTGAGTCTGCCGATAAGAATACAGGGATTGACATACGTCGTGCCTAACTCAGTTGCCTGAGAGGAAGGAAACTGCTCAGGGATTTCACCAAGAGGCCAATGGTGAATGTAAAACAGCTACAGAGTTTAATGGCTGCGATAGGAAAAAAATTGGGGATGGATCAACAACGTTGTAGTTACTCCACAACACTAACCTAATTAACTGAGTGAAAAAAAGGAAGCCTGTACAAAAACATATACTCCAAAACATGCATCCTATTCACAACAAGGCACTAAAGTAACACTATAAAAAATGTAGCAATGCAATTCACTTTTTGTCCTGAATACAAAGTGTTATGTTATGTAAAATATTTTCAGTCTCCTGAGGGGTAATAGGTTTTGTCGTGCGCTCTTCATGACTGTCTTTGTGTAATTGGACCATGTTAGTTTGTTGGTGATGTGGACAACAAGGAACGTGAAGCTCTCAACCTGCTCCACTGCAGACACGTCGATGAGAATCATCTCCTTTGTCTTGATCACTTTGAGGGAGAGGTTGTTGTCCTGGCACCAAACGGCCAGGTCTCTGACCTCCTCCCTAGAGGCTGTCTCATCGTTGTCGGTGATCAGGCCTACCACTGTTGTGCCATCGGCAAATTTAATGATGGTGTTGGAGTCGTGCCTGGCCGTGCAGTCATGAGTGAACAGGGAGTACAGGAGGGGACTGGGATTGCACCCCTGGGGGGCCCCTGTGTTGAGGATCAGTGTGGCGAATGTGTTGTTACCTACCCTTACCACCTGGAGGCAGCCCGTGAGGAAGTCCAGGATCCAGTTGCAGAGGGAGGTGTTTAGTCCCAGGGTCCTAAGCTTATTCGTGAGCTTTGAGGGCTCTTTGGTGTTGAACACTGAGCTGTATTCAATGAATAGCATTGTCACATATGTGTTCCTTTTGTCCAGGTGGGAAAGGGTAGTGTGGAGTGGAATGGAGATTACATCATCTGGGGATCTGTTGGGGCGGTATGCATTTCGGAGTGGGTCTAGGGTTTCTGGGATGATGGTGTTAGTGTGAGTCATGACCAGCCTTTCAAGGCTCTTCATGGCTACAGACGTGAGTACTACGGGTCGGTAGCCAATTAGGCAGATTACCTTAGTGTTCTTGGGCACAGGGACTATGGTGGTCTGCTTAAAACATGTTGGTATTACTGACTCGGTCAGGGAGAGGTTAAACATTTCAGTGAAGACTCTTGCCAGTTGGTCAGCGCATGCTCGCAGTACACGTCCTGGTAAACCATCTGGCCCTGCGGCATTGTGAATTTTGACCTGTTTAAAGGTCTAACTCACACCGGCTGCGGAGAGCGTCATACAGTCTTCCCGGAACAGCTGGTGCTCATGGATGTTTCAGTGTTACTTGCCTCGAAGCGAGCATAGAAGTAGTTTAGCAAGTCTTTTAGGCTCGTGTCACTGGGCAGCTCTCGACTGTGCTCCCCCTTGTAGTCTGTAATGGTTTGCGAGCACTGCCACATTCGACGAGCATCAGAGCCGGTTTAGTACGATTCGATCTTAGTCCTGTATCGATGCATTGCCTGTTTCATGGTTCTTCGGAGGGTATAGTGGGATTTCTTATAAGCTTCCGGGTTAGCGTCCCGCTCCTTGAAAGCGGCAGCTCTAGCCTTTAGCTCAGTGCGGATGCTGCCTGTAATCCATGTCTTCTGGTTGGGCTATGTACGTACAGTCTCTGTGGGGATGACGTCATCAATGCACTTATTGATGAAGCCAATGACTGATGTGGTGTACTCCTCAATGCCATTGGAGGAATCCCGGAACATATTCCAGTCTGTGCTAGCAAAACAGTCCTCTAGCTTAGCATCTGTTTCATTTGACCACTTTTTTATTGGTCTAGTCACTGGTGCTTACTGCTTTAATTTCTGCTTGTAAGCAGGAATCAGGAGGATATAATTAAGGTCAGATTTGCCAAATGGAGGTATAGGCAGAGCTTTGTATGCATCTCTGTGTGTGGACTGTTGGTGGTCCAGAGTTCTTTTTCCTTTTGGTTGCACATTTAACTGCTAAAACAGTAAAACAGATTTACTAGGATTAGATTTACTGGGTGAGCTATTTCTTGTTTGCTTATGGCAGAGTACAGCTCATTGTCTTACCAGACGCCCCTGTTCTATCTTGCCGGATAACCAGCCAGCTGTATGTTGATATAGTCGTCGTTCAGCCACGACTCTGTGAAGCATAAGATGTTACAATTTTAAATGTCCCGTTGGTCGTTTAATCTTACGCATAACTGGTTGATTTTATTGTCGAAAGATGGCATGTTTGCTAGCAGAATGGAGGAAAGTGGGGGTTTATTCGATCACCTGTGAATTCTCAGAAGGCAGCCGGACCTTCGGCCCCTCTTTCTCTGCCTCCTCTTTATGCAGATCACGGGGGCCTATTCCCGAGGAAGCAGTGTATCCTTCGCGTCATGCTTGTCAGGGTTGTGGAAGGAAAAAGAGGATCCTGATAGTCCGTGGTGAGTAATCGCAGTCCTGATGTCTAGAAGTTATTTTTGGTCATAAGAGACGGTAGCGGCAAAATTATGCACAAAATAAGTAAAAAACGAAGTTACAAACAACGCAAATAAGAGAACAAAAAAACACAATTGGCTGGGTGCACATAAAACGTCTGCCATTTTCTCTGGCGCCATTTTACACCATTTGAAATCTTTGGCCTGAATGCCAAGTGTCACATCTGGAAGAAACCTTGCACCATCCCTACTGTGAAGCATGGTGGTGGCAGCATCATGCTGTGGGGATGTTTTCTTTCTTGGGTATGACGCTACAAGCTTGGCATACATGTATTTGGGAATTTCTCCCATTCTTCTCTTCAAATCCTCTCAAGATCTGTCAGATTGGATGGAGAGCGATGCTGCACAGCTTTTTTCAGGTTTTTCCAGAGAGATGTTCAGGTTCAAATCTGGGCTCTGGCAGGGCCACTCAAGGACATTCACAGACAGTTCCCGAAGCCACTCCTGCATTGTCTTGGCTGTGTGCTTAGGGGCATTGTCCTGTTGAAAGGTGAACTTCGCCCCCAGTCCGAGTCCCTGAGCACACGGAAGCAGGTTTTCATCAAGGTTCTCTCTGTAATTTGCTCCGTTTATCTTTGCCTCGATACTGACTAGTCTCTCAGTCCCTTCCACTGAAAAACATCCCCACAGCATGATGCTGCCACCACCATGTTCCACCGTAGGGATGGTGCAAATCCTTCGATGATAAATGCAAATCCGACCATCACCCCTGGTGAGACAAAACTGCGACTCGTCACTGAAGAACACTTTTTGCCAGTCCTGTCTGGACCAGCGACAGTGGGTTTGTGCCCATAGGCGACGTTGTTGCAGGTGATGTCTGGTGAAGACCTGCCTTACAACAGGCCTACAAGCCTTCAGTCCAGCCTCTCTCAGCCTATTGCGGACAGTCTGAGCACTGATGGGGGGATTGTGCGTTCCTGGTGTAACTCGGGCAGTTGTTGTTGTCCTGTACCTGTCCCGCAGGTGTGATGTTCGGATGTACTGATCTTGAGCAGGTGTTGTTCCACGTGATCTGCCACTGCGAGGACGATCAGCTGTTTATTTATTGCCCTGGCCACATCTGCAGTCCTCATGCCTAAGGCACATTCACACAGGTGATCAGGGACCCTGGGCGTATTTATTTTGGTGTTTCTCAGAGTCAGTAGAAAGGCCTCTTTTAGTGTCCTAAGTTTTCATAATTGTGACACTTAATTGCCTACCGTCTGTAAGCTGTCAGTGTCTTAACAACCGTTCCACAGATGCATGTTCATTAATTGTTTACGGTTCATTGAACAAGCATGGGAAACCGTGTTTAAACCATTTCCAATGAAGATCTGTGAAGTTATTAGGATTTTTATGAATTATCTTTGAAAGACAGGGTTCTGAAAAAGAGACGTTTTTTTGTTGTTGTTGCTGAGTTTATATATTTGTGCCACTTCAATTTGTGGCACAGCGTATGAATTGGCACTGATGAAAGGGCATGTAAGTACAATTTCATAATTCCCAGTCTGGGTCTGGTCTCCTGAACTGTGTGGGTTGGTGTATGTGTGTGAACCTACATATCTAGCGGAACTGTTTCTGCATTACCAGCCCTGCAACCCCAGCATTATCTATGGCTCCCTTCAGAACCCAGGGGGCTCATTAGGGATGTCCATTGTTCATTTGGATCAGATCTTTACTGGAATATTTTTTATTATTGTGATCAGTGAATGTGTTATGTCCCCCGATTTCAGCAGCAATCCTTGTTTGGCCTATGGCCTATGGCCTCTCTCTCACTCACTCACTCACTCACTCACTCACTCACTCACTCACTCACTCACTCACTCACTCACTCACTCACTCACTCACTCACTCACTCACTCACTCTCACTCTCTCTCTCTCTCTCTCTCTCTCACTCTCACTCTCACTCTCACTCTCACTCTCACTCACTCACTCACTCACTCACTCACTCACTCACTCACTCACTCACTCACTCACTCACTCACTCACTCACTCACTCACTCACTCACTCACTCACTAATTTTCAAACTATTTGACAATATACTGTATCTTTCAGTGCCCAGTCTCTGTTGATCCAAGGTGAGGATAACTCCCTGATTTCTCCCTGATAACTCCCTGATTTCCTTTTACGACCAGTCCCCTTCGTAATATATGACGGCATCTGTGGAATGACACAAATGATTACACATGGCTTATGCACTGATTAAATAACTTATTACGTGTGTAGGGGAGCCAGTGCTGTATATCCCTGCAACATGGCATCAATTGCATTCGGCGGCTGTCCAAGACAATAATGCTGAACAGTGCCACAGTGGATACAAAACATTAAGAACTCTTGATCTTTCCATGACATAGAATAACATGGTGAATCCAGGTGAAAGCTATGATCAATTATTGATGTCACTTGTTAAATTCAGTTCAATCTGTGTAGATGAAGGGGAGGAGATAGGTTAAAGAGGGATTTTTAAGCATTGAGACAATTAAGACATGGATTGTGTGTGTGTGTGCCATTCAGAGGGTGAATGGTCAAGATAAAATATTGAAGTGATTTGAACGGGGTATGGAAGTACTGTGCCTTGCAAAAGAATTCACGCCCTTGGCATTTTTCCTATTTTGTTGCATTACAACCTGTAATTTAAATGGATTGTATTTAGATTTTAAGTAATGGACATACACAAAATTGTCCAAATTAGTGAAGTGAAATGAAAAAAAAATACTTGTTTAAAAAAAATACAAAAAATGTACAACTGAAAAGTGGTGGGTGCATATGTATTCATCCCCTTTGCTATGAAGGTCCTAAATAAGATCTGGTGTGACCAATTACCTTCTGAAGCCACATATTTAGTTAAATAAAGTCCACCTGTGGGCAATCTAAGCATCACACTGATCTGTCACATGATCTCAGCATATGTACACCTGTTCTGAAAGGCACCACTAAGCAAGGGGAACCACCAAGCAAGCGGCACTCTGAAGACCAAGGAGCTCTCCAAACAGGTCAGGGACAAAGTTGTGGAGAAGAGCAGATCAGGGTTGGGTTATAAAAAAATATCTGAAACTTTGAACATCCCACAGAGCACCATTAAATCCATTATAAAAAATTGAAAGAATATGGCACCACAACAAACCTGCCAAGATAGGGACACCCACCAAAACTCACGGACCAGGCAAGGGGGGCATTAATCAGAGATGCAACAAAGAGACCAAAGATAACCCCGAAGGAGCTGCAAAGCTCCACATCGGAGATTGGAGTGTCTGTCCGTCCATAGGAGCACTTTAAGCCATACACCACAGAGTGGGGATTTACGGAAGAGTGGCCAGAAAAAGGCCATTGCTTAAAGAAAAAAATAAGCAAACACATTTGGTGTTCAACAAAAGACATGTGGGAGACTCCCCAAACATATGGAAGAAGGTACTCTTTTTTTTATAAAGCTTTTTGGCCATCAAGGAAAATGCTATGTCCAACACCCTCTCATCACCCCGAGAATACCATCAGTGAAGCATGGTGGGGGTAGCATCATGCTGTGGGGATGTTTTTCATTGGCAGGGACTGGAAAACTGGTCAGAATAGAAGGAATGATGGATGGCGCTAAATACAGGAAAATTCTTGAGGGAAACCTGTTTGATTGCCAGAGATTTGAGACTAGGACGGAGGTTCACCTTCCAGCAGGACAACGACCCTAAGCATACCGCCAACGCTTGAGTGGTTTAAGGGGAAACATTTAAATGTCTTGGAATGGCCTAGTCAATGCCCAGACCTCAATCCAATTGAGAATCTGTCGGATTACTTAAAGATTGCTGTACACCAGCGGAACCAATCCAACTTGAAGGTGCTGGAGTAGTTTTTCCTTGAAGAATGTGCAAAAATCCCAGTGGCTAGATGTGTCAAACTTAGAGAGACAGGGATTGAAGGGAAGGTGCTCAAGAGACTTGAAGCTGTAATTGCTGCAAAAGGTGGCTCTACAAAGTACTGACTTTGAGGGGGTAAATAGTTATGCATGCTCAAGTTTTCCGTTTTTTTGTCTTATTTCTTGTTTGTTTCACAATAAAAAAATATTTTGCATCTTCAAATGGTAGTCATGTTGTGTAAATCAAATGATACCAACCCCCTAAATATATATTTTTTTTCCAGGATGTAAGGCAACAAAATAGGAAAAATGCCAAGGGGGTTGAAATCTTTCGCAAGCCATTGTAGGTGACAGGTGCACCGGTTTGTGTCAAGAACTGCAACGCTGATGGGTTTTTCACCAGCAACAGTTTCCCGTGTCTATCAAGAATGGTCCACCACCCAAAGGACATCCAGCCAACTTAACACAAATGTGGGAAGGATTGGAATCAACATGGGCCAGCATCCCTTTGGAACGCTTTCAACACCTTGTGGAGTCATGCCCCGATGAATTGAGGCTGTTCTGAGGGATTGGGGGGTGGGGGGCTGGAACTCAATATTAGGAAGGCGTTCCTTGTGTTTGCTATACTCAGTGTATCTGTACCATTATAGCATCTGTGACAGCGAGGGCAGTGCCATTGAGGCTACAACCCATAGGAATTCCCACCCAGCGGACTACTTTGACTACTTTAAACTGGAGGAAGCATGGCGCTGCCCATGCTAAAAGTGCCTTTTGGCTACTAGTGGCCTCTATCATTCTCTACGAACATTTCCAATATGCCATCTTAGGTAGTGAGCAGTCGGGCAGAGAGAACAGGCCTTTGGCACTGTGATGATGCCAATACCTTTCAGTCAAATATATTGCATGGCTTATCAAGTAGTTATTATTCATACTTTGGCAAGATGGCTTTTTCTTTTACTTTGAGGCTAGAGGAGCTTTTATGTTTTGTGGTGTTAGAAAGGTTTTTAAATTTGGCAATACACTCAGGGAATGGAGATCTTAAAAATCACACTGTAAAAACGTTCAATAGATTTTTCATCTCTGTTGCCTGTGTCTGTTACTCATTGTGTTTTAGTGGATGTGACCTGATGCACTACATCATGAAGATAAACTATTGATACGATGAGGACAACATATTTTGTTTACCTACATCATCTAAAGAAAAATATGTATAGTTATTAACTCTCTGGGCAACAGAGACAAAGAGGGGAATGAAAACCCCCGAAAACAACAAAGAGTAGCTCTCACAGAAGACAGTGCCATAGACAGGCAGCTTTATGTCGAAGCAGATTTATATTCACAGCATTGATATTGAGGAGCGTGCCGTGCCGCATTGTTCTTCTCTTCTAAAAACTTTTCTTCAGAGCGCCTTCCCTTCAATCCCTGCCTCTCGTGTCATTATCAGCATCAGTGCAGGCTCTGACAATTTGTAAATTCATTTCAACATTCCTAGCATGTACACGCCAACAGAGAGCAGGGAGACAAAGAGGAACAAGTAATGAAGCACCAGGTGCAGCCGTTTGATTGGGCTGGAGTTCAGCTCCTACATCGGGCCAACTGCTGCTGTGGCCCAACGTTGAGAATTCCCTCCAACAAATCTCCTTCCCCGTCACTTGGAGATCCACTTGTAGGTCTACCGGCACGGAAAAATAGAAAGGAAAGAAAGAAGCCATTTCTGAAGACAAGGAGGCACTTCTGGGACTTGTCATTGGATCAAAACAAGGACAACCGAGTGAGACTCCCAGGCAGAAAAGTTTAGAATTCATGTTTGAGAAATGAGAGAATGGAATGGGAGAGGTCTGTGTGAAGAATGGGAGAAATTGAAAGGAAGTCATATGTTTTCTCCAGTCCACTAAGGTTTCACACAATAGGCCCATCTGTGGTAACTTTATTCCACTGCGCTTTCTTCCTTGTTCCCTCTGAAATACAACAAATATCTTAATCTGTTCCCGGTTCATGTAGAGACCTCTCTGGTAACCCCTGCTTTTCTGTTCATAGGCCCAACACTTCTATACCTCTAAAAAGCAGAATAATCTGTCAGTTCTCTGATAGTAATGGTAGTTCATTTGGAAGGAGGTCTCTGTACATTTTCAGGGGAATGCTAGAGTACATGATGTGGTGTATTTCCAGTCTGATGACAGCAGAGAACATCAGTGAATTCAAAGCTGTTCTGCTACTTTATAATGACATGTGGATGTTTGCTTCCCCACTGAAAAGGAGAGCTATTTCCCATGACCCCCTTAGCCACACATATCTGAACGTCTAATGTTGCGGCACAGTAATCAAAGAGGAAGTTCAAAGAAAGGACATCACTTATTTGCACAAAAAAGACACATTTGATCTTGCCTAGTATAGGAAACCATTTGGTTTGGACCAGGGGAAAATAGATAATTATTTGCATAAAACAGAGTTGACGGATGTCAAAACATACAGTACATTGGATTGTGTTTATTTTAGTAATGGGATGCGAAACAAAGTGCTCTTCTAGGACTCTTCACACCAACAATCAAAGGTGTACAATTCTTCAGATAGACAGAAAAGATACAGTCTCACATTGCTATCTCTTTACAGTGTCCCAAAATATATGATGTGCCGAATGTGGGCAGAAATGTTTTGCCATATTCCCCTATATTGGCTCTGGTCAAAAATACTGCACTATATATTGGAATGGGGTTCGAATTGGGACACTCTATAGACATGTATGTTCATCTAACAAATGGATCATAAATCAAGTCTTTTATTGACAATTCCTCTACATCAGGTGACAATACATATTTTATACCCGCACATCATATAACTGGATGGCTATTCAGGATAAACTCAGTTGATCTGTCGCTCTTTATATTTGTCTGCTCGTCCCTCTGAAGATACTGATAACAGTGTGATAAAATGGCTTGTCTGGCTGTGACAGGATGAAGGCTGGAAGAGGGAGAACTGGGAGAGGCAGGGCTGGGAGACGGAGGGCTGGGAGACGGAGGGCTCGGAGAGGCAGGGCTGGGAGAGGGAGGGCTGGGAGATGGAGGGCTGGGAGAGGGAGGGCTGGAAGAGGCAGGGCTGGAACATGGAGGGCTGGGAGATGGAGAGCTGGGAGAGGGAGGGCTCGAAGAGGGAGGGCTGGGAGAGGGAGGGCTCGAAGAGGGAGGGCTGGGAGAAGGATAGCTGGAAGAGGGAGGGCTGGAAGAGGGAGGCTGGAAGAGAGAGGGCTGGAAGAGGGAGGGCTGGAAGAGGGAGGGCTGGGAGAAGGAGGGCTGGAAGAGGGAGGGCTAGAAGAGGGAGGGCTGGAAGAGGGAGGGCTAGAAGAGGGAGGGCTGGGAGAAGGAGGGCTGGGAGAGGGAGGCTGGGAGAGGGAGGGCTGGAAGAGGGAGTGCTGGGAGAAGGAGGGCTGGGAGAGGGAGGGCTGGGAGAAGGAGGGCTGGAAGAGGGAGGGCTGAGAGAGGGAGAGCTTGAAGAGGGAGGGCTTGAAGAGGGAGGGCTTGAAGAGGGAGAGCTGGGAGAGGGAGGGAGGGCTGGAAGAGGGAGGGCTAGAAGAGGGAGGGCTGGGTGAGGGAGGGCTGCTGTGGAGTGATCTAGAGACTATCGTTGCAGATAACCTCACAATGCTGTCTTCTTCAGTCACACTTTAGACCGCCACATTTCAGAGAGAGAGAGAGAGAGAGAGAGAGAGAGAGAGAGAGAGAGAGAGAGAGAGAGAGAGAGAGAGAGAGAGAGAGAGAGAGAGAGAGAGAGAGAGAGAGAGAGAGAGAGAGAGAGAGAGAGAGAGAGAGAGAGAGAGAGAGAGAGAGAGAGAGAGAGAGAGAGAGAGAGAATATTTGGACATGTCAAGCCAAAAATATGTATTATCTCCTTGCATGCAGTAGAGTTGTACATATCATATTCTATACCTGAGTTCCGGGTCCAATGTGAATTACAATGATGCCATCCCACTTGTCCTTGGCGGTGTCATTGTTTTGCTTTCACATCCTGCTGGGAGTCGTAGAGACAGAGAACCTTGTCGAACATAATATACCCCTGTAAGTCAATTCACATGGCAGATACACTGTGCTGGTTTAATTGATAGTTTAACATCATTGAAACCTCCCCAGAGAAACTCATTTGCAGAGCAACAGTATGTGGCTGCTGTATTATACCAGATGGCCTTTTGGGTGACAAAGACATCAACAGCATGTATGGGAAACTCCCTATAGAGCATGAAGCAGCAGGGAAATTCCTACATGTTGGCTCTGTATGGTTAGGAGTAGGTATAGGTAAAGCATGGCCTATTCCACATCAAATTACATTATATTTTACTGTAGATGATTCATATTGTTATTATCTCAAAAAGAGACCATCCTCGGGACACACTGTCAAGGTTAATAATGAGTTAGGCTCCACATCCAACACTTCCGACAGCCATCAATGCCTCAATGGTAGGTAGAGGGATAAAATAAAATCAAACAACAGAATCAATGAGTGACACTCTCGTCTTGATCCTGATCAAAGACAATGTGATGTGAGACGGTCCAGAATATTTTCTGGAGGAAGACATCTGTATATAAATATATGGATGAGCAATGACCGAGCGGTATATGCAAGATGCAATAGATGGTATAACATAGAATATATACATATGGGATGAGTAATGTAAACATTATTATTAAAGTGCATTAATAAAGTGACTAGTGATCCATTTGTTAAAGTGGCCAATGAGTTCAAGTCTGTATGTGGGCAGCAGCCTCTCTGTGCTAGTGATGGGTGTTTAAAATTGGCCTTGAGATAGTAGCTATTTTTCAGTCTCTCAGTCCCAGCTTTGATGCACCTGTACTGACCTCACCTTCTGGGTGGTAGTGGGGTGAAGATTTCCTTGATGATCTTTTTGGCCTTCCTGTGACATTGGAAGCTGTAGGTGTTCTGGAGGGCAGGTAGTTTGCCCCTGGTGATGCGTTGTGCAGACCACTCCACCCTCTGGAGAGCCATGCGGTTGTGGGCCGTGCAGCTGCCTTACCAGGCGGTGATACAGACCGACAGGATGCTCTTAAATGTGCATCTGTAAAAGTTTGTGAGTGTTTCAGGTGACAAGACACATTTCTTCAGCCTCCTTCTCCACTGCTGTCCCGTCGATGTGGATATGGGGGTGCTCCCTCTGCTCTTTCCTGAAGTCCACAATCATCTCCTTTTGTTTTGTTGACGTTGAGTGAGAGGTTGTTTTCCTGACACCACACTCTGAGTGCCATCACCTCCTCCCTCTAGGCTGTTCCGTCATTATTGGTGATCAAGCCTACTACTGTTGTGTTGTCTGCAAACTTGAAGATCGAGTTGTACAGGAGGGGGCTGAGCACACACCTTTGTGGGGCCGCAATGTTGAGGATCAGAAAAATGTAGATGTTGTTTCCTACCTTTACCACCTGGGGGCGGCCCGTCAGGATGTCCAGGACCCAATTGCACAGGGTGGTGTTGAGACCCAGGGCCTCAAGCTTAATGATGAGCTTGGAGGGTACTATGGTGTTGAATACTGAGCTGTAGTCAATGAACAGCATTCTTACATAGGTATTCCTCTTGTCCAGATGGGATAGGGCAGTGTGCAGTGTGATGGAAATTGGGGTGGTATGGAAATGACAGTGGGTCTAGGGTGACAGATAGGGTAGAGGTGATATGATCCTTGACTAGTCTATCAAAGCACTTCTTGATGACAGAAGTGAGTGCTACGGGGCAATAGTCATTTAGTTCAGGTACCTTTGCCTTCTTGGGTACAGGAACAATCTTGAAGCAGGGACAATCTTAAAGCATGTGGGGACAGCAGACTGGGATAGGGAGAGATTGAATATGTCCATAAACACACCAGCCAGCTGGTCTGCTCATGCTCTGAGGACGTGGCTAGGGATGCCGTCTGGACTGGAAGCCTTGCGAGGGTTAACATGTTTAAAGGTCGGCCACAGAGAAGGAGAGCCCACAGACCTCCGTAGTACGTCTGTGGCACCTTATCCTCATTATCCTAAGTTGGCAAAGAATGTGTCACGGACACAAGATCTCGGTGTCCGTGACGTGGCTGGTATTCTTTTTGTAGTCCATGATTGTCTGTAGACCCTGACACATACGTCTCGTATTTGAGCCATTGAATTGCGACTCCACTTTGTCCCTATACTGACATTTCACTTGTTTGATTGACTGCGGAGGGAATAACTTCACTGTTTGTATTTGGCCAAATTCCGGGTCACCTTTCAATGGTTAAATGCGATGGTTCACACTTTCAGTTTGCGCGAATGCCGCCATCTATCCACTGTTTCTGGTTAGGGTAGGTTTTAATAGTCACAGCGGGTACAACAACTCCTATGCACTTCCTTATAAATTCACTCACAGAATCAGTGTATAAATCTATATTATTCTCTGAGGCTATCCGGAACATGTCCCAGTCTGCTTGATCAAACTTGAAGTGCGGATTCCGATTGGTCAGACCAGCATTGAATAGTCCTTGTCATGGGAACATCCTGTTTGAGTTTCTGCTTATAGGAACCGAGAAGCAAAATGGAATCGTGGTAAGATTTGCCGAAGGAGGGCCTTGTATGCAATGCGGAAGTTAGAGTAGCGGTGATCCAGTGTTTTGCCAGCCCGGGTACTACAATCAATATGCTGATAGAATTTAGGTAGGCTTGTTCTCAAATTTGTTTTGTTAAAATCCCCAGCTACATTAAATGCAGCCTTAGGATATATGGTTTGCAGTTTGCATAGAGTACGGTGAAGTTCCTTGTGGTATCGGCTTGAGGTGGGATATACAAGGCTGTGACAATAACTGACGAGAATTCTCTTGGGAGACAATACGGTGGGTATTTGATTGTGAGGAATTCTAGGTCAGGTGAACAAAAGGACATGAGTTCCTGTATCTTGTTACAATTACACCATGAGTCGTTAATCATTAAACATACACCCCCACCTTTCTTCTTCCAGGAGAGATGTTTATTTCAGTCGATGCGATGCACAAAGAATCCCAGTGGCTGTATCGACTCCAAAAGCATATCCCCAGAGAGCCATGTTTCCATGAAACAGAGTATGTTACAATTCCTAATGTCTCTCTGGAAAGCAACCCTTGCACTTATTTCATCTACCTTGTTATCTAGAGACTGGACATTAGTGAGTAATATACTCAGAGGCGATGGGTGGTGTGTGCGCCTCCAAAGTCTGACCAGAAGGCCGCTTCGTCTACCTCTTCTGCGGTGATGTTGTTTTGGGTCAGCCTTTGGAATCCGTATGAATGCCTTGGGTGGTTCGAACAAAGCATCTGCTTCGGGAAAGTCATATTCAATAGTTCCTCCCAAATGTAATAACACTTTTTCTGGGCTAACAATGTAAGAAATAATACATAAAAAAACTAAATACTGCAGAGTTTCATAAGGACTAGAAGCAAAGCGACCTTCTCTCTCGGTGATACATTTCATAACTTAGGGAAGAGTGTGGTAGGTTTTTACATTCAGCATCACTCAGTCAAGGGAAATATAGTATTATTTCCAACACAGATATCTACATATAGTTCAGGATGTTTTATATCCCTGGAAATAATAAAAAAAATAATGAAACATTACAGTTTTGAAAACATAACTGGTCCAAAAAATAGTGTTCTCTTGGCACAATTTACCCTGGGTATGGGGTAAGTTGAGCCACGGGACAGGGTCTGTACTGAATTAAATATTACAACAACCTTTTTAAAACTATGTCTATATTTATTTCCCAAACACAATGCAAAACAATCACAATTACTTTTTTTGTCTTTTAATTGTTTGAAGCATCTTTTAGCACAGGCCTAACGCCTAACAAACACTTTATACTTTTTAAACACTTTTAAACTAGGCCTGGCCCTGTAGTTTCCTCGCATCCCAGCGATAATGGCTTGTATTAAGCCTGGGAAGAAATCACTACAATTTGCTCAACCATTGATTCAATTTAACCCACTCGCTCCTATGGCATCTCCATTCAATGCCATTTAAAAAATCAAACATTTTATCAATATATACATGGCCAAGCGGGAAGGAACATAAACAAATATCAATGTTATTGAATAGTGTTATATAACTGAACAAAAATATAAATGCAATATGTAGTGTTGGTACCATGTTTCATGATCTGAAATAAAAGATCCTAGAAATGTTCCATACGCTCACATTTTGTGCACAAACTTGTTTACATCCCTGTTAGTTAACATTTCTTATTTGCCAAGATAATCCATCCACCTGACAGGTGTGCCATATCAAAAATACGATTAAACAGCATGATAATAACACCGGTGCTCCTTGTGCTGGGGACAATAAAAGGCCACTCTAAAATGTGCAGTTGTCCCACAACACAATGCCACGGATGTCTCAAATTTTGAGAGAGCTTGCAATTGGCATGCTGACTGCAGGAATGTCCACCAAAGCTGTTTCCAGATAATTGAATGTTCATTTCATTTCTCTACCATAAGCCGCCTCCAATATCCAGCAACATCACACAGCCATTGAAGAGGAATGGATCAACATTCCACAGGCCACAGTCAATTCTATGCGAAGGAGATGTGTCATGCTGCGTGAGGCAAATAGTGGCCACATCAGATAAAGACTTGTTTTCTGATCCACGTCCCTACTTTTCTTTAATGAGTGTATCTGTGACCAACAGATATATATCTGTATTCTCAGACATGTGATATGCATAGATTAGGGCCTAATGCATTTATTTCAAATGACTAATTTCCTTATTTGAACAAAATCTTTGAAATTAATTGTTGCATGTTTATATTTGTGTTCAGTATGTAGCTTCCATTAAACTTATGTGCATAAGCAAGGCTGGTTGGTCTTACCAAATTACAGTATAGAATTCATATAGCAGGGTGTCTTATGCACGTCAATGTTACTGCGATCACCCTGAGACGAGGAAGCTTCTTCAGTAGTTATGGACTATATGCTTTTCAGGAAAGGTAAGCAATTAGGTATGACTAAATCAAGGACATTCCATCACGTATTTAGAAATGTGGTTTTATACCACTTATCATGTTCAGATAAGATACTAATGAAACATTGCATAATTATAGCTCACTTGAGAGTCAAATATTAAGTTACTTTTTGTCAGCATTCTTACTCATGATCCTTTTTTTAATCAATGCTGACAGACACTTTGTCCAGTAAATCAATTCTTACAAATAGTTTTGTGACAATAACTGAATAGATCCTTTCATTACAGTTGTTTGGGTTGCATCCCAAACGACAACCTACTAACTGTATACAGCGCCTTGCAAAAGTATTCATCCCCCTTGGCGTTTTTCCTATTTTGTGGCATTACAACCTATAATTTAAATTGATTTTTATTTGTATTTATTTTTATGTCATGTAATGGACATTTTGCATAATGCATAAAATTGTCCAAATTGGTGAAGTAAAACAAAACATTTCAAATAATAAAAAATATATGTTTTTAATTAAAAATGGAAAAGTGGTGTGTACATATGTATTCACCCCCTTTGCTATGAAGCCCCTAAATAAGATTCAGAAGTCACATAATTAGTTAAATAAAGTCCACCTGCGTGCAATCTAAGTGTCACATGATCTGTCACATGATGTCAGTATATGTACCCCTGTACTGAAAGGCCCCAGAGTCTGCAACACCACTAAGCAAGGGGCACCACCAAGCAAGCGGCACCATGAAGACCAAGGAGCTCTCCAAACAGGTCAGGGACAAAGTTGTGGAGAAGAACAGATCAGGGTTGGGATATAAAAAAATATCAGAAACTTTGAATATCCCACAGAGCACCATTAAATCCATTATTAAAAAATGGAAAGAATATGGCACCACAACAAACCTACTATGAGGGCCGACCACCAAAACTCCCAGACCAGGCAAGGGCATTAATCAGAGAGGCAACAAAGAGACCAAAGATAACCCTGAAGGAGCCTCAAAGCACCACAGCGGAGATTGGAGTATCTGTCCATAGGACCACTTTAAGCCGTACACTCCACAGTGCTGGGCTTTACGGAAGAATGTCCAGAAAAAAGTCTTTGCTTAAAGAAAAAAAATAGCAAACACGGTGTTCGCTGAAAGGGCTGTGGGAGACTCCAAACATATGGAAGAAGGTAATCTGGTCAGATGACGCTATTCAGAATTTAGCTTTTTGGTCATCAAGGAAAATGCTTTGTCTGGCACAAACCCAACACCTCTCATCACCCTGAGAACACCATCCCCACAGTGAAGCATGGTGGTGGTAGCATCATGTTGTGGGGATGTTTTTCATTGGCAGGGACTGGGAAACTGGTCAGAATTGGAGAAATGATGGATGGCGCTAAATACACTGAAATTCTTGAGGGATATCTGTTTCAGAGTTCCAGAGATTTGAGACTGGGGCGGAGGTTCACCTTAGATCAGGACAATGACCCTAAGCATACTGCTAAAGCAACACTCTAGTGGTTTATGGGGAAACATTTAAATGTTTTGGAATGGCCTAGTCAACACCCAGACCTCAATCCAATTGAGAATCTGTGTTATACCCAACCAACTTGAAGGAGCTGGAGCCTTGAGCCTTGAGCCTTGACGCTTGAGCCTTTGCCTTGAAGAATGGGCAAAATTCCCAGTGGCTAGATGCGGCAAGCTTATAGAGACATACCCCAATATACTTGCAGCTGTAATTGCTGCAAAATGTGCCTCTACAAGCATTAAATATGGGGGGGGGGGTGTATAGTTATGCACGCTCAAGCTCTGTTTTTTTGTCTTCTGTCTTGTTTGTTTTACAATAAACACTATTTTGCATCTTCAAAGTGGTAGGCATGTTGTGTAAATCAAATGATACAAACCCCCCCAAAAATCTATTTTAATTCCAAGTTGTAAGGCAACAAAATAGGTGAAATACAAAGGGGGGTGAATACTTTCGCAAGCCATTGTGGTGCATTACTTTTGACCAGGGCGCATACAGCTCTTATCAAAAGTAGTGCACTATATAGGGAATAGTGTGCCATTTTGGGCGCATTCCTTAGATTAATTCCATCCCTTTTCCAGTTGGTTAGGTTCTCAAGTTAAGTCTTTGTCCTTATGCTAACACGACTCATACTGTGATGGGTTGTATTATCGAACACCATGTGTCCCTTCTCTTTTAATATCTGCTTTATTATGATAGCAAGGCATCTGAGGTTAAAGTCACATCATAGGAGAAAAAAGTGTCTAGCCAAACTATTCAGGATATTCTTATGGAGCAAGGTGAGTTTTTATGAGATGTCAAAGTATCAAGCTAGATTGAATGGAAATGTCAATTGAAAGTGGAATTATATTGTGTAGAGTTGTAGTCCTTAGTCACAGGACTGTACAACCTGTATTGTGTTGAGGATGCTTACTGTATGACTGTTCAGCATTCTCAAGGCTCCTCTGAATACATCATTTAGTACAGTGAAGGTTTTACATCAAGAGGGTGTATAATTTCACTGTACAATGGCCAACTCTGCTGCCATAGAGAAACGTTACATCGGTTACGTCCAAAATGGCACCCTATTGTCTATATGTAACCCTACTGCCTGGTCTCATATACTGTAGCTCTGGTCAAAAGTAGTGCTCTATATAAGAAATATGGTACCATTTGGGATTATTAACATGCCATCATGTTACAACAGAGAAGCACACATGGGATTATGCTAATTTCAGAGCTGAACACAGTAACTCACACATACAACCACTCCCCTCAGATTCAATCCCTGTGTGTTAACCTCTCCTCTTTTCTAATATGCTCTATGTCCCTGGCTGATGTCCCTGTACCTGTGCTACCCTAGAGGGACCTTTAAGAAGCGGTGTCACTAAATGATGCTTTTATGTAGCTGTGGCTCCCGTTGAGTGGCAGGAATACACGACTAGTACATCTGCTGCTGGTTTGCAGGCTGTGCCAGGGCCAGATGTGGGCTGCCGTTCAGCGGGCATAAAACAAACATCGCAAATGCCACCCGCCATCTGTTAAAGCAGAAATCAGCAGGGTGAGACTGAGCTGAAGTCCTCTCTCGCTACTTCTGGGAAAATGGAAGGCTGTGTTGATAGACATTTAGGTTCTGTCTCAAATGGCACCCTATGGACTCTGGTCAAAAGTAGCGCATTATAAAGGGAGTAAGGTCACATTCGGGATGCCTACATTTCCCTGTTGGGAGGGATGGGCAAAACATTTGTCTTGTAACATCATCCGGAAAATGCTCTTGGTCCTACACATGGTTAAACTCTTAGTCCTACCTATAGATTGCAATTAGAGCCAGGAAAAACTCCAGTCCCTGGTCAAGAGATCATGCATGGGATAAATTGCTTTCCCCCATAAGGGGGAAGTGAGAATACAAAGATGAAAACTTGAAAGGAACCATAACAATCAGGAACAGATTGCATACTTTTTCATATCAATTACTTTATTTTTTAAAGAGAAGGTCAACAATTGTTTAGCATGTTCAACAATTTCAAAGAAAAGGGGGTCACGTCATTCTCTGATGAAAATGAGTGACACTTTACATGTTGATGCATTGCTCTACGTGTCATATTTATTCAGTTGTGTGGGCTTCTTTAATGAAAAAAGCAAGTTTTGATTTTCAACATGAAAGGAGAGACACAGAAGCTGTCAGTCAAATTGATGTGTGCAGTCAAGTGATGCCTATACCACCTACAGGATTGATGTTGGAGGGAAATACTAGGGGAGGGAGAGGGAGATGGGAGGCTAGCAGAGAGAGAGAAGAAAGACAGAGAGAAGGAGAAGCAGAGAGAGAGATTATTGTCTTTCCTAAATGAGGCTTGTTTGGTATTCATGCACATTCATGCAAGCCTTGGTTTTGCAGGTGTTGTAATGTATTTTATTTTAACAGAAATTTGAGCATAAACATGATTTTCTACAATATCATGAAATTACATTACTTAAAGATGCATAAGAGCTTTGTTTGCCTAACCTCTGTTTCCACAAGCAAGAGTATATCTTTTTTAATTGTTGTTTGTTTTAAAAGAAAAGCACATCTTGCAGAGTTTCTCATTATTGGATGCATTCTGAATTCACAAAGAGACACGTCATAGCGGTATGTGCTTCATGTTTTCTTTTCTGTTTCGTTCCCTTTATCTTTCAACAATGTGTTATTTGTGAGGTCTATTTTTAAAATAAAAGCAGTGTGTCTCCTTAACAGTATTTTGATCATGTCACCTCCTGAATTCCCATTCTCACTTTGACTTATCGTTTCAACCTCCCAATAGATCCTATACATGTACATATTCACCTGAGTTACTTTGTTTCGGTGTCTGTTCTCAAAGATTTGTATTATCAGAGAGAGGGGTGCTCAACAACATGTAACCCAAAACCTGTTTTCAAAATTCCCCTATCCTACCTCAAGTTAAATACAAATATGTACAGTATCAAACGTCCTGAGTGCCTCTAATACATTTTATGCTACCATGTTGAAACCGTGACGGCCATTTTGTTATAGAACTTTTCAGGCAGAGAGATCCTGACTGGAGACACCATGTAAAATGTAGTCTCCTGTACTGTATCTAGTCAAACAGGCTGGTCTCATAGACTAGACGTAACACAGTAAACAAAAAATATGTGACACTGAAATTAGTATGATATGTTACGTTTGGTGTAGTTACATAAGACAGAAGACAGAAGGTTACCACACCTTGTGTGGTGTTCACATCTGTGGGACCCATTTTTCAATGTTTACTAAAAGAAAAATTATACAATGAATTATTTTCTCAACCTGAGACTCATTGGCCTTGGCTCATTTTCTGTGAAAAACATTTAAAATAACGTATTTTCATTGAGTGCACACTGCACCCCCTACACGTTTACATTATGTGATGTTCAGGTCCCGAGGGTAATGAAAGTGTGTGAGTAGGTGAAAACAAGTAAAAAATAAAACAAAAATGTTTGCTGCGTGCCTTCATTCTGTCTTCCTCCTCCCTGGGCCTGCTCTTTCAACATAGCACTAAGAACCTGTCTGTCTGTCTCCCTGCCTGTCTGCCTGTCTGCCGTTTTTCTTGCACACTTTACCCTTTGTAGTGTGTGAAACTGCGGGAACCTGCACAATGTTATTACAATACATTATTTCGATACATTGTAAATCAAATTGCAAATTCGGGGAGGGACACAACAAATAAATAGCTTTGGATTTGTGGCTCCCTACCACAATCAATCAATATGGCAAAGATTCTCTGCTCAGAGGGCCTTCAAAATATTTTTTTGCAGAGAGAGAAGCTGGTGTGGAAGGAGTGTCTTTGACACAAATATGAGGAAAATGTCTCTGTCAATTCGGACTTTGAAAGTGAGTTAGAAGAAGAGGATGAGATTGGCGGTAAAACATGTGCAGGACATAAAGTCTTCTTTGAACTGTTGATCCAAGACACCATCCAGAAAATCATTCTGGACTGCACTAATTTGGAGTGAAGGCGTGCTTTTGGAGAGAGATGGAAGGAGATGGACCAAACTAATTTACAAGCATACTTTGGGGCTCTTCTCCTTGCTGGTGTTTTCAGATCCAATGGGGAATCCACAGAATCCCTGTGGGATGCAGAAACTGGCAGAGAACTTCTCCATGCAACATTGTCTCTGGAAAACCCACATTATTTTCAGGATTATCCACACCAGACCAATTCGGCGGCAGAGGGACAAGCTACAGTAGCTGCAATCAGGTCAGTATGGGACACGTGGGTGGACCGCCTTCCCCTGTTTTACAATTCTGGGCCAAACGTTACTTTTGATGAGCAGCTTATGCCATTTATGGGCCGCTGCCCCTTCAGGAAGTACATACCATCTAAACCAGCAAAATATGGAATCAAGATCAGGGCTGCCGGTGATGCTGCCTCATCATATGCGTTGAACTTGCAAGTGTATACGTAGAAGCCAGATGGAGGAGCCCTGAGAAGAACCAATGGATACAGGTTGTCCTGCACATGACACGTGGCCACAACATCACATGCAATAAAAAAAATTCCTTTGCACAAGCTGGGACAGGAGATCCCCAAGAGGAAGCTGACAATGGTAGGAGCAATACGAAAGAACAAGCCAGAGCTCCCACCTCAGCTGTTGAATACACAAAATAGGCCTATCAATTCCTCTAAGTTTGTGTTCACGGCCGACACGTCCCTAGTGTCCTACATGCCAAAGAAATGCAAAAATGTGGTACTCATGAGTGCGCTGCATAGGGATGGGAGAATCTGTGGCCAGGAACATCAAAAACCAGAAATCATAATGGATTACAATGCCACAAAAGGAGGGGTAGACAATTTAGCCAAGCTGGTGACTGGCTTGAAGAGCCCTTCGCTGACCACTTGTGATATTCTTCAACATCTTGGACATCTCGTTGTACAACATGTTTGTCATGACGTTGAACCCAGATTGGAACAGAGGGAAGCTCCAGAGGAGATGACTCTTTCGCAGGGAGCTTAGCTAAGCATTGGTAAGACCTCAAATCCAGAGGAGGCAACATATCCCAAGGACCCCAGCTTCTGCAGCCGTTGTGAGGAGGATTTTCAGGAGGAGGAGGCTGGTGCTCCTACCGCCTAACCCATAGAACCAACAACTCCCATACCGGAAGTAAGTGTGAGTGATGTTGTTGTTGTGTGTTTGTGTGTGTGTCTGACTCTCCTACTTTGGCCTGCTGTAATCTATGTAGGTGACTGAGTTGTTACTAAAATTCCCGAACTAAATGTTTTCATCATTCTAGATTGCAGTCGGTAGCAACGAGAAGAAGCACTGTGATGTGTGTGGACCCAAGAAGGACAGGAAGACACAGGACACATGCATCAAGTGCAAGAAATACACGTGCAATATGTACACACATAGTAACACTCGGTTCCTCATGTGGCGTGTATAACGGCCTTCATTTGTTTTCAATGGGGCTCGTTTATCATTTCCATGAAATACTGTATGTAAAATTGTCCTTCCAATTTGTTCAGTTCAAAGAAATTAACATCAATAGTGATGAAAACCATGTTTAATTTATATTTGGTCAAGAGAAACACGATTTATTCCAACCATGTTTTGATAATAATAATAATAAATAAATAAAAAATTATTTTTATGAATAGCGCTTTTATTGATAAATGTAATCTAGGCAGAGGGAAATGGCAAATATTAACCATGTATGCTGACTATATTGCTAATCATTTGCTCTTGCTGCGGGCGATTCCCTGATCCACCTCTACGCATACTGTATACTTCCGGCCCTTCCTTGGACACTGTGCTATCTAACCTCCAAACGAGCTTTAACGCCATACAACACTCCTTCCATGGCCTCCAACTGCTCTTAAACGCTAGTAAAACCAAATGCATGCTTTTCAACCGCTCGCTGCCTGCACCCGCACGCCCGACAAGCATCCCCACCCTAGATGGTTCCGACCTAGAATATGTGGACATCTATAAGTACCTAGGTGTCTGGCTAGACGGTAAACTCTCCTTCCAGACTCATATCAAACATCTCCAATCTAAAATCAAATCTAGAGTCGGCTTTCTATTCCGCAACAAAGCCTCCTTCACTCACACTGCCAAACTTACCCTAGTAAAACTGACTATCCTACCGATCCTCGACTTCGGGGATGTCATCTACAAAATAGCTTCCAGTACTCTACTCAGCAATCTGGATGCAGTTTATCACAGTGCCATCCGTTTTGTTACTAAAGCACCTTAAACCACCCACCACTGCGACCTGTATGCTCTAGTCGGCTGGTCCTCGCTACATATTCGTCGCCAGACCCACTGGCTCCAGGTGATCTACAAGTCCATGCTATGTAAAGCTCCGCCTTATCTCAGTTCACTGGTCACGATGGCAACACCCACCCATAGCACGCGCTCCAGCAGGTACATCTCTCTGGTCACCCCCAAAACCAATTCTTTCTTTGGCCGCCTCTCCTTCCAGTTCTCTGCTGCCAATGACTGGAACGAACTACAAAAATCTCTGAAACTGGAAACACTTATCTCCCTCACTAGCTTTAAGCACCAACTGTCAGAGCAGCTCACAGATTACTGCATCTGTACATAGCCCACCTATAATTTATCCCAAACAACTACCTCTTTCCCTACTGTATTTATTTCATTTATTTTGCTCCTTTGCACCCCATTATTTGTATTTATACTTTGCACATTCTTCCACTGCAAATCTACCATTCCAGTGTTTTACTTGCTATATTGTATTTACTTTGCCACCATGGCTTTTTTTTGCCTTTACCTCCCTTATCTCACCTCATTTGCTCACATCGTATATAGACTTGTTTATACTGTATTATTGACTGTATGTTTGTTTTACTCCATGTGTAACTCTGTGTCATTGTATGTGTCGAACTGCTTTGCTTTATCTTGGCCAGGTCGCAATTGTAAATGAGAACTTGTTCTCAACTTGCCTATCTGGTTAAATAAAGGTGAAATAAATAAAGAATAATAATAATAAAATGCTTGGGGTGCTTGGGGTCATTGTCCATTTGGAAGACCCATTTGCAACCAAGCTTTAACTACCTGACTGATGTCTTGAGGTGTTGCTTCAATATATACACACACTTTTCTATTCCTCATGAAGCCATCTATATTGTGAAGTGCACCAGGCCCTCCTGCAGCAAAGCACCTCCACAACATGATGCTGCCACCCACCCACTTCACTGTTGGAATGGTGTTCTTCAGCTTGCAAGCCTCCCCCTTTTTTCTCCAAAATAAAAAATGGTCATTGTGGCCAAACAATTCTATTTTTGTTTCATCAGACCAGAGGACATTTCTCAAAAAAGTACGATCTTTGTCCCCATGTCTAGTTGCAAACTGTAGTCTGGCTTTTTTATGGCAGTTTTGGAGCAATGGCTTCTTCCTTGCTGAGCAGCCTTTCAGGTTGTGTCGATATAGGACAAGTTTTACTGTGGATATAGATACTTTTGCACCTGTTTCCTCCAGCATCTTCACAGGATCCTTTGCTGTTGTTCTGTGATTGATTTGTACTTTCGCTCCAAAGTACGTTCATCTCTAGGAGACAGAACGCGTCTCCTGCCTGAGTGGTATGACGGCTGTGTGGTCCCATGGTGTATATACTTGGGTACATTTGTTTGTACAGATGAACGTGGTTCCTTCAGGCATTTCAAAATTACTCCCAAGGATTTTCTGGGGTCTTGGCTGATTTCTTTAGATTTTCTTTTGATTTTCCCATGATGTCAAGCAAAGAGGCACTGAGGTAGGCCATAAAATACATCTACGGGTACACCTTGTTCTCAACTGGCCTAGCTGGTTAAATAAAGGTTAAATAAAATAAATAACTAAAAACGATGTCAATTAGCCTATCAGAAGCTTCTAAAGCCATGACATCAATTTCTGGAACTTTCCAAGCCGTTTAAATGCACAGTCAACTTATTGTATGTGAACTTCTTCCCCACTGGAATTGTGATACAGTAATTTATAAGTGAAATGATCTGTCTATAAACAATTGTTGGAAGAATGACTGTCCCAACCGACTTGCCAAAACTATAGTTTGTTAGCAAGACATTTGTGGAGTGGTTGAAAAATGTGTTTTAATGACTCCAACCTAAGTGTATGTAAACTTCTGACTACAACTGTAAGTCAACATCTACACTACCGTTCAGAATTTGGGGTCACTAAGAAATGCCATTTTGTCATTTTGTCCATTAACATAACATCAAATTGATCAGAAATACAGTGTAGATATTTTTAATTTTGTAAATGACTATTGTAGCTGGAAACATCAGATTTTTTATAGAATATCTACATAGATGTACATTAGAATATCTACATAGGCGTACAGGCAACTCCGCGATGCTGGCCTTCTAGTCAGAGTTGCAAAGAAAATGCCATATCTCTGTCCAGTGTCTGTATTCTTTTTCCCATCTTAATCTTTTTTTATTGGCCAGTCTGAGATATGGCTTCATCTTTGCAACTCCGCCTCGAAGGCCAGAATCGCGGAGTTGCCTCTTCACTGTTGACGTTGAGACTGGTGTTTTGCGGGTACTATTTAATGAAGCTGCCAGTTGAGGACTTGTGAGGCATCTGTTTCCCAAACTAGACACAATGTACTTGTCCTCTTCGTCAGTTGTGTATCAGGGCCTCCCACTCCTCTCTCTATTCTGGTTAGAGACAGTTTGCGCAGTTCTTTGTAGGGAGTTGTACACGGTGTTGTAAGAGATCTTCAGTTTCTTGACATTTTCTCATATTGAATAGCCTTCATTTCTCAGAACAAGAATAGACTGATGAGTTTCAGAGAAAGTTATTTGTTTCTGGCAATTTTGAGCTTGTAATCAAACCCATAAATGTTGATGCTCCAGATACTCAACAAGTCTAAAGAAGGCCAGTTTTATTGCTTCTTTAATGAGGACAACAGTTTTCAGCTGTACTTACATAATTGCAAAAGGGTTTTCTAATGATCCATTAGCCTTTTAAAATGATAAACTTGGATTAGCTAACACAACGTGCTATTGGAACACAGGAGTGATGGTTGCTGATAATGGGCCTCTGTACGCCTATGTAGATATCCCATTAATAAATCCTCTCTGGGATTGGCGTCCCGCTGGCGTGACAACTTCTGGTAAAGTTGGAGGGCGCGCAATTTAAATAAATAATCATAAAAATTATGGATATTAAACATGTAGGAACATACAAGTCTCTTATATCAGTTAAAAGCTTACATTCTTGTTAATCTAACTGCACTGTCTGATTTACAATATGCTTTACAGTGAAAGCATGCTTGCCAAGCATGCCAAAAATATTTTTCAACCAGTACAGGATTCATAAATAAACCGTGCTTCTACACCTGCATTGCTTGCTGTTTGGGGTTTTGGGCTGGGTTTCTGTACAGTACTTTGGGATATCAGCTGATGTACGAAGGGCTATATAAATAAATTTGATTTGATAAATTCACAAATAGCGACTTACTTTTTGAAAATCTTCCTCTAATTTGTCATCTAAAGCGTCCTAACTACAACATGTAGTGTTGTTTTGTTAGATAAAATCCTTCTTTATATCCCAAAAAGTCAGTTTAGTTGGTGTCATTGGTTTGAGTAATTCAATGGAATGGAATCCAAAAGCTACCGCTAAACTTTGTTAAAACAAGTCAAAATACGTTTCTATTTAGTCCTCAGGTACCCTAAAATGTAATTAATCTATAATATTATGGAAAGAAGTATGTTCAATAGGAAAATGATGTTAGCAGGTGCGTGTCCTCTTCATCGCGCGCACAGACTGATTTCCAAGTCTGTATCCCAGTACTAAAACTCATAATTCTTCCTCGTTTGGGAAGAAACAAGCCTGAAACCTTGAACAAAGACTACTGACATCCAGTGGAAGCCATAGAATTTGCATACTGGGAGCTGGATGACATTTTTCCCTATACGTTCTAATGGAAGGGCTTGGGCTCTCAAAACAAAAAATATTCTGGTTGGTTTTTCTTTGGATTTTCTCCTACCATATCTATTGTGTTATAGTCTCCTACATTATTTAACATTTCGACAAACTTCAGAGTGTTTTCCTTCCAATGGTACCAATTATATGCATGTCCTGGCATCAGGGCCTGAGCAACAGGCAGTTTACTTTGGGCACGTCAGTTAGGCGGAAATGGAGAAGAATAGACCCTAGCCTGAAGAAGTTTTAAAAATCTGCCATTTCCAGCTACAATAGGCATTTACAACATAAAAAATGACTATACTTTATTTCTGGTCAATTTGATGTTATTTTAATGGGCAAAAAAATTGCTTTTCTTTCAAAACAAGGACATTTCTAAGTGATCCAAACTTTTGAACGGCAGTGTAAGTATTAAGTATTTTTAAGTCAATTGTTATGGCTGAGTTATTTTACAAACCCAATAATGTTGTGGGTCCATCAGACCCGCAGACATTGGGTGAATAACAATAACATGAACGGAAACACACAAGGGTTAAAGCAAAATGAAAGGATGGTGGTTTTTCGGAGTGGATGGGTGAGTGAATAACGCAAATGTCTAGCAACCAAATGGTTCTGTGTTAAGCATTTTAGCAACTTTGCAACTACTTACCATGATAGCTAACCCTTCCTCTAACCTTAACCCTTTAAACTAACTCCTAACCCTAACATTAACCCCTACGCAATCAAAACATAAAATAGCATCACTCTCTTCTAAATGAGATGCTAATGAACACTTTTGACACCATCTGGTGGCTGATCATGTAAATACCAAAACGAGGCATGCCGCAGGCAGAGGCGAGCCTCTCTAAATGGCACACCTCTGCAGCTTGTCAACATGGCAGTTTTGCTACTCCAAAACCATCTCCTCTGTTGTCAAAAAGGTGAGTGGGACGCCTGTGTACATTTTCAAAAAAAACATTAATTTATGCAAGCCACATATTTTATGATGCTTTATATACAATGACATTGTTTGTATATCACGTCAAGAAAATATAACTTACATTCAGAGTCCAGAGTATTCATACCACTTGACTTATTCCACATGTTGTTGTGTTACAGCCTGAATTCAAAAATGTTCATACCCATCTACACACAATAACCCCATAAAGACAAAGTGAGAAAACAAATATGCTATTTTTGCAAATATATTGGAAATTAAATATAAAAATTGTATTTACATGAGTATACCCACCCATTTGCACTGTACCTAATAGACACCAATGAGAGTTGGGAGTTTTGAATACTACAATGCATTTTCAGACAGATATAACAATAATAATTTTCTCAAAAGTATTGTTTGCAAGGTAATATTTGCATGGAGTGATCACTGTGTGTATACTCTGGCTGGCTATATTTCATACATGGAACTTATGGATGTTTTTTCAATGCACAAATAATGACACTGAAGATTAACAACTTGTGCAAGACATATGATGCTGCTTTTAGAGCTTGGGTTTCATAAATATTGAGTTGTTTACATTTAGTGCAAGCTGTTCACAATGCAGAAATACATATTGTGGTTTGTACCCCTGTGTGATTTGCACCCATTTTCTACCCGGTGCACATATATTTAACATTGCATAACTATTGCTAAGAATGTTAAGGATAGGGCTGATTGCTGCCCCCTTTGGGGTGATTGCGTGCCCATAGTAAACAGAAAAAAAATCTGTCAAAAATGGCTAATATATGCAATTAAAAATTATTATTGAATAGAAAACACTCTAAAGCTTCTAAAACCGTTTAAATTATGTCTGTAAGTAAAGCAGAACTCTCAGGGCACTCATTCTCCCAAACTCTCTCTTGTCATCATAAAAGTTGGCCCAACTTTGACATCATCGCCCCCACCCTTCCCAAGCACCTACAGTCCTGGGAACAGTTCCTATGCCTTCAGCGCGGTGTCCGCTTTCAATGGGGCTTCTCATTGTGTGAATCGAACGCTCACGAGAGTATTATAGCCTAGTGAACGAAATCTGTAACGTTAAAAATAAATGTAACACAGCGATTGCATTTAGAAGAAGTGTATCTTTCTATATATATGTAGAACATGCATATTTAGTCTAAGTTTATGTTGTGTATTCCATGTTAGCTGACGGCATGTGCCGAAGCCATCGTCATTTCTCCGGACATTTGCGTAGCATTTTTTTAACATGGCGTCATTGTAAACAGAGATTTATGGATATTTATAGCATATTATTGAAAAAAACATAAATGTACTGTGTAACATGTTATATTACTGTCATCTGATGAAGATTTCAAAAGGTTAGTGAAATTATTTTTCTTTTAATCCTGCGTTTGGTGATTGCATATTTTGTTCAATTTGGCTATGGAAATTAGCTGTGTCTTCGGTGTGTCTTCGGTGGTGGTTTGACATAAATATGTGCTATGTTTTCGCCGTAAAACATTTTAGAAATCTGACTTGCTGGCTAGATAAACAAGTTGTTTATCTTTAATTTGAGCTATTGGACTTGTTAATGTGTGGAGGTTAAATATTTCTAAGAATATTTTTGCATTCCGTGCGCCACCGTTCCAGCTGACGGTGGGGGGGCTGATCCCCAATTGGGAACCAACCTCTTTGTCAGGTTAAATTGTATCACTTTTTTTTCAGAAATATTTTTTTTAGGGTTTCCTTAGGCATTCCTAATCACTGCTTAATTTTCATGCAAGGAAAACTGGGTCCGGGTATCTAAGGGTTAACCTTAACCCTAAATTTAGCCCTAACCTTAACCCTATCTCTAAATCTAACCCCTAACTAGCTAACATTAGCCACCTAGCTAACGGTAGCCACAAGAAAATGGAATATAACAAATTGGAATATAATTACAAATCATAAGATATCATACAAATCGTAATTCATAACATATCCCACAAAATGAATGATGGACATCCGCAAATGAATACAGTGGCCTGAGAAAGTATTTACCCCCTTGGTATTTTTCCTATTTTGTTGCCTTACAAACTGGAATTTTTGGGGGGGTTGTATCATTTGATTTACACAACTTGCCTACCACTTTGAAGATGCTAAATATTGTTTTGTTTGAAACAAACAAGAAATAAGACAAAAAAACAGAAAACTTGAGCATGCATAACTATTCACCCCCTAAAGTCAAAACATTGTAGAGCCACCTTTTGCAGCAATTACAGCTTCAAGTCTCTTGGGGTATGTTTCTATAAGCTTGGCACGCCTGGCCACTGGGAATTTGGGGTTCCGCTGGCGTACAGCAATCTTTAAGTCATACCACATATTCTTAAATGGATTGAGGTCTGGGCGTTGACTAGGCCATTCCAAGACATTTAAATGTTTCCCTTTAGACCAGTGTTGCTTTAGCAGTATGCTTAGGGTCATTGTCCTGCTGGAAGGTGAACCTCCGTCCAAGTCTCAAATCTCTGGAAGACTGAAACAGGTTTCCCTCAATAATTCCTTGTATTTAGCGCCATCCATCATTCCTTCTATTTTGACCAGTTTCCCAGTCCCTGCCAATAAAAAACATCCCCAAAGCATAATGCTGCTACCACAATGCTTCACTGTGGGGATGTTGTTCTCAGGGTGATGAGAGTTGTTGGGTTTGCACCAGACATAGCACTTTCCTTGATGGTCAAAAAGCTCAATTTTAGTCTTATCTGACCAGAGTACCTTCTTCCATATGTTTGGGGAGTCTCCCACATGCATTTTGGTGAACACCAAACATGTTTGCTTATTTTTTTCTTTAAGTAATGGCTATTTTCTGGCCACTCTTCCGTAAAGCCCAGCACTGTGGAGTGTACGGCTTAAAGTGGTCCTATGGACAGATACTCCAATCTCCGCTGTGGAGCTTTGCAACTCCTTCAGGGTTATCTTTGGTCTCTTTGTTGCCTCTGATTAACGTCCTTCTTGCCTGGTTCGTGAGTTTTGGTGGGCGGCCCTCTCTTGGCAGGTTTGTTGTGATGCTTTCAATTTTCAAATAATGGATTTAATAGTGCTCTGTGGGGTGTTCAAAGATTCAGATATTATTTTTATAGTCTGCACTTCTCCACAACTTTGTCCCTGACCTGTTTGGAGAGCTCCTTGGTCTTCATGGTGCCGCTTGCTTGGTGATGCCCCTTGCTTAGTGGTGTTGCAGACTCTGGGGCCTTTCAGAACAGGTGTATATATACTGAGATCATGTGACAGTTCATGTGACACTTAGAATGCACACAGGTGGACTTTATTTAACTAATTATGTGACTTCTGAACGTAATTGGTTGCACCACATCTTATTTAGGGGATTCATAGCAAAGGGGTGAATACATCACTTCACCAATTTGGATTATTTTGTGCATGTCCATTACATGAAATCCAATTTAAAATACATTTGAATTACAGGTTGTAATGCAACAAAATAGGAAAACACCAAGGGGGATGAATACTTTTGCAAGGCACTGTACATACAGTACCGTACCAAATGTAACATATCATACTAATTTGAGATATCATACTAATTTGACTGTCCCGCATTTCCGTTTACTATGTTACATCTACCCCTGAGTCCAGGCTGAGTCAAACGGAGCTCATACATTTTCAGCCATTTTATTTCTAGATGAGCACAGAGTCCAATTCATTTTTAATGTCTGTTGAAATATATAACCTTAAAAAAACAGTTTCAGGATGAGAAGGGGAGGGCCTATCCAATGCCCAAGAAATTCACCAATGAAATATATTTTGTGAGTTTTTAACACATAAAAGCAGATATTGAACTAGCTTTAATTTTGAAATTGACTGAAATTCGCTGAAAGGCACTTTAAGCCCAATGAAGGAAAAAATCATCACTCTCGTCCTGTTACATTTGAACATTTTTACTCTGAATAAAAGCTGTTATTGTGTTTAATGGCTTTTGAACTGTGCTTACAGTATATAAACTGACCATAACGATCCATTGAATGCATGGATTATATCACACTCTATATAGTCTGTATGAAAGAGTGCTGACATAAACAGGCCAGTGTGTGTTTCAGATCTATCAAAGAGTTGCAGACTTGAGTGTAGGGAATGCATGAAGTGTTGAATTAATAATATTCAGTTAAATATGCAGTTCAAGTGTAATACTACAATACTACACACAGTCTCAGGAACAAAACACACATATGCTCTTTTATGAAGTGAAAAATCTAAACCATGAAACAATCTTCTTTCACACAGTCCTTCCACAGCAGCTGACTTGGAATCCCAGACCATGTTTGTTCTTTCCCTTTATCCATCCCTCTATATTTGTGCTTTCCTTGATCCTCTTCAACTCTCTCTCTCCTTGTCCCTCTCCATCTACCTATTTCCCTCCCAATCTCTCTCTCACTCTCTCTCTTTCTCTCTCTACCTCCATCTTCTTCTCCCTCTATTTCTCTCTCTTTCTCTGTCTATCTGTCTCTCTCCCTCACTCTTCCTCAGATGTGTTTTGTGTTCTTTGAACCTAATCAGACTTCGGTCTGTAGCAGGGTGAAGTGGGATCACTTCAGAGACTGACTCATCACAGGTTCCGATAAGCCACACAGACTGCTGTGTGTGTGTGTTTGTAGACTAACCACCAGCCCGTTAGATATCAGACCAGTTAGTGGCTGTGGCCTCTCTGTGTATCCTGGTCTGGCCGTTGGGAGCGTTCGCAGTTTTGGAAGCAGATTTCCAAGGAACTGAGATTTAGTGTGACTGATCCATTTATCAGACCTGACTCTGGCTGAGAGAGTAGAGAGGGGGAATAGAGGGGTGAGAGGAGAGGCGAGAAAGGAGGGGAAAGAGGAGGTGAGAGGAAAGTGGAGAGAGGAGGAGGGGTTAACTGGGGTGAAACAAGCTAGGATATGTCTCTACTGGCATCAAACACAGACAGAACAGCATCATGGATCCATCACTCAAAGTCAGGTGTCATGACAATGACATGGAAAGGGTTGTCAGGTTTGATTTGGTTGCCATGCACTGGCTAGGATGCATTTGTTGCTGTCACAACAACAACATCAACTCTCCGTCATAGCTAAACCATCCATCCCTCCTGAAATCTATCTGTAAAGGTTAAAACATTTGGGGAGAACATCAAACTGTCCATGCCAGGGGATGAGCCCTCAGTGTAGAGCAGCAGGAGGTCTGAACCAAAGAGGTGCTATTGTCATCTATAATTTATCTGCTGTCAGATAGGAAAGGAGTGGTGGACCTCAGAGCTGGCCTTTCATGCCTTTCAAATGTCATGTTTGGAGCTTGGTTTTCTCAGTTAGTTTAAAAATACAGGACTGGCATATGAAGAAATGCTGTGGCAGGTCTGGTCTGATGCCAGTAGGCCAGGTATTCCCGCCATAGCAAACTCACAATCCAGGCAGGGATCCCCATCATATTTTATCAAAAACATTATTTTTGCATGTCTTGTCTTATCATCAAGTGAATCATATCAGCAAGGAGAAGTAATAAACATTTTTCAATTAATATATTTGGCAGCTAGTTTTTCATGTTTCCCCACATTATAATTGGAAGATGAAGCCTATTAGATAGAAAGGCAACTACAAACACATGTTCGCTAATAGCAGCTGTTTAGCTGGTTAAATAAAGGTTGGCCATGTTGACAAAAATGTATGTCCAAGTCAAAAAAGCTTACCAGCAGCAAGCGGCACTTTCTGCGACTGGTTTTCCAAGTGCTTTTTCAAAGCCTATGTTAGATACTCCAGGGAGTGTAATTAGCTCCAATGAGTGTAATTTGCTCAATATAAGGAATTAAGAAATACAGTAGAAAACAGGAAAATGTAAGTCAAAATGGGTTTATTCTGTTGTTGCTAGCGATAATAATAAAAACATTTGGGGGAACTTGTTTAACTTTTTTTTAAATATTTTTTTCTCCCCAAAACCCCTGCAGTACCTCAATGGTAGAGTTCTTTTTGAGTCCAAAAAGTAGGATCTGGACCCGGACCAGAACAGACATGAAGACAATCAGACCCGTACCCGAATGGACACACACATTTGTTTTAAAGGGGGACCCAGACCTGAGAACAATCAGACCCGTACCCGAATGGACACACACATTTGTTTTAAAGGGGGACCCAGACCTGAGAACAATCAGACCCTAGTTCGAATGGTCCCGACGATAACTAGACCTAGACCCAGCCTGTACCTTTATGGGTCTGAGTCTAGAACAGACCCGACTGGATTCCAGTGACCAAAAAATAATGTTTATCAACCAAGATGCTCTTCTGGTTAACGAATAGGTCTTTGTACAATATGTTGGCCTTTTATGCCAAGACATGTATATTATTAGCGTAAAAGAAATATCTAAAAGGAATGCCATTTGATCATAGGCTGTGGTGGAAATGGAAATAAAATCACTCTGGAAACCCTCCAATGTAAAATCCTTGAAGTCAGCACATTTTTACAGGTCAGAATGATTTCACTCCTTGAATGAATCATAAAGTGGAGGTTTTTGCAGGTCGAAAAGATTTTGCAACAGGTTGCCCAGATTTGAGCAGGTAAGTGCCTGCATTCACAAAAGGACACTGTAAGCGTTTGTCAGTTGCTAATGGATCCAAGACGAAAATACTTATTGACTGAACCAAAGTCAACAGATGAGGGATTAACATGTAGACAGTGGTTGAAAAAGTACCCAAATCTCATACTTGAGTAAAAGTAAAGATACCTCAATAAAAAATGACTCAAGTGAGTCATCCAGTAAAATATTACTTGAGTAAAAGTCAAAGTATTTGGTTTTAAACATACTTAAGTATCAAAAGTAAATTTAATTACTAAAATATACAAAGTATCAAAAGTAAAAGTATAAACACTTTCAAATTCAGATGGCACACCTTTCTTGTTTTTTAAATATATTTATGGATAGCTCACTGCAACACTCAAACATCATTTCCAAATGAAACAATTGTGTTTAGTGAGTTTGCTAGATGAGAGGAAGTAGGGACGACTACAGATGTTCCCTTTATAAGTATGTGAATTGGACAATTTTCCTGTTATAGACCTATATCCATCCTGCCCTGCGTATCTAAAATCTTCAAAAGCCAAGTTAACAAACAGATCACCAACCATTTCGAATCCCACCGTACCACTATGCAATCTGGTTTCCTAGCTGGTCATGGGTGCACCTCAGCCATGCTCAAGGTCCTATCATAACCACCATCGATAAAAGACAGGACTGTGTAGCCATCTTCATCGACCTGGCCAAGGCTTTCGACTCTGTCAATCACTGCATTCTTATCGGCAGACTCAATAGCCTTGGTTTCTCAAATGACTGCCACTGTGTTATTAACAAACCTACAAATGAGCTTCAACGCCATACAACACTCCTTCCGTAGCCTCCAACTGTTTTTAAATTCTAGTATAACTAAATGCATGCTCTTCAACCAATCGCTGCCCCATCACTACTTTGGATGGTTCTAACTTAGAATATGTGAACAACTACAAATACCTAGGTGTCTGGTTAGACTGTAAACTCTCCTTACAGACTCACATTAAGCATCTCCAATCTAAAATTAAATCCATAATCCATAATCCACAAAGCATCCTACACTCATGCTGCCAAACATACCCTTGTAAAACTGACCATCCTACCGATCCTTGGCTTTGGCGATGTCATTTACAAAATAGCCTCCGACACTCTACTCAGCAAACTGGATGTAGTAAATCACAGTGCCATCTGTTTTGTCACCAAAGCCCCATATACTACCCACCACTGCGACCTGTAAGATCTCGTTGGCTGGCTTCAGGTCATCTATGAGTCTTTGCTATGTAAGGCCCCACCTTATTTCAGCTCACTGGTCACCATAGCAACACCCACCCGTAGCACCCGCTCCAGCAGGTATATTTCACTGGTCACCCCCAAAGCCAACACTTCCTTTGGCCGCCTTTCCTTCCAGATCTCTGCTGCCAATGACTGGAGTGAATTGCAAAAATCACTGAAGCTGAAGACTTATATTTCCCTCTCTAACTTTAAGCATCAGCTGTCAGAGCAGCTTACCGATCACTGTACCTGTAAACAGCAATCTGTAAATATCACCCCAACTACCTCATCCCCATATTGTCATTTTGCACATCATAATCTGCACATCTATCAGTCCAGTGTTGAATTGCTAAATTGTAATTATTTAGTCTCTATCGCCTATTTATTGCCTTACCTTCCTACTCTTCTACATTTGCACACTCTGTACATAGATTTTTCTATTGTGTTATTGACTGTATGTTTGCTTATGTGTACCTCTGTGTTGTTGTTTTTGTCGCATTGCTTTGCTTTATCTTGGCCAGGTTCGCAGTTGTAAATGTGAACTTGTTCTCTACTGACCTATCTGGTTAAATAAAGGTGAACTACAATATATATATATATATTTTTAAAGTCCTGATAAGCATTCAAAATGTAACGTGTACTTTTGGGTGTCAGCGAAAGTATATGGAGTAAATAGTATATTAATTTATTTTGGAATGTAGTGAAGTAAAAGTGAAGTACTTAAGTAGTACTTCAAAGTATTTTTACTTAAGTACGTTACACCACTGCGTTCAAACACTCTGGGCTCTTTTTTTGGCTGACTTTAATGAAGCGCAATGGTCAAACACATGCTTGTTTGCAATTTCGACCTGTAAAGCAGGCACTCTTCTATTTTCAAACCCCTAGTGCCAGGATTGGTAATTTACCTGTCTTATATGAGCTCGCCCGCTCCATGTTGGTTGTAATGGTAATATATAAGGTGTGTCCTTAAAAACATGTGCCACAAGTGCCAATTTCAGAATGTGATAGTGGGGATATTTAAGACCAACCGAAAGCTGCTCTCAGCGGTAATTCTGTTAGTTATGACATACATTTTTACAACTGAAGCACAGACTATTGAGCCATGATGCACAGTGTCCATGTAGTAACCGAAAGGTTGCTAGATTGAATCCCCGAGCTGACAAGGTAAAAATCTGTTTTTCTGCTCCTGAACAAGACAGTTAACCCACTGTTCCTAGGCTGTCATTGTAAATAATAATTTGTTCTTAACTGACTTGCCTAGTTAAATATAATGTAAACATAAAATAAAATACAAAATAATTCCCCATTTAGTTACATTTTATTGTCCTGCCCAAGGCATTCGCCTGCTCAAGACTATTTATAAAGGGTTAGGCTCGTGAGAACGCTTGGAAATAAATCGAAATCAACAAAGCTTTATTAAAAGATCAGAAAAACAGTCAGCGGACGGTACATTATTTTAGATGTCTCCTGTTATTATGTTGAGTGTGTGTAAAAACCACATCCATGTAGGATACATCCATGTATGATACAGGTGACCCCTGTATTTAGAAATATTTAAGTTATTTCCGTGTAACAATTGCTTGTTTTACACAAGCCCCTGGTTTACCCTTACCCTACTATAACGACAGCTGGTTCAACAGCAATCTATCTGGTGTCTTTATTATCATGGCCATGTATTAGCCAATTAAACTATCCATAAAAGGTTTATAAACAGTCTACTCGTGAGGCTTGTTCCGTCATTCTTTTGCATTATTCACAATTCACGTAGGCCTAACTGCAGTGCACACTCCATATTTCCACAAAAGACATGCTCCTCTAAAAAGGCATTTTTTAAAGGGAGCCTAGTAAAAAAAATTGGGGAGAAGTGCAATGCGTAAAGGCTTATACTCGTTGAAGCCAATTACAATGATGTTGACTGTCAACACTCCAAAAATATTGAGCAAACACTGGATGTTTTTTTTCTTACTGTTGCAATCACTTGTTACTGTAGCCTATGCTATTTAATTAACAGTATCAATCAATTTTGGATTATAGGACAAGAATATTCCATGCCTCCATCCGAATTGGAGATAACGACACCACAAAGACCATCAATAACCTACAGGACTTGAGACAAACACATGCAGTATTAAGCCATGGAACGCTTTGATTGGCCAGTGAGTGGCCAAGCCCTCGTCACACCAACAGCTTGCTTATTCATCCAAACCCATCCCCTTCGCGCCACCGCCAGCTATTGCACTCATAATTCTGGCTGTGAAAATACCACAAATATCTCTGACACAGACCTGGACCTATAGCACTACTGACCAGCGCTTACTGTGGATTTACCATTGTGTTAAATTTGTTAAAATAGAGCCCTCTATTCTGCCGAGCTTGCTGACTTCTTCCATTGTGGTCAAAATAAGGCGGAGCACAGATGTCTGTGTCTCGGCCCTGTCTTAGTGGGGAGATGTTTGGCTTGGGACAGGAGGTAGTGGGGTTTGGCACTGGGCATCTAAACAGTAGGACGTCATGCATAGCCGAGAGGAAAGTATGTGTGTGTGTGTTCAAATCAGTGTTTTTGTGTGGGTGTGGGTGTGGGTATGTGTGTGGGTGTGGGTATGTGTGTGGGAGTTGGTGTGTGTGTGTGTGTGTGTACAATCTCAGTTTATTAATCAAGAGTGCGTGAAAGGAGTGTGTGTGTGTACAGGTATGTTAAAGTGGAGAGAAAGAACAGGCTGTTCTATGGGCAGTCACGCACCACGTCTCTAGTCATGGAGAGGACAGCCAGTTAATGTAAAAGGTGAAAAGCAGAGCAGGTTTGAGCATCATATTAAAGGGGAATTCCACCACATTGTGCTTCATCCAGTATTCTCTCTTTAGTTGCAGAGTTCATAGACAGACTGATGATATGTTAGGAAAAGCAAGGTGTTGGTATGGATTTTACCTTCCATTCATAAACCTCTGAACTGAGTCAGGGTCGCGGTCTGACCATGGGAAGAAAAGTGCATGATTAGGATTCCGAGTATGCTCCATTGACTTCCTTCTAAGGCATCCATTCTTACAAGCCAGAAAGCATCAACCTACTGTTATTCAGCGTCCGGTCGATGTTGGTTATTAGTTGTTACAGCGTGATAAAAGGGTCTGTGAAAAAGTTGAATCCCTCAAGAAGAGAAGAGTCAAGGGTTCAGGGAAAGAGGGTATGCGTGAGCACAGTGTGTGTGTGTGTGTGTGTGTGTGTGTGTGTGTGTGTGTGTGTGTGTGTGTGTGTGTGTGTGTGTGTGTGTGTGTGTGTGTGTGTGTGTGTGTGTGTGGGCAAATGTGTACTTTCGTCTGTGTGTGTGTCTTTCTTTAAGAGATTGACAGACATGGCAGGCTGGGGAGTGGAGCCTTGAACTGCATCCCAAATGGCACCCAATTCCTATTTAGTGCACTACTTTTGACCAGGGCCCATTTGGGATTCAGCCTTCACCCTCACAGTGTGCAGACCCAAAAAATAACCAGACCCAACAGGAGGCAAAACCAGAGAGAGGAAATATTTTCAAAATCAACACAAATTAATATGAAGAGAAATAAACACATATGGATCTACAGTGGAGTTCAGAGAACAGCGTGGAACTGGGCTAATATTTATCAAATGTCCAGTCTGGTCTGAAGGCTTTTGATTGTGGTTCCTAAGCAGTAGGGGATATGTGCATTTAATGTGTGTATATGAGGGCATGCAAGATATGTTGGCTTTAAGGAATTTGGCACATCTATATGCATGTTGAGAGACAGCTATGGAATCTCTTTCTCTCTCTCTCTCTCTCTCTCTCTCTCTCTCTCTCTCTCTCTCTCTCTCTCTCTCTCTCTCTCTCTCTCTCTCTCTCTCTCTCTCTCACTCTCTCTCTCTCTCTCTCTCTCTCTCTCTCTCTCACTCTCACACTCTCTCTCTCTCTCTCTCTCTCTCTCACTCTCTCTCTCTCTCTCTCTCTCTCTCTCTCTCTCTCTCTCTCTCTCTCTCTCTCTCTCTCTCTCTCTCTCTCTCTCTCTCTCTCTCTCTCTCTCTCTCTCTCTCTCTCTCTCTCTCTCTCTCTCTCTCTCTCTCTCTCTCTCTCTCTCTCTCACTCTCTCTCTCTCTCTCACTCTCTCTCTCTCTCACTCTCTCTCTCTCTCTCACTCTCTCTCTCTCTCTCTCTCTCACTCTCTCTCTCTCTCTCTCTCTCTCTCTCTCTCACACTCTCACACTCTCTCCTGTGACTTATGAGATTCAGAGATATCCAACATCTAGCAGCAGCATCCTGTCAGCACTACCACGGGTCCCTGCGTAGAAGCATCTTCTTTTTTTTTAACCAAAACCTGCTTTGAATTTCCGACATTTGGTAGGCTATTTGTTAGTCAACCTAGTCTATAATGACATACATGTAGCTTCTCTTCTATCATTACTTGTTGCCCTAGAACATTTAATAAAGCATTGCTCACCAGAATAATGTCAACAATCGATAAAATGAATGAATCAATCATCTAGTTGACCTCAGTAAAGTAAAGGTCACTCTTTCATATCTGCCTTACTCGTGGAGTGAGGAAATTTAGGGACCAATGAGAAAATGCAAAACAAAATAACATCAGTTTCACCGCTTTTAAAGAAATTGAAAGCTGTGAAAATGATCCAACATGATGATGATAAGACTTAATTTCGTCTTGGATGTACATTTTCTTGTGGTTGAAATAGCCTACTGTCAGCTTGTATATTGCTGAAAAAGATGCACAGTCCCTAAACGCACATTCACATTGTGTCAAGAGACAAGAGACATTGAAAGAAAGAAATCATATTTCTCCACATCTATTCCCAAGACAAGGGGGAGGCAGGGTAGCCTAGTGGTTAGGGCATTGGATTAGTAACCAGAAGGTTGCAAGTTCAAACCCCCGAGCTGATAAGGTACAAATCTGTCCTTCTGCTACTAAACAGGCCGTCATTGAAAAAAAGATTTTGTTCTTAACTTACTTGCCTAGTTAAATAAAGGTAATTTTTCTTTACAAAATGTACATTTGGATTATAATTTTACCACAAGAAATACTTAATTATACAGGGGTTAATATTATACTAGGCTACGTGAGAGTTAAAAGACCTATAGTCAATATTCACATTTCAGTTACTATTCCATTTAACCCATCTGAACTTTAAAAGTGCGCAGACCAGAAAGTGCGGCCGCACCTGTCGCACCCCTACTTCCTGCTATGTGTACATGTGGGAAAGGGGGCGTGGCTGAATCAATTGGAATTGAAAGTATTGACTCGAGGGCTTTGCTTTTCCAACTGATGTTATGACCCCGGTGTGACAAATAAATGCCCGATACCATATCATTGACATTAATAATTTATAAAGCTTAAATTTGAACGTATTAGCCTTCAAAATGTCCCAAAAATTCGACTCAATTTAAAATTGCTGGGGTCCAATTTAACTTGGTGTGTAGTAGGCCTGGTAACAACACATTCATCCTGTTATACTCCATGTAGTAGAAAATCAATTTTTTAAATTTGTATTTCTGACATATTTTAAGTACTTCAACATTTGCCCTTCTCCTTCTAGCTACTTAACAAGACCACAAACAAGTCATGGTTTAAAACTTTCCACTGTTGCAGAGACTGAGAGCTGCACTCTCTTTTCCTTTCTCATGGAAATTCCAGCCGTATCCATTGACCATTAAACCACAAAAAGTATAACAAACACCCCAGCCAGAAAGGAGAGAGTTCTTTGCATGTTCTTACTTTAAACACGGTCATGGACATTTGGGCTTAAGCCTTGGCAGAGGAGCTCACTATTTTATCTTCCTTGGATGGTCTGTCTGTCTGTGGGAAAACATGAAGCTGACCTGCCAAACTAAATATCCACCACACATGGCCCGTACAAAGACCAAACATGCGTCCCAAATGGCACCCTATTCCATATATAGTGCACTACTTTTGACCAAGTAGTACACCTTATAGGGAATATGGTGCCATTTGGGATGCACACCAAGTACAAAGGCAACAAAGAGACAGCTGACGGGTGGTTCCAACAGTGGTGTATTCTGCTGTTATGGCCGTTTGTCTTTAAACTAGAGAATAAAGGTGTGGATATGTTCTAAATGGTGTGTTGTGTAGGACACTGCGGCCAGGCTATAGGAGCTGGGTCCTGGGCCGTGAACCTGGGTCTTAGCCAGGTTAAATACACATTTTGGACCCACAGAGAAATCGATTTAGCTGGGATGGCATTCTGAATAGTGGTGGGACTGCCGGGGAACGTCTCCATGCGAATAAGCGAAATCAAAGCTGACCATAGTATTGGCATTATGGAACAGCTCGTTTTGTTCTGCAAAGATTCACAAGCTAAATATATCGTATAAAATAAATATTGATTCAAATGTTACGTCAACATGTAAATCACTTTTTCCTATTACATTATTCATATTATTTCATTATTATTTTTGTTTTTAATAAAGTACTTTTGTAAGAATTTACTTCAGTACAATCACATCATCATCTATTGTACTCTCTAGGTAACATAAAAGATAAGAACACTTACCTCAGAACAGACATTTGTCTCCATACATGCTATTCCAGGTTAGTTTCTTCACTAATATCCACCCAGTTAGGCCTCTGAGAAAACAGCGTAAGCACTGATTAATGCTCCTAAAGAGGGCCATTTCATGATTTATAATGCACTTGTGCATAAATCCACCAATCTAATCCATCAGCCAGACAAAGAAGAGGGTGGCAATAAAGCATAACTTCCTCAAGAGGAGCCCAGATTTATCAGGGTGCTCAGAGGGTTTACATAAACAGAGTTGCATAATGCCCTAGCTAAAACAAATATGTCTGAGATGAATAGTACTTATAAATGTTATAAAGCTGAGTTAGCTAAATTTCACCCTCTTATTGTGTAGGTGTATAATGTACTTTTTGTTGCTGTCATAGCTACTAAAACAGTTCTTCCTACACTCTTAGAAAAAAAGGTTCCAAAAGTGCTTGGCTGTCCCCATAGGATAACCCTTTTTGGTTCCAGATAAAAACCCTTTTGAGTTCAATGTACAATCCTCTGTGGAAAGTGTTTTTCATTAACTTGAAAGGGTTCTACCTGGCACCAAAAAGGGTTATTCAAAGGGTTACACTATGGAGAGCGCCAAATATCCACTTTAGGTTCTAGATACACTATCTCTAAGCAACAAAAAGCCTATCTTTGATGCAATGTTATGATGGAAAACAGGAGTGATGTGGAATTTCACCACATTTTTCTGCTTGACTGTTTGTGCACTTTTAGCCATCATTTTCTCACTGGGATTTCAAAAAAAGTTTTGTCATTATTACACAACAAAGTACCTTAGTACTCTTGAGCTGACGTCTCAGGATGCTTTTTCACCACTTTATCATAGTCACAGGAAATTGCTCATCGAAATGGAATTCCAGATTCTTGCTCGCCTACAATGGAACTGTACAAACCTTTCTCAGTCTGGTTACATTCCGACAGTAACAATTTGTCTCCAAATTGGTCTTTTCTCTTCAAACAGGAATTTGATGGCTGTAGAATGTCCTTGTTATAGACAGTTCAAAATGGACTGTCTGAAAGGGTATTGTATTTTTTTTATTGGGCACAGGGGACAGTAGTGTGTTTTTTCCCTGGTTTACATTCGCTCTTTTGCAGGTTTTACTATATGCCTTCCATCCTAGGCAAATGTCCTCATGTGCTTGCATGCACCTCCCCTATATCAATGTGTTTGTTCTTCCCATATATACTATGCTTTTCCATAGCTAACTTTTACTATATGTCTCTTATAGCCACAAACATAATACTTTGCATATTCCTTTGTTCTGTCAGTGGCGCTCTAACAGAGCTCAGCTAGGTGGATCATTTGTTCAGATCTCTAATAGGCTAACTAGCAATCGTATCCAACATAAAAGCACTCAAAGCTTATTTAATTGTCTGTATAAATCCAGAAGAACAAATAGGAATACCTCTATCATTGCGCATGAAAGAACAGTTTTATTTTTTATTTCACCTTTATTTAACCATGTAGGCCAGTTGAGAACAAGTTCTTATTTACAACCGCCCCTTGGCCAAGATAAAGCAAAGCAGTGCAACACAAACAACACAAGGTTACACATTGAATAAAAAACATTCTGTCAATAACACAATAGAAAAATCTATATACAGTATTTGCAAATGTAGGGAGGTAAGGCAATAAACAGGTCATAGTGGCGAAATAATTACAATTATACACTGGAGTGATAGATGTGAAGGAGATGAATGTGCAAGTAGAGATACTGGGGTGCAAAACAGCAACAAAATAATTAACAATAAGGGAATGAGATAGCTGGGTGGGCTATTTACAGATGGACTATGTACATGTGCAATGATCGGTATGCTGCTCTGACAGCTGATATTTAAAGTTAGTGAGGGAGATATGAGACTCCAGCTTAGGTGATTATTGCAATTCATTCCAGTCATTAGCAGCAGAGAACTGGAAGGAAAGGCGGCCAAAGCAGGAGTTGGCTTTGGGGATGACCAGTGAAATATACCTGCTGGAGTGCGTGCTACAGGTGGGTGCGGCAAGGTGACCAGTGAGCTGAGATAAGGTGGGGGTATACCAAGCAAAGACTTATAGATGACCTGGAGCCAGTGGATTTGGTGACAAATTGGAACCGAGGGCCAGCCGAACGAGAGCATACAGGTCACAGCGGTGGGTAGTATATGGGGCTTTGGTGACAAAACGGATGGCACTGTGATAGACTACATCCAATTTGCTGACTAGAGTGTTGTAGGCTATTTTGTAAATGACATTGCCGAAGTCAAGGATCGGTAGGATAATCAGTTTTACGAGGGTATATTTGGCAGCATGAGTGAAGGAGGTTTGCGAAATAGGTTTGCAAAATAGGAAGTCGATTCTAGATTTAATTTTGGATTGGAGATGCTTAATGTGAGTCTGGAAGGAGAGTTTACAGTCTAACCAGACACCGAGGTATTTATATACATATTCCGAACCGTCCAGAGTAGTGATGTTAGTCGGGCCGGCGGGTTTTGGGCAACGATCGGTTGAAGAGCATGTATTTAGTTTTACTTGCATTTAAGAGCAGTTGAAGGGCACAGAAGGAGTGTTGAATGGCATTGAAGCTCGTCTGGAGGTTTGTTAAAACCTCTTTGGGCTGAGATCCCGCTAACGGGATCGATATGACAACAGCCAGTGAAAGTGCAGGGTGCCAAATTCAAAACAACAGAAATCCCATAATTAAAATGTCTCAAACATACTGTACAAGTATTTCATACCATTTTAAAGATACACTTCTTGTTAATCCCACCACAGTGTCTGATTTCAAAAAGGCTTTACAGCGAAAGCAAACCAAATTATTATGTTAGGTCAGAGCCAGGTCACAGAAAAACATTTTCCAGCCAAAGAGAGGAGTCACAAAAAGCAGAAATAGAGATAAATTAATCACTAACCTTTGATCTTCATCAGATGACACTCATAGGACTTAATGTTACACAATACATGTATGTTTTGTTCGATAAAGTTAATATTTATATTAAAAAATCTTATTTTACATTGGCGCGTTATGTTCAGTAGTTCCAAAACATTCAATGATTTTGGAGAGAGCCACATCAATTTACAGAAATACTCATAATAAATATTGATAAAAGACACAACCATTTTGCCCGGAATTATAGATACACTTCACCTTAATGCAACCGCTGTGTCAGATTTTTTTTTAAACGTTACGGAAAAAGCACACCATGCTATAATCTGAGTACGGCGCTCAGAGACCAAAACAACCCAAACAGATATCCGCCATGTTGTGTAGTTAACAGAAGTCAGAAATTGCATTATAAATATTCACTTACCTTTGATGATCTTCATCAGAATGCACTCCCACGAATCCCAGTTCCACAATAAATGTTAGTTTTGTTCGATAATGTCCATCATTTATGTCCAAATACCTCCTTTTTGTTCGCGCGTTTATCCCAGTAATCCAAATTCATGAAGCGCCATCACCAGGAGCAGACAAACTCAAAAAGTTCAAAGAAACGATGTATAGAATCAATCTTTAGGATGTTTTTAACATAAATCTTCAATAATATTCCAACCGGAGAATTCCTTTGTCTTCAGAAATGCAATGGAACTCAAGCTAACTCTCACATGAACGCGTGTCACCGGCTCGTGGCTCTCTGGCAGACCTCTGACTCATTCCCCTCTCATTCGCCCCCACTCCACAGTAGAAGCATCAAACAAGGTTCTAAAGACTGTTGACATCTAGTGGAAGCCTTAGGAAGTGCAATTTGTCCCCATAGATACTGTGTATTCGATAGGCCAAGAGTTGAAAAACTACAAACCTCAGATTTCCCACTTCCTGGTTGGATTTTTTCTCAGGTTTTTGCTTGCCATATGAGTTCTGTTATACTCACAGACATCATTCAAACAATTTTAGAAACCTCAGAGTGTTTTCTATCTAATACTACTAATAAAATGCATATATTAGCAACTGGGCCTGAGTAGCATACAGTTTACTCTGGTCACCTTATTCATCCAAGCTACTCAATACTGCCCCCAGCCCAAAGAAGTTAACACTGTCCAAAGAGGGCCAGAAGTATACAGAATGGTGTCGTCTGTGTAGAGGTGGATCAAAGAATCACCCGCAGCAAGAGTGACATCATTGATATATACAGAGAAAATAGTCTGCCCGAGGAATGAACTCTGTGGCACCCCCATAGAGACTGCCAGAGGTCCGGACAACAGGCCCTCCGATTTGACACACTGAACTCTATCGGAGAAGTAGTTGGTGAACCAGGCGGGGCAGTCATTTGAGAAAAGAAAGCTGTTGAGTCTGCCGATAAGAATGTGGTGATTGACAGAGTCGAAAGCCTTGGCCAGGTCGATGAAGACGGCTGCACAGTATTGTCCTTTAATGATGGTGGTTATGATATCGTTTAGGACCTTGAGCGTGGCTGAGGTGCACCCTTGACCAGCTCAGAAACCAGGTTACATAGCGGAGAAGGTACAGTGGGATTCGAAATGGTCGGTGATCTGTTTGTTAACTCGGCTTTCAAAGACTTTAGAAAGGAAGGGTAGGATAGATACAGGACTGTAACAGTTTGGGTCTAGAGTTTTGCGGCAGCTTTACAATTTCTATGGATCTCAGACAATACGTAAGAGAGGTTGAACAGGCTAGTAATAGGGGTTGCAATTATTGCAGCGGCTAATTTTAGAAAGAGCGGGTCCAGATTGTCTAGCCTAGCTGAATTGTTGGGGTCCAGATTTTGCAGTTCTTTCAGAACATCAGCTATCTGGATTTGGGTGAAGGAGAAATGGGGGAGGCTTGGGCAAGTTGCTGTGGGGGGTGCAGAGCTGTTGACTGGGGTAGGGGTAGCCAGGTGGAAAGCATGGCCAACCGTAGAAAAATGCTTGTTGAAATTCTCGATTATTGTAGATTTATCGGTGGTCACAATGTTTCCAAGCCTCAGTGCAGTGGGCAACTGGGAGGAGGTGCTCTTATTCTCCATGGACTTTACAGTGTCCCATAACTTTTTGGAGTTTGTGCTACAGGATGCAAATTTCTGTTTAAAAAGCTGGCCTTTGCTTTCCTAACTGCCTGTGTATATTGGTTACTAACTTCCCTGAAAAGTTGCATATCATGGGGGTTATTTGGTGCTAATGCAGTATGCCACAGGATATTTTTGTGCTGGTCAAGGACAGTCAGGTCTGGAGTGAACCAAGGGTTATATCTATTCTTAGTTCTTTAAAAGACCAAAGACCTGGATAGCATGACTTGGATAGCGTGACAGAACTCTACAGGCTATCTCTGCAGAAGTTTGCAACTCCACCCCTTTGGCAGTTCTATCTTGGCGGAAAATGTTGTATTTGGGGATGGAAATTTCAGAATTTTTGGTGGCCTTCCTAACCCAGGATTCAGACACGGCTAAGACATCAGGGTTGGCGGAGTGTGCTAAAGCAGTGAATAAAACACACTTTGTGAGGAGGCTTTGATGTTAACATGCATGAACCCAAGGCTTTTACGGTTACAGAATTCAACAAATGATAGCTCCTGAGAAATAGGGGTGGAACTGGGCGCTACAGGGCCTTTGTTAACCTCTACATCACCAGAGGAACAGAGGAGAAGTAGGATAAGTGTATGGCTAAAGGCTATAGGAACTGGTCGTCTAGTGCATTGGGGACATGTTTATAAATCAATCCTCAAGGTGTTTTTCAAATATCTATTCGATAATATATCCATCGGGACAATTCGTTTTTCAGTAGGACCGATTGGAGTAATGGCTACCTCTGTATTTTACGCGAGAATCTCTCTGGCAGTATCAGGTGACCACTTGCGTAATGTAGCCGCTTACAGGTATTCTTCAACATAAATGTGTAAAACTATGTCACAATGCCATGTTTCTGTCGATATTATGGAGCTAATCTGGAATATTTTTCGCCGTTTTCGTGACTGCAATTTCCGGGCGATTTCTCAGCCAAACGTGAAGAACAAATGGAGCTATTTCACCTACAAAAATTCTATTTTTGGAAAAAAGGAACATTTGCTATCTAACTGGGAGTCTTGTGAGTGAAAACATCTGAAGCTCATCAAAGGTAAACGATTTAATTTGATTGCTTTTCTGATTTTCGTGACCAAGTTACCTGCTGCTAGCTGGACAAAATGCTATGCTAGGCTATCGATAAACTTACACATGCTTGTCTAGCTTTGGCTGTAAAGCATATTTTGAAAATCTGAGATGACAGGGTGATTAACAAAAGGCTAAACTGTGTCTCAATATATTTCATTTGTGATTTTCATGAATAGGAATATTTTCTAGGGATATTTATGTCCGTTGCGTTATGCTAATCAGTGTCAGGCGATGATTACGCTCCCGCACGCGGGATGGGGGGGTCACTAGAGGTTAATTCCAGGTTTAATATCTTTCATCACATTCCCTGTGGGTCAGACGTTTACATACCCTCAATTAGTATTTTGTATCATTGCCTTTGCATTGTTTAACTTGGGTCCAACATTTTGGGAAGCCTTCCACAAGCTTCCCACAATAAGTTGGGTGAATTTTGGCCCATTCCTCCTGACAGAGCTGGTGTAACTGACTCAGGTTTGTAGGCCACCTTGCTCGCACACACTTTTTAGTTCTGCTCTCAAATTGTCTATAGGATTGAGGTCAGGGCTTTGTGATGGCCACTCCAATACCTTGACTTTGTTGTCCATAAGCCATTTTGCCACAACTTTGGAAGTATGCTTGGGGTCATTGTCCATTTTGAAGACCCCTTTGCCACCAAGCTTTAACTTCCTGACTGATGTCTTGAGATATTGCTTCAATATATCCACATAATTTTCTTTCCTCATGAAGCCATCTATTTTGTGAAGTGCACCAGTCCCTCCTGCAGCAAAGCACCCCCACAACATGATGCTGCCACCCCCATGTTTCACGGTTGGGATGGTGTTCTTCGGCTTGCAATTGCCCCCCTTTTTCCTCCAAACATAACAATGGTCATTACAGCCAAACAGTTCTATTTTTGTTTCATCAGACCAGAGGACATTACTCCAAAAAGCAAGATCTTTGTCCCCATGTGCAGTTGCAAACCGTAGTCTGTCTTTTTTATGGCAGTTTTGGAGCCGTGGCTTCTTCCTTGCTGAGCGGCCTTTCAGGATATGTCGATTTAGGACTCGTTTTACTGTGGATATAGATACATCTGTACCTGTTTCCTCCAGCATCTTCACATGTTCCTTTGCTGTTGTTCTGGGATTGATTTGCACTTTTCGCACCAAAGTAGATTCATCTCTAGGAGACAGAACGCGTCTCCTTCCTGAGCAGTATGACAGCTGTGTGGTCCCATGGTGTTTATACTTGCGTCCTCTTTTGTGTACAGATGAACGTGGTTCCTTCAGGCGTTTGGAAATTGCTCCCAAGGATGAACCAGACTTGTGGAGGTCTACATTTTGTTTTCTGAGTTCTTGGCTGATTTATTTTGATTTTCCCATGATATCAAGCAAAGAGGCACTGAGTCTGAAGGTAGGCCTTGAAATACATCCACAGGTACACCTCCAATTGACTCTGGTGATGTCCATTAGCCTATCAGAAGCTTCTAAAGCCATGACATCATTTTCTGGAATTTTCCAAGCTGTTTAAAGGCACAGTCGACTTAGTGTAGGTAAACTTCAGACCCACTGGAATTGTTATATAGTGAATTATAAGTGAAATAATCTGTCTGTAAACAATTGTTGGAAAAATGACTTGTGTCATGCACAAAGCAGATTTCCTAAACGACTTGCCAAAACTATAGTTTGTTAGTAATACATTTGTGGAGTGGTTGAAAAACAGGTTTTAATTGCTCCAACTTCAACTGAATTAAAAACTACTTCCATCATGTTTTAAAACCAGTACAGGTTGCCTTCAGACGAGTCACATGGGGCTTGTGGGGGTCGTAGTGCAAAACGGACACCGTCATGTTCGTGAGAGTCTCCTCTTTACATATAGTGGTCATATTACAGTAGTTTGTAGGCCCAACTGTTGACACCACATACATTTTTGTGAGAAGACTGTCTCCTGGTGTGACAAACAGCACTGTACCACAGTTGTGGAAGGCCGACACAGGCGGATGCGGTGGATTGAGACACGGTACATACAAAAAAACGGATAGCTGTAGCTTAAATAAACGGATTTTGATGGGGAATTTTGTGTTATGTTTATTAGATTGACTCTAACTTGAATATGTATTACCTTTTTATGTGTCAGAAACACAACCAGTCACAATGTTTTAATTTGATAAGGCTACTTCTAATCAAATCAAACAGTATTAGTCACATGCTTTGTAAACAACAGGTGTGAACTAATAGTGAAATGCTTACTCATGGACCCTTCCCAACCATGCAGAGAGAAAGAAAATAGAGAAATAATAGAAAAGTAAAACACGTCATAATAGATATGTAATGAGTGATGATAACTTGACTACATAATATATACAGTGGGAAGAACAAGTATTTGATACACTGCCGATTTTGCAGGTTTTCCTACTTACAAAGCATGTAGAGGTCTAATTTTTTATCATAGGTACACTTCAACTGTGAGAGACGGGATAAATAAAAAAAATCCAGAAATTCACATTGTATGATTTTTAAGTAATTAATTTGCATTTTATTGCATGACATAAGTATTTGACCACCTACCAACCAGTAAGAATTCCGGCTCTCACAGACCTGTTAGTTTTTCTTTAAGAAGCCCTCCTGTTCTCCACTCATTACCTGTATTAACTGCACCTGTTTTAACTCGTTACCTGTATAAAAGACACCTGTCCACACACTCAATCATGGGATCATGGTGTTGATGTGAGCCATTACCAGCCTTTCAAAGCACTTCATGGCTACAGACTTGAGTGCTACGGGTCTAGGCAGGTTGCCTTTGTGTTCTTGGGCACAAGGACTATGGTGGTCTGCTTGAAACATGTTGGTATTACTGACTCAATCAAGGACATGTTGAAAATGTCAGTGAAGACACCTGCCAGTTGGTCAGCACATGCCCGGAGCACACGTCCTGGTAATCCGTCTGGCCCTGCAGCCTTGTGTATGTTGACCTGTTTAAAGGTTTTACTCATGTCAGCTACGAAGAGCGTGATCACACAGTCATCCGGAACAGCTTATGCTCTCATGCATGCCTCAGTGTTGCTTGCCTCGAAACGAACATAGAAGTGATTTAGCTCATCTGATAGGCTCGTGTCACTTGGCAGCTCGCGGCTGTGCTTCCCTTTGTAGTCTGTAATAGTTTGCAAGCCCTGCCACATCAGACAAGCGTCGGAGCCGGTGTACTATGGTTCAATCTTAGCCCTGTATTGATGCTTTGCCTGTTTGATGGTTCGTCGCAGGGCACAGCGGGATTTCTTGTAAGCTTCCAGGTTAGAGTCCCGCACCTTGAAAGCAGCAGCTCTACCCTTTAGCTCAGTGCGAATGTTGCCTGTAATCCAGGGCTTCCGGTTGGGGTATGTACAGTCACTGTGGGGATGACGTCCTCAATGCACTTATTGATAAAGCCAGTGACTGATGTGGTGTATTCCTCAATGTCATCGGAAGAGTCCCGGAACATGTTCCAGTCTGTGATAGCAAAACAGTCCTGTGGTTTAGCATCTGCTTCGTCTGACCACTTTTTTATAGACAGAGTCACTGGTACTTCCTGCTTTAATTTTTGCTTGTAAGCAGGAATCAGGAGGATAGAGTTGTGGTCGAATTTACCAAATGGAGGGCGAGGGAGAGCTTTGTACGCGTCTCTGTGTGTGGAGTACAGGTGATCTAGAATTTTTTTCCCTCTGATTGCACATTTAACATGTTAATAGAGAATTGGTAGAAATGATTTAAGTTTCCCTGCATTCATTTCTCCGGTCACTAGGAGCGCCGCCTCTGGGTGAGTGCGGTCTTAGTGCCATCTGTTTGTGGAGGTAAATAAGCAGCCACGAAAAGTATAGCTGAGAACTCTCTAGGCAAGTAGTGTTGGCTGCAATGTATCACAATTAACTCTACATCAGGCGAGCAAAATCTAGAGACTTCCTTAGATTTCGTGCACCAGCTGTTGTTTACAAATATGCACAGACCGCCCCACCCCCTTGTCTTACCGGAGTGTGCTGTTCTATCCTGCTGGTGCAGCGTATATCCCGCTAGCTGAATATCCATGTCGTCATTCAGCCACAATTCCATGAAACATAGGATATTACAGTTTTTGATGTCCCATTGGTAGGATATTCGTGATCGTACCTTGTCTAATCTGTTGTCCAATGATTGCACGTTGGCGAGTAATATTGACAGTAACGGCAGCTTTCCTACTCGCCTTCTGCGGGTCCGGGCGAGGCATCCGGCTCTTCGTCCTCTGTACCTGCGTCGCTTCCTCTTGCGAATAACTGGGATGTCGGCCCTGCCGGGTGTTTGGAGAATATCGTGAGTCCTACTTGTTGTTGAAAAAAATCTTTGTCTAATCCGAGGTGAGTGATCGCTGGCCTGATATCCAGAAGCTCTTTTCTGCCTTAAGATATGATTGCAGAAACATTATGTGCAAAATAATTTACAAATATCGCGAAAAAAAAACGCCTTAGTTGGGTGCCCGTAAAACTCCTGCCATTCCTCAAGATGCTCTCAATGGTGCAGCTGTGTAACATTGAGGATATGAGAGCTCATGCCAAATCTTTCAGCCTCCTTAGTGAGAAGAGGCATTGTCGTGCTCTCTTCACGACTGTGTGGATGTGTTTGGACCATGATATATCCTTAGTGATGTGGATAAAGAGGGACTTGAAGCTCTCGACCCGCTACAGCCTCGTCAATGTGAAATGATGGCTTGCTCGGCCCTCCGTTTTCTGTAGTCCACGATCAACTCCTCTGTTTTGCTAACATTGAGGGAGAAGTTGTTGTTCTGGCACCACACTGCCAGGTCTCTGGTCTTTTCGTTGTTGCCTACCACTGTGTCTTCGGCAAACTTAATGATGGTGTTGGAGTCATGTGCGGCCAAGCAGTCGTGGGGGACCAGAGAGTACAGGAGAGGACTATGTATGCACCCCCGAGGGTGTGTGGTGGATGTGTTGTTGCATACCGTCACCACCTGCGGGCTTCCTATCAGGAAGTCCAGGATCCAGTTGCAAAGGCAGGTGTCAGTCCCTGTAAGCATGCGCACATTCGTCCAAAATATAATTCCAGGAGTGGTGAAAGTGCATGGTGATGAGCTCGATGTTCTTTTCAATAAATATCAAGGGTCTTATTCTGGTGACATGATGATCGATGCTTGGCTGCGGTTTGACAAGTAAAAATGAACTTGCTCTTTTGTACATAATAACCTCATCATGTAGGCTATACCAGCAGTGTATGAGCATAGAGCAGACGTGCCAATTCCAGATTTGGCACATTCTTCATTTTCTGTGAGACAACCATCATTAGGCCTAGAGTTGAAAATGCAATGGAAACCCATTTAACTTGTTTTTTTATTTGGTAAATGGGAATTTAATAACCGCAAAAGTAATTTTTGTGCACTATGTATTTATGTACAAACTTTTATCCACAACAAGTCAATTTGATGGAAACAACTCTGATGATAGTTGTTTTTTTATGCAGATTTAAAATTCAATATTTGTATAAAGATCTGTTGCGAATTGGATGGAAACTTATCTACAGTATAGTACAGTACAGCCTAAAGACTTTGGCAAGTGGGCTAGTCCAATGTCACTTTGATTATGGCTGCACATCATGGTTCACCAGCAGCCCCAAACATCTAAAGAATAAACTACAGACCAGTTAAAACCAGCTTGTAAGAATTGTACTTAAACTCTCCCCTCATACTCATTTGGAGGTTGAGCATTTTAAGCATTTTAAGCAGTTAAGCTGGCTAATGTGTGAATATTTTTTGTGTCTATCTCAGAATCTGCCACTCTTCATTTTTACAGATTGAATAGAGCCCTTCGTGATTGCTAAGAATAGAAAAAAAAGAGAAATGAATGAGTCATGCTAATTTATTTACTGTTGAGGTTGTGAGAGGATAAACTTTGCAGGCAACATAATAAGCAGGCAGGTTTATTTTTCAACATAAAGGAAAATACAATGCAGGTATACTTTTCAATATAAGCACTTCTTGCTAATGCTTTGCTTCAGGGCTCTTGGAGAAGTTAAAGGCAAATGCTGACATTGGAAGACCTGACATTGTTTTCTTATGAGCTGGGAGGTTTTTCCTCCAGGCTTGCCTTAAGATGGGGAGATATAAAATGTTCCATTCTACCATTTCACTGGGCAGGGTAACAAACATTGAGAAAAAGAAAAAACACACCCACACACACACACACACACACACACACACACACACACACACACACACACACCACTGACTCATGCACAAACATGCCATTACAGGTAGCTTGACCTTGCTATCCTCATGTGGGAGCATGTGTCAAGCCCAAGACAATAAATGACAGATGACATCATTGTTCATGTTTAGAAAGAGGGGAATGTGTATGGCACACAGGCACAAAGGCAACATAAACACTTGGAGTAGTGTGGTGGAAAGTTATCCTTCCTATATTCATCACACATCCTCCCATTATCTACATTATGCTCGTCTCCACCCCCCACCAGTTGTCTTTTATTTTTCCGAATTATCCTCTGTGTATTTATACCTGCGTTTTCTGTTTGTCTGTTGCCAGTTTGTCTAGTTTTGTCAGGTCTTACCAGCGTGTTTCCTATTTCTCAAGTTTTGTTTTCTAGTCTTCCCGGTTTTGACCTTTCTGCCTGTCCTGAGCATGCCTGCTGTTCTGTCCCTGATTGACTCTGCTTTGGACTATGAACCTCTGCCTGCCCCTTTGTTATAATAAATATTCTGAGAACCTGAACTATCCGCCCCCTGTGTCTGCATCTGGGACATATCCTGAGTTGTGATTGTACAAACTGGCCATGACTGACCCAGCAGACTCGGACGAGCTCCACAATGCTGTCTCCCTCCAAGGAGTCACCATTGGAAGACAAGAGGAGTTACTTCATAACCTTGTGGAGAGACTCCATACTTTGGCGGAACGCCATGACCATGCCTTCAATGCATTGTTGGAACAATTCTACGGACTATCTACTAGGCAGCAAGCCACAACGGTAACCATCCAGACTCCCAGTAACTCCTCTACCAGCTGTGTTTCTCCCCAGTCTACTCCGGCTTCCCACGAACCCCACATACCTCCTCTGGAGCGCTATGCTGGGGATCCCAGTGTTCCCTCATCTTTGAGCTACAGCCCTCTTCACTTCCTTCAGATCGTTCGAAGATAGTGTATCTTTTCCACACGGGATGGGTGTCGCTAAACCAGGGACGGCTGTTGCTAATGTGCGCTAATGTGACTAGAATGACATTGTATACAACAGCCAACTTTCAGGGGCATAGACATGTCTTATATGGGAAGACAGCTTAACTTGTTGTTAACTTTTTATGGCTGCAGGGGCAGTATTGAGTAGCTTGGATGAAAAAGTGCCCATTGTAAACGGCCAGCTCCTCAGTCTCAGTTGCTAATATATGCATATTATTATATACAGTGCCTTGCGAAAGTATTCGGCCCCCTTGAACTTTGCGACCTTTTGCCACATTTCAGGCTTCAAACATAAAGATATAAAACTTTTTGTGTAGAATCAACAACAAGTGGGACATAATCATGAAGTGGAACGACATTTATTGGATATTTCAAACTTTTTTAACAAATCAAAAACTGAAATATTGGGCGTGCAAAATTATTCAGCCCCCTTAAGTTAATACTTTGTAGCGCCACCTTTTGCTGCGATTACAGCTGTAAGTCGCTTGGGGTATGTCTCTATCAGTTTTGCACATCGAGAGACTGACATTTTTTCCCATTCCTCTTTGCAAAACAGCTCGAGCTCAGTGAGGTTGGATGGAGAGCATTTGTGAACAGCAGTTTTCAGTTCTTTCCACAGATTCTCGATTGGATTCAGGTCTGGACTTTGACTTGGCCATTCTAACACCTGGATATGTTTATTTTTGAACCATTCCATTGTAGATTTTGCTTTATGTTTTGGATCATTGTCTTGTTGGAAGACAAATCTCTGTCCCAGTCTCAGGTCTTTTGCAGACTCCATCAGGTTTTCTTCCAGAATGGTCCTGTATTTGGCTCCATCCATCTTCCCATCAATTTTAACCATCTTCCCTGTCCCTGCTGAAGAAAAGCAGGCCCAAACCATGATGCTGCCACCACCATGTTTGACAGTGGGGATGGTGTGTTCATTGTGATGAGCTGTGTTGCTTTTACGCTAAACATAACGTTTTGCATTGTTGCCAAAAAGTTCAATTTTGGTTTCATCTGACCAGAGCACCTTCTTCCACATGTTTGGTGTGTCTCCCAGGTGGCTTGTGGCAAACTTTAAACGACACTTTTTATGGATATCTTTAAGAAATGGCTTTCTTCTTGCCACTCTTCCATAAAGGCCAGATTTGTGCAATATACGACTGATTGTTGTCCTATGGACAGAGTCTCCCACCTCAGCTGTAGATCTCTGCAGTTCATCCAGAGTGATCATGGGCCTCTTGGCTGCATCTCTGATCAGTCTTCTCCTTGTATGAGCTGAAAGTTTAGAGGGACGGCCAGGTCTTGGTAGATTTGCAGTGGTCTGATACTCCTTCCATTTCAATATTATCGCTTGCACAGTGCTCCTTGGGATGTTTAAAGCTTGGGAAATCTTTTTGTATCCAAATCCGGCTTTAAACTTCTTCACAACAGTATCTCGGACCTGCCTGGTGTGTTCCTTGTTCTTCATGATGCTCTCTGCGCTTTTAACAGACCTCTGAGACTATCACAGTGCAGGTGCATTTATATGGAGACTTGATTACACACAGGTGGATTGTATTTATCATCATTATAGTCATTTAGGTCAACATTGGATCATTCAGAGATCCTCACTGAACTTCTGGAGAGAGTTTGCTGCACTGAAAGTAAAGGGGCTGAATAATTTTGCACGCCCAATTTTTTTGTTTTTGATTTGTTAAAAACGTTTGAAATATCCAATAAATGTCGTTCCACTTCATGATTGTGTCCCACTTGTTGTTGATTCTTCACAAAAAAATACAGTTTTATATCTTTATGTTTGAAGCCTGAAATGTGGCAAAAGGTCGCAAAGTTCAAGGGGGCCAAATACTTTCGCAAGGCACTGTATATGCATATATATGCATATATATATGCATATTATTAGTATTGGATAGAAAACACTCTAAAGTTTCCAAAACTGTGAGTATAACAGAACTGATACTGCAGGTGAAACTCTGAGGATAATCAAAACAGGAAGTGGCTTCTATTTTGAAAACTCCATGTTCCATAGCCTCCCTTTGCTGGATTTAAAGGGATATGAACCAGATTCCTTCTCCTATCGCTTCCTCAAGGTGTCAACAGTCTTCAGACATAGTTTCAGGCTTTTATTTTGAAAAATGAGCCAGAACGATAACATCCCGTCAAGTGGTCACATGAGTTTTGCTCGCGCAACAAAATTTGGACAGCCATTGTTTTCCCCTCTCCTACTGTGAAAGACATTTGCGGTTGATATATTATTGATTATATACAGTATTTTTAAAACAACCTGAGGATTGATTATAAAAAACGTTTGACATGTGTCTGTGGACATTATGGAAACTATTGTCGTGACCGTCTTTCCTGTGGATAACTGAACAACGCGACAAACGAACAGAGGTATTTTGGACATAAAAATAATCTTTATGGAACAAACGTAACATTTGTTGTGTAACTCGGAGTCCGAAGATCATCAAAGGTAAACGATTAATTTGATTGCTTTTCTGATTTTCTTGACCAAGCTTCCTGATGCTAAGTGTACCTCATGTTTTGCAGTGAGATCGATTTACTTACACAAACGCTTGGATTGCTTTCGCTGAAAAGCATAATTTCAAATCTGACACGACAGGTGGATTAACAAAAGGCTGTGTTTTCCTATATTGTACTTGTGATTTTCTTTCTCTCGGAGGAGGACCTGAGCCCTAGGACCATGCCCCAGGACTACCTGACATGATGACTCCTTGCTGCTCCAGTTTCAACTGTTCTGCCTTATTATTATACGACCATGCTGGTCATTTATGAACATTTGAACATCTTGGCCATGTTCTGTTATAATCTCCATCCGGCACAGCCAGAAGAGGACTGGCCACCCCACATAGCCTGGTTCCTCTCTAGGTTTCTTCCTAGGTTTTGGCCTTTCTAGGGAGTTTTTCCTAGCCACCGTGCTTCTACACCTGCATTGCTTGCTGTTTGGGGTTTTAGGCTGGGTTTCTGTACAGCACTTTGAGATATCAGCTGATGTATGAAGGGCTATATAAATAAATGTGATTTGATTTGATTTCATGAATATAAATATTTGTAGTAATATTTATTGAATGTAGCGCTATGCTATTCAGCGGTTGTTGATGACACTTAGCCAGATATCGGGATTGCAGCCCGATACCGGGATCCCAATCCCAATACCGGGATCGATATGACAACTACCAGTGAAAATAGAGGGCGCCAAATTCAAACCACAGAAATCTCATAATTACAATTCCTAAAACATACATACGTCTTATATCATTTTAAAGGTAATCTTGCTGTTAATCCCACCAAAGTGTTCGATTTCAAATAGCCTTTTCAGCGAAAGCACTACAAACGATTGTTAGGTCTCCACCAAACCACAATAAGCACAGCCATTTTCCAGCGAAATATAGCATTCACAAAAAGCAGAAATAAAGATAAAATGAATCACTAACCTTGAATTATCTTCATCAGATGACACTCATAGGACTTCGTGTTACACAATACATGCATGTTTTGTTTGATAAAGTTCATATTTATATAAAAAAATCTGAGTTTACATTGGCATATTAGATTCACTAGTTCCAAAAACATCAAGTGATTTTGCATAGCCACATCGTTTCAACAGAAATACTCATCATAAATGTAGATGATAATACAAGTTATACACATGGAATTATAGATATACCTCTCCTGAATGCGATGTGTCAGATTTCAAAAAAAGTTTACGGAAACAGCAACACATTCAATAATCTGAGACGGCACTCAGAACAGAAGCCAAATTAGTAAATTAGTAAAATACATGATAAATGTTTCATTACCTTTGATGAACTTCATCAGAATTCAGTCCTAGACATCCCAGGTCCACAATAAATGCTTGATTTGTTCGAAAATGTCCATTATTTATGTCCAATTAGCTACTTTGGTTAGCGCGTTTGGTAAACAATTCCAAAGTCACAAAGCGAGTCCACTATAACGTGACGAAATGTCCAAAAGTTCCGTAACAGTCAGTAGAAACATGTCAAACGATGTACTGAATCAATCTTTAGAATGTTGTTTACATATATCTTGAATAAATGAATTAGAATGACTTCAGATGACCGGTGGAACGCAAGTCCTTCCCCTGTGAACGCGCTTGGTGAAAGCATGGTCAACTCGTGGCAGTGGTGACTATTTCCTGTGTCATTCAACCCCCCTTCACTTTAGATTCATCAGACAAAGTTCTATTGACTGCTGACATCTAGTGGAAGGTGTAGGAAGTGAAAACTCATCCATATCTCGCTGTAATTTCAATGAGAGCTTGGTTGAAAATCTGCCACCTCAGAAAAAAAAAAACAGGAAGTGGAATTTCTCAGGTTTTTTCCTGCTATATGAGTTATGTTATACTCACAGACATAATTCAAACCGTTTTAGAAACTTCAGAGTGTTTTCTATCCAATACTAATAATAATATGCAAATATTAGCAACTATGACTGAGGAGCTGGGCATTTACAATGGGCACCTTTTCATCCAAGCTATTCAATACTGCCCCTGCAGCCATAAAAATCTAACTCCAGTGTCGAATTAACAGTGGCTATCACAGTGAAAACATACCATGCTATTGTTTGAGGAGTGCACAACAACAACACTTTTTTATCACGGCATCTGGTTTGATACATTCACCTCTGAAGGTAAATAATGTACTTACATTCAGTAATCTTGCTCTGATTTGTCATCTTGAGGGTCACAGAGATAAAATGTAGCATGGTTTGGCATGATAAAATCCAGTTTATGTTCAAATGTAGGAACTAGTGTCTACAGTTTGACCCCACTGCTGTCTCTGGCTCCACACCCAACCCGTCCGGCCATCTAGATGTGTGAAAGTTAGTGAATAAGCTAATGATCCATCCATCATGAATGACATTCCTGGGAGTGTGTAAACTTCCATTTTTTATTACCATAGCATTTATGTATGTTCTCCATAGTTATGTATTTGAAAATGTATAATTTGACCAATTCAGCACATTTGGGCAAACTCCTGGCAGACTTGATATAAAATATTGTGCAGTAATGTAATTCTTCCCTGGATCAGTCTGAAACTTGGCACACACACTGCTTCCATATGGTAACCAAAACTTAAATTATACCTAGACTCCTATCTGAAAGTATGACCTTTCTCTTGCATTTCAAAGATGATGAAAAAGGCATGCTTTTTTTGTATTATATTTTACCAGATCTAATGTGTTATTCTTCTACATTCATTTCACATTTCCAATGTGTTTCCTTTCAAATGGTTTCAAGAATATGCATATCCTTGCCTCAGGTACTGAGCTACAAGCAGTTAGGTTTGGGAATGTAATTTCTAAGCGAAAATTGGAAAAAAATGGGTATGATCCTAAAGAGGATTATAACACTGATGTCTGGGAGGATGCTCATCTGGGCTACGGCAGTGTGGGAGCAACAATCCACTGTTTGCCTTAGTCTGGAGGATTTCATTGTGGAGGTAAGGAAGTTGTTCGATTCTCAGGTGTCCTGGGGAGAGGCGGCATCAAGACTACTTTGGCTGCATCAAGACTCCCGTAGTGTGGCAGACTACGTGGTAGAGTTTCGCAAGTTGGCCGCAGGGAGAGCCTGGAACCCAGAGTCCCTGTTTGACCACTTCCTTCACAGATTATTGGAAGGAATTGAAGTTGAACTGGGGAGCTTCCTATGGACCTCGACTCCCTCATAGCCTTGACTATAAGGATCGATGGGCGGTTACAGGAACGCAGCAGGGAGAGGAGGCCTGTTCCCGGCCACACATGCTCGTCCACGGTGACCTCCTCGCCTCCAAAGAATTCAGGAAGTACCTGACACCTGCATTCCCGGGTCGAATTCGATGTCACCCAAGTTCCCTCGGGAATCATCGAGGGCTGGCGACTCGCCTCCTCCGGAGCCAATGCAACTGGGCAGGGCTAGATGGTCTCCTGAGGAACGTTTATGCAGACTGAGATCCAAAAGTTGTCTGTATTGTGGTACTTCAGGACATTACATATCTACCTGTCCAGTAAAAGACCAGGCTCATCAGTAGGTATGAGTACGCTGGTAGGCCACAAGGGCAGTCTCCCATGTCCCGTTACTCATACTCCTCTCTATGCTATCCAGCTGTGGGGTGACCAATCTAAATTTCTCCGGGTGCTCATGGACTCTGGTGTCGGAGCTGGGCATCTACACCCAACCAATCTCCATTCTCATGGACGCCAGGGCATTGGACGGACACTCTATTGGCAGGGTCACTCAGAGTATAGTTCACATCAACCTGCGAGTGTCAGTTAACCACAGTGAGTCCATGTATTTAATGCTCATTGAGTCTTCTCATGTACTCTGGACGGTTCTGAACGAGAATATGTGGACAGCTACAAATACCTAGGTGTCTGGGTAGACTGTAACTCTCCTTCCAGACTCACATTAAACGCTCTTAGTAATCCCTTAGAGTGCCAATCCCGTTAACTGGATTGATTTGACAACACCCAGTGCAATAGCAGCCAACCAAATTCATAAACAGAAATACTCATAATAATAATGAATAAATCATACAAGTGTTATACATGGGTTTAAATATGAACTTCTTGTTAATCCAGCCACAGTGTTAGATTTCAAAAGGCTTTACGGCGAAAGCAAACCATGCTATTATCTGTGGACAGCACCCCAGCAAACATACACATGAAAATCATAATTCAACCAGGCACAACACAAAAGTCAGAAATAACATATAATGCATGCCTTACCTTTGAAGATCTTCTTCTGTTGGCACTCCAATATGTCCATTTAACATCACAAATGGCCCTTTTGTTCGATAAATTCTGTTGTTATATATCCAAAATGTCAATTTATTTGGCACGTATGATTCAGAAAATACATCGGTTCCAACTCGCGCAACATTACTACACATTATCTAATTAGTTACCTGTAAACTTGATACAAACATTTCAAACAACTTTCCTAATCCAACTTTAGGTATTTTTAAATGTAAATAAAATATCAAATTTAAGACTGGATAAACTGTGTTTAATACCGGAGGAAAACAAAGTGGAGCGAGCTTTCACATCACGCGCCTCAACCACAACAGTACACTTCACTCGACCCTTGTTCTGAACAGAGCTACTTCCTCATTTCTCAAAGGAAAAACATCAACCAATTTCTAAAGACTGTTGACATCCAGTGGAAGCGATAGGAACTGAAAGCAAATGCCTTAGAATTCTAGATTACCAATCATAATATTTTTTCCTTGATGGTTTGTCCTCTGGGTTTCGCTTGCCAAATAAGTTCTGTTATACTCACAGACATCATTCAAACAGTTTTATAAACTTCAGAGTGTCTTCTATCCAAATCTACTAATACTATGCATATCCTAGCTTCTGGGCCTGAGTAGCAGGCAGTTTACTTTGGGCACACTTTTCATCCGGACGTGAAAATAGTGCCCCCTAGCCTTAAGAAGTTTTAAGCATTTCCAATCCAAATTAAATCTATAATCGGCTTCCTATTTTGCAACAAAGCCTCCTTCACTCATGCTGCCAAACATACCCTCATAAAACTGACTATCCTACCGATCCTCGACTTCGGCGATGTCATTTACAAAATAGCCTCCAGCACAAATTGGATGTAGTCTATCACAGTGCCATCCGTTTTGTCACCAAAGCCCCATATACTACCCACCATTGCGACCTGTGCGCTCTCATCGGCTGGCCCTCGCTTCATACTCGTCACCAAACCCACTGGCTTCAGGTCATCTATACGTCTTTGCTAGGTAAAGCCCCACCTTATCTCAGCTCACTGGTCACCATAGCAGCACCCACCCGTAGCACACGCTCCAGCAGGTATATCTCACTGGTCACCCCCAAAGCCAATTCCACTTTTGGCCACCTTTCCTTCCAGTTCTCTGCTGCCAATGACCGGAACAAACTGCAAAAATCACTGAAGCTGGAGTCTCATATCTCCCTCACTAGCTTTAAGCACCAGCTGTCAGAGAAGCTCACAGATCACTGCACCTGTACATAGCCCATCTGTAAATAGCCCACCCAACTACCTCATCCCCATACTGTATTTAAATATATATTTATTGTGCCTTTGCACCCCAGTGTCTCTACTTGCACATTCATCTTCTGCACATCAATCACCCCCGTGTTTAATTGATATATTGTAATTACTTCGCCATCATGGCCTATTTATTGCTTTAACTTCCTTATCTTAATTTGCACACACTGTATATAGACTTTTTTATTGGCTGTATGTTTGTTTATTCAATGTGTTGTTGTTTGTGTTGCACTGCTTTGTTTTATCTTTGCCAGGTTGCAGTTGTAAATGAAAACTTATTCTAAACTAGCCTACCTGGTTAAGTAAAGGTGAAATAAATAAATAAAATGTACCCGTGGTTTTTGGGATTGTCATGAATCCAGTGGCACAACCTTCGTGATTGACTGGGCTATGGGTTCTATCCTGGGTTGGAGTCCGTTCGGTCACACGCATTGCCTCAAAGTGGCGCAGCCTGCCTCTGGAAGTCCTCCTGCGGGCTTGGGATAAGTCTCAGATCTCTCAACCGTGGAAGACTGCCTTTAACGCGGCTAGCGGGCACTATGAGTACCTGGTTATGCCATTCGTTCTGACCAATGCTCCCACAGTGTTCCAGGCCCGGGTCAATGATGTGCTCCGTCACATGTTGAACTGGTTTGTATTTGTCTACCTTGACGACATCCTTGTGTTTTCCTGTTAGGCTCAAGAGCATGTTCTCCATTCCAACAAGTCCTCCAGCGCCTCCTGGAGAACACGTTGTTTTTTTAAAGCTGATAAATGTGAATTCCATTGCTCCACTATCTCTTTTCTGGGATATGACATCGCAACAGGAAACATTCATTTGGATCATAACAAGGTCAGAGCGATGGTGGACTGGCCCCAACCCCAACCCACATCCAGCTTCAATGTTTCCTGGGATTTTCTCATTTCTACTGTCGCTTCATCCGGGGCTACAGCACACTGGCTTCCCCCCTCTCTACACTCACCTCACCCAAAGTTCCGTTCACATGGTCCCCAGCTGCTGACCGGGCATTTTTGGATCTCAAGAATCGATTCGCCACTGTCCCCATCTTAATCCATCCGGACCCATCCCGTCAGTTCGTGGTGGAGGTTGATGCCTCGGACGTTGAATTAGGGGCCGTCCTGTCCCAGCGTTCTGCCCAGGATCAAAAGTGTATTCCTGCTCTTTCCTGTCCCATCGTCTTAATCCTGCTGAGAGGAACTACGATATGGGAAATCGGGAATTTCTTGTGGTCAAGATGGCGCTGGAGGAGTGGAGACATTGGCTAGAAGGGGCAGAATATCCATTCTTATTGAGGACCGACCATAAGAATCTGGAATATCACCGACAAGTGCCTAAACTCAAGGCAGGCTAGTTGACCTCTGTTATTCACTCGTTTCAATTTTATAGTCTCCTACCGCCCTAGGTCGAAGAATGTGAAGCCTCTCTGGCTTGCATAGCTCCACAGCTACACCATCTGACCCAGAGACCATCCTTCATACCTCCTGTCTGGCAGCTACACTTGTCTGGGGTATCAAGAACCTGGTACGCAGGGCACAGCTTTCTCAGCCAAGTTACCCTCATCCAAGGAGACTGCCCAGCTCATGGTACAGCACGTCTTCCAGATCCATGGACTTCTGGTCGACATGGTCTCCATTCGTGGTCCTCAGTTCTCGTCCCGATTCTGGAAGGCATTCTGCATCCTCATTGCGTCATTGGGCCAGCCTGTCCTCCGGGTTTCACCCCCAATCTAGTGGCCAGTCGGAGCGAGCCACCATCTGGAGCCAGCAAATCGTGTGTGTGGAGAATACCCGCAACACCCTTCCCTGTTCGGACACTGGTCTCCCACCCTTCGAGTGTTCCTTGGGTTACCAGCCTCTGCTCTTCCCCCAGCAAGAGGAAGAATTCAGCATACCCTCGGCCCAGATGTTTGTCCATCGCTGTCCGCGTACCTGGAAGAGAGCCCGGTCCGCTCTTCTTAAGACCACCTCCAGGCATCGGCGACAGGCGGACCACCACTGGAGCCTGCTGTTTATCTTCTGTTTCCCCGCACCCTCTGTATACATCCAATTTACCATGTGTCTAGGATTAAACCTCTCTCTCACAGCCCTTTGTCTTCTATTTCCAGGTGCCTCCTGTGGGATTCCAGTACCTGGTTGACTGAGAGGTTTATGGCCCAGAGAAGAGGTGCTGGGTCCCCATTAGGACCATCCCAGATCCAGCCTTCATCGCTGAGTTCCGCCACCCCGATCATCCAGGTATGTGCCCGGGCAGGACGCCCCTAGAGATATGAAGGGGTACTGTCACACTTTCTGCCTGTCCTGACCCTGAGTTTGCCTGCCATTCTGTCCCTGATTGACTCTGCCTTGGACTATGAACCTCTGCCTGCCCTCGAGCTGCCATTTGCCTGCTCCTTTATTATAATAAATATTCTGAGAACCAATCTATCCGCCTCCTTTGTCTGCATCTGGGTCATATCCTGAGTCATGAAAACAGTAGACATTATGACATCACAGATATGCTGGATGGATTTAGGTCTTTTAGGTCAGCTGCTGATTTGATGAAGACTGTCACAAAGGTGATGATAGAGTTATCTTGGAATACATTATGGCTTTTCAAAGGGTGATTGTTAGGAGACACCTTTTGTTCAACCACCAACATATACAGTGGGGAGATCAAGTATTTGATACACTGCCAATTTTGCAGGTTTTCCTACTTACAAGGCATGTAGAGGTCTGTCATTTTTATCATAGGTACACTTCAACCGTGAGAGACGGAATCTAAAACAAAAATCCAGAAAATCACATTGTATGATGTTTAAGTAATTAATTTGCATTTTATTGCATGACATAAGTATTTGATCACCTACCAACCAGTAAGAATTCCGGCTCTCACAGACCTGTTAGTTTTTCTTTAAGAAGCCCTCCTGTTCTCCACTCATTACCTGTATTAACTGCACCTATTTGAACTCGTTACCTGTATAAAAGACACTTGTCCACACACTCAATCAAACAGACTACAACCTCTCCACAATGGCCAAGACCAGAGAGCTGTGTAAGGACATAAGGGATACAATTGTAGACCTGCACAAGGCTGGGATGGGCTACAGGACAATAGGCAAGCAGCTTGGTGAGAAGGCAACAACTATTTGCACAATTATTAGAAAATGGAAGAAGTTCAAGATGGCGGTCAATCACCCTTGGTCTGGGGCTCCATGCAAGATCTCACCTCGTGGGGCATCAATGATCATGAGGAAGGTGAGGGATCAGCCCAGAACTACACGGCAGGACCTGGTCAATGACCTGAAGAGAGCTGGGACCACCGTCTCAAAGAAAATCGTTAGTAACACACTACGCCGTCATGGATTAAAATCCTGCAGCGCACGCAAGGTCCCCCTGCTCAAGCCAGCACATGTCCAGGCCCATCTGAAGTTTGCCAATGACCATCTGGATTACCCAGAGGAGGGATGGGAGAAGGTCATGTGGTCTGATGAGACAAAAATTGAGCTTTTTGGTCTAAACTCCACTCGCCGTGATTGGAGGAAGAAGAAGTATGAATACAACCCCAAGAACCCCATCCCAACCGTGAAGCATGGAGGTGGAAACATCATTCTTTGTGGATGCTTTTCTGCAAAGTGGACAGGACAACTGCACCGTATTGAGGGGAGGATGGATGGGGCCATGTATCACGAGATCTTGGCCAACAACCTCCTTCCCTCAGTAAGAGCATTGAAGATGGGTCGTGGCTGGGTCTTCCAGCATGACAACGACCCGAAACACACAGCCAGGGCAACTAAGGATTGGCTCCGTAAGAAGCATCTCAAGGTCCTGGAGTGGCCTAGCCAGTCTCCAGACCTGAACCCAATAGAACATCTTTGGAGGTTGCTGAAAGTCCGTATTGCCCTGTGACAGCCCCGAAACCTGAAGGATCTGGAGAAGGTCTGTATGGAGGAGTGGGCCAAAATCCCTGCTGCAGTGTGTGCAAACCTGATTAAGAACTACAGGAAACGTATGATCTCTGTAATTGCAAAACAAAGGTTTCTGAACCAAATATTAAGTTCTGCTTTTCTGATGTATCAAATACCTATGTCATGCAATAAAATGCTAATTAATTACTTAAAAATCATATCATGTGATTTTCTGGATTTTTGTTTTAGATTCCATCTCTCACAGTTGAAGTGTACCTATGATAAAAATTACAGACCTCTACATGCTTTGTAAGTAGGAAAACCTGCAAAATCGGCAGTGTATCAAAATACTTGTTCTCCCCACTGTATAACTATTTCTATGTTCAAAATGCTCTTATGTATAATGGTTTGAATTGTGGCATGGCATTTAGGCATTAGTTGTGCTTTTCTCAAAGGCAAGGCCATATAACACTTCCAGGAAAAGGCATGGAGAAAAAGCAATCATCTTTATAGTAAACAAAAGTTTGAGAATATCCTCAGGCGGTGTCTTTGCAGATAGTTTAGCTTACTTTCTTCAAAGGCTGTTGAGGAAGGATGGGTTCACATAGTTGAACTTTTGTTCCTCACTGAGGATAGAGAATGAAAGGAAGAAAGGGTGAGAAAAGAAAGAAGGGATAGCTCCTGTCCATCATATTCTCTCCATCAGAGAAGATGGTGAGAATCACACCATGTCCTAATCCTCACCCCCTTTCTCCTTAACTGAAAGAACAAACGACAGCAAAAGGAAATTGTCATCCTATCACGGCAGTGTACTGTTAATAGGACCAGAGTATGGTTTTCCGAGCACAGGTAACTATCTCCAGTTTAAATTTTAATGGTCTCAAGCTGTCTGTGAATGCTGGAATCTCAACTGGCACCTCACTGGGGGGCACACTGAAAGATCTGCCAGCCTGCTTCTTGATGCCTACCTGGCATATACTCCGACTAGTACACCAGCTACAGCTGCGACTCCCACAGTCTCACAGCCCCAGCCCTCAGCACAGGATTCAACTCCTTTTCCGACACACTGCGAGTACTATGTGATGCAGGGGCTAGCGCTCTCCTTCCTGGTTGTAGTGAGCATAACAAGCACCAAGCATCTCCCTGGGGAGAGGACATGAGTCCTTGATCTACCTGTCTGTCTCCCCAATGTATTCAGCTTCCAGCCTGCCTGAAGAGTAGAGTAGAGATGAAGACCACCCCATAGGATATATGTTTATTTCAGAAGAGACTGGGAGGCATACTATGTGACTCACTAAAGATGAGACATATACTGTGGGGTTCGAAATTAGACACCCTTGAAAAAGATGAGCAAAAATGATTGTATAAAATAAATAATTCAAATCAAGTTATTGTATGCTCCCAAAAATTGGGCAATTATATTATTTTATACTAATTCAATTGCTCAGAGAAAGAGATTGTTTAACAAGTGATAAATCAAATTCTCAAAAAGGTAGGTGTCAATTATTGTAATCCCTTTTTTCAAAACCTTTTAATATGAATATGGATTGTGATGTGTGCTTAGGGTTATTGTCTTGCTGGAAGATCTGCTTTGCAACCAGGTTTTTTGCAAATAAAATCTGGTACTGGGTAAAGTGCATGATGCTGTTGCAAAATAGCCCCATTACGTCAAAGATCCACCACCATATTTTACAGTAGGTATGGGGTTCTTTTCTGCTCATGCATTTTCATTTTGATACCAAACCCACCACTGATGTGCGTGACCAAACAGCTTTTTTTGTTGTTGTTAGATCTAGTAAATGCCTCGAGTTTACTAAATGGCATTGGTACTTGGATTGGAACGAATGCTTAGGTCAGGTGACATGAACATATAGCTCTTTGGCCACACACAACAGCGGTGGGTTTGGCGTCGAAAAGAATCCCAAACCTACTGTAAAATATGTTGTTGGATCTTTTTTTTTTTCTGAGGGTGGATCAGCTTAATATTGCAGAAAAAATGTTGCTTCCAATGTAATTGTCTGCATCATTCCCAATCCCCCATATTTTTTGGGTAAATATATATATCCATACACGCATGCATATATATATACACATATATACATACACATACCTATATAGACATACATACTTTTTTAAAGAATATACCTTTATTATTATTCCCCGCAAACCCTTCTGCCGATCCCCCAATTGGAGTAAACTAATAAACACTTCTGCTTCTACCTTCAAATCATACATCGTATACACATTCTAGAGTCACAGTCTACTTTACAACAGTTCTCTCTTGTTTGTTCTTAGTCCTTCCTCTATTTCTGATGTCCATCCAGTTTGATTTCTATTTGTAACTGTGCTATTTCACAAAAGCTCTGAACCTATATACATTCTACAGATCCCTTATGCCCTACATTGTTTATCTTGTTATTAGTCCCACCCTTCAGCCCCATTCAACCCCTCCCATCTGTCTCTCAACATCATCCATTTCGGATTTCTATATTTTTCAACTGTGCTGTGATGCTTCACAAAAGAATTGAACCTTCCTATTCTCATAGCTTCTACAGATTGTAAATGAAAAATAAACATTTTTGCTAAAATAATTATTATATTATTGATTGATTGACTATGGCTTTTCAAATCACCCAGTATCTCTATCTGTAGTGTTAGTTCTAGGCAAATGTTGCAATTCTTCAGCCATTCCTGGACCTGTGACCAAAAATTAGCTACATATGGACAATACCAAAATAAATGATCTAATGACTCTGCCTCCTCACAGCAGAATTTGCAGAGCTGGGAAGATTGTATCCCCTATATATATAACATTCTATTAGTTGCAAAAATGTTGTATAGTAATTTATATTGAAAACTTTGAAGTTTTGAATCCAGCGTTGTTTTGCGTATCAATTCATAAACCATGTGCCATGGAATGGGTACATCGAAAAGCTCTTCCCAACTATTTTGCAATTTATATGGCACAGCTGTCAGTTTTTTGGTCCTTAAATGAAATTGGTATATGTTTTTATTTATCACACTTTTCTTTAACCATTTCTGTTCTTTAATACAGGGCCGACATACAAGTTCCTTACTTTTTTCCCCTTCTACTTGCCTCTTCCATTGTTGTGGTAATGCTGCATTCAATTGTTTGTAATTTTGGGTAGAGCAGACATTTCATATGTCTGTTGTTGGATCTTTGATGTTATGGGGATATTTTGCTTCCACTGGTCCTGGGCCCTAGTTAACTCATAGGGATCTGCCCCCTTTTTTCCCCAATTTTAGTCTAAAATCACACCCAAATCTAACTGCCTGTAGCTCAGGCCCTGAAGCAATGATATGCATATTCTTGGTACCATTTGAAAGGAAACACTTTTACGTTTGTGGAAATGTGAAAGGAATGTAGGAGAATATAACACAATAGATCTGGTAAAAGATAATACAAAGAAAAAACAACAGTTCATTTGTATTTTTTTTGTAGCATCATCTTTGAATCGCAAGACAAAGTCAATAATGTATTATTCCAGCCCAGGTGCAATTTAGATTTTGTCCACTAGATGGCAGCTGTAAATGTGCAACGTTTTAGACTGATACAATGAACCATTGCATTGCTGTTCAAAATGTTGTATCAAGATTGGTTAATTGGTCACAACATCAACATTATGCAATGGCCATCTCAGTTTCCTGTCATCAAACCCATTGATTTCCTGTGGTTTGAATTGAAGAGGACAATCCATAGCGCAGACAAAGGATCTGGAAAGATTATGTTTGGAGGAATGGTCTAAGATCCCTCCTAATGTGTTCTTCAACTCATACAACATTTCAGAAATAGGCTCAGTGCCATTATCCTTGCAAGGTGAGGTATTGAAAAACAGGGGTGTCAATGATTTTGAGCCCTACCTCTGAGATTTGTTTTATTACTTGTTGAACAAAATCTCTTTCTCTGAGCAATTATATTAGTGCAAAATATAATAGAATATCATTTTCCATTTTCTTTGCATACATAATATCTCTGCATTTTTGCTCTTCTTTATTAAGGTTGTCAATTTTGGACCCCACTGTATATCTCTGGACACTTTTGTGTGTCTGTCAGAGCAGTGTAGCCTTAGCCTTCAACTGTGGGAATTCATACAATTACTGCAAGAATCAAGGGGCAAGCACATTTACATAAGGTGTTCATATGTGAAATACAAAGGTATACACATATGCCTAGAACCTTGTTAAAATAAGAGATAATAGTTTTAATTACACTTAATTACATTACCAAAAATGCCCTCAAAGTGATGATTTAGTCGGTTCATGAAATCCAGTGTAAAACCTGCAGTATATACGAGGAGGGGAGTGTGAGATATTGGTGGTGTAGATGAGGTGGGAGGGTCCGGTTAGGTCCATAAGGTTTGATGGATTGGAGTAAGGTGTTTGAACATTCCATGGCACGGATCTCAGTCTGTCTGATTAATAACACATGCATTCAAATTATTCTGGGCCCTCTGAGAGGGGTAAAAGCACTTCCTATAATCAGGCATTTTAAGACTATTATGTCTGAATCCTGACTATTTCTCATTACTCCCACAACCGGGCCCTTTAATGTCTGATGATTTATGTACACGCTTTATACCGAAGCAGATGAATTATTAACAAACCATCGTTTCCATCTGGAGAAGTACAATAACTTGAGCTTTTTAAAGGAAACATGGGATACAATTGCAGACGCATTTAACCAAACACCACTAAGCAAAGAACTGCATTCTGAGTTCAAAGAACTGAGTTCTGTCTGAAAACTTTCTGTGAAGTAGATCCTATTTTTTTACCAGGATATTTCACTCCTATTTCATATAATGCTCTCCCTGTTGAATCATCATCAAAAACATCCATCCAGTCTTTTCATCAAACCCCTCTGTGATTCTATCTCCATATATTTGAGAATATTCCCTCTTCTTTCGGTCATTGATACCAACATATTCCTTTCACGGGGATGAACTATAGCACTTGTATGTGATAAATTAGAATCAATTCTAATTTCATTTGTCACATGCGCCGAATACAATAGGTGTAGATCTTACCATGGAATGCTTCCTTACACGCACTTAACCAACAGTTTTAATTCTTATTTTTCTTAAAATATTTGCTAATATAAACTAAAGTAAAAAGAAAGTAACACAAAAATAACGAGGCTATGTCCAGGGGTTACCAGTACCAAGGCAATGTGTGTTGGGTAATGGATAGGCTCATGAGTACTTCCCATTTCTATGGTATTGTTGTTTAAAATATAGATTTTTTTAACTAGGAAAGTCAGTTAAAAAACAAATTCTTATTTACAATGACGGTCTACCCGAGATGACACTGGGCCAATTGTGCGATGCCCTATTGGACTCCCATTCATGGCTGGATGTGATGCAGCCTGGATTCAAACCAGGGACTGCAGTGACACCTCTTTCACTGAGATGCAATGCCTTAGACAGCTGCTCCACTCGGGAGATCTGAGTTTGCACAGACATCCCATACATTACTGCAATTCTATGATTGTGGTTCTAAAAACGAAATGTCCTTTTTTCAGGACCCTGTCTTTCAAAGATCATTCATAAAAATCCAAATAACTTCACAGATCTTCATTGTAAATGGTTGAAATAACTGTTTCCCATGCTTGTTCAATGACCCATAAACAATTAATGAACAAGCACCTGTAGAACGGTCGTTAAGACACTAACAGATGCAGATGTGGCCAGGGCAATAAATTGCAACGTTCGTAGTGTGAGACGGCAGGGTGGCCTAGTGGTTAGAGCGTTGGACTAGTAACCAGAAGGTTCCAAGTTCAAATCCCTGAGCTGACAAGGTACAAATCTGTCGTTCTGCCCCTGAACAGGCAGTTAACCCACTGTTCCTAGGCCGTCATTGAAAATAAGAATTTGTTCTTAACTGACTTGCCTAGTAAAATAATGTTTTTTTTAATATATAAAAAAAAGACGCCTAAGACAGGGAGACAGGACGGACAGCTGATCGTCCTCGCACGTGTAACAACACCTGCACAGGATCGGTACATCCGAACATCACACCAGTGGGACAGGTACAGGATGGCAACAATGGCCCAAGTTACACCAGGATTGCACAATCCCTCAATCAGTGCTCAGACTGTCCGCAATAGGCTGAGAGGCTGGACTGGGGACTTGTTGGCCTGTTGTAGGCCATTCCCTCCAGAAAAGAGTGGGGTAACATCTCACAGCAAGAACTGGCAAATCTGGTGCAGTCCATGAGGAAGAGATGCACTGCAGTACTTAATGCAGCTGGTGGCCACACCAGATACTGACTGTTACTTTTGATTCCCCCTTTGTTCAGGGACACAATATTCCATTTCTGTTAGTCACATGTCTGTGGAACTTGTTCAGTTTATGTCTGTTGTATTTTATGTTCATACAAATATTTGCATATTAAGTTTACTGAAAATAAATGCAGTTGACAATGAGAGAACATTTATTTTTTGCTGAGTTTATATTCTTCCCACTTATTGTACATTTGTTAATTAAAATATGGAAATTCGATTTGAGGAAAGCTCCAGTATCCAGTCTAACGGTTTCACTTCATTTACGAGTCACAATTCACAGTAGATGGAACTGGATCTGCTGGCTGTGTGCACTGGAATCAGGGCTGCCTCACATTAAAAAGTAGTTTACTATGGAATACTAGTAGAACTTATTTTACTATAGAACTAATGCAGTAAATTGTAGAAGCCTATACTCCACACTGTAGTATCCCTAGATCATGTAGTGATTCCCATAGAATTCTGTAGTTCACTGTACTATCCCTAGATCATGTAGTGATTCCCATAGAATTCTGTAGTTCACTGTACACTGTACTATCCCTTGATCATGTGTACTTTTACTACACTGTAGTATCCCTCGATTGTGTAGTGCTTACTATTTAATTTTGCAGTATACTATATTACACACTGTAGAATCCCTCAGTGTTTTAGCATTTTTCAATCGATTGGACTGCTAGCTAGCTTTACTGCTAGCATTGTTGATGCGGTTTTTATTTGAACATGCAATCCTTTGGGAGCCGGGGATTTCCTCTGGGGTTCCCCCTCGATGTGTAGCTCTTACTATAGAATTTGGTAGAATACTCTACGCCGAACTGTAGTATCGATTGGTTGAATTTCACTATTAAATATATATTTTTTAAAGACAAATGGATACAATGCATTAATAAATGTAATTTATTTCCATTGCGGTTCTAGTTCAAACATGTTACACATTTACAACTAACCCACATTAAAACAATTCCATAGTAGACTATGGTCAAAATACTGTAGTATTTTACAGCGTTCTCAGTAGTTTGATGACTTTACTAGTGTTTTTTGCAGGCATGACAGTAGTATACTTTATAATTTACGATAGTGTTCTCAACAGAGGGTGAGAGGCCATCTATAGAGTTGGTTCAACAGTTTAGCAATGCAACGGACAAGACAACACCTAAGCAAAAATATTTGAATTGTAAAATCTAAATGTTACAGGATTTGGGCACAGGGAAACAGTACAGAGGCAGAAAAACAAGCACCGTTTATTAAAGACTAGAGGATTAGGTTAGTTTGACAGAACACACAACCCTTTAAGGTCGATGTCCATGCCCCACGGAAATCGAATTAGTGTCATAAAAATAAAAAATACAGTGCCTTGCGAAAGTATTCGCCCCCCTTGAACTTTGCGACCTTTTGCCACATTTCAGGCTTCAAACATTTTTGTGAAGAATCAACAACAAGTGGGACACAATCATGAAGTGGAATGACATTTATTGGATATTTCAAACTTTTTTAACAAATCAAAAACTGAAAAATTGGGCGTGCAAAATTATTCAGCCCCTTTACTTTCAGTGCAGCAAACTCTCTCCAGAAGTTCAGTGAGGATCTCTGAATGATCCAATGTTGACCTAAATGACTAATGATGATAAATACAATCCACCTGTGTGTAATCAAGTCTCCGTATAAATGCACCTGCACTGTGATAGTCTCAGAGGTCCGTTAAAAGCACAGAGAGCATCATGAAGAACAAGGAACACACCAGGCAGGTCCGAGATACTGTTGTGAAGAAGTTTAAAGCCGGATTTGGATACAAAAAGATATCCCAAGCTTTAAACATCCCAAGGAGCACTGTGCAAGCGATAATATTGAAATGGAAGGAGTATCAGACCACTGCAAATCTACAAAGACCTGGCCGTCCCTCTAAACTTTCAGCTCATACAAGGAGAAGACTGATCAGAGATGCAGCCAAGAGGCCCATGATCATTCTGGATGAACTGCAGAGATCTACAGCTGAGGTGGGAGACTCTGTCCATAGGACAACAATCAGTCGTATATTGCACAAATCTGGCCTTTATGGAAGAGTGGCAAGAAGAAAGCCATTTCTTAAAGATATCCATAAAAAGTGTAGTTTAAAGTTTGCCACAAGCCACCTGGGAGACACACCAAACATGTGGTCAGATGAAACCAAAATTGAACTTTTTGGCAACAATGCAAAACGTTATGTTTGGCGTAAAAGCAACACAGCTCATCACCCTGAACACATCTGGGGCGGCAGTGTAGCCTAGTGGTTAGAGCATTGGACTAGTAACCGAAAGGTTGCAAGTTCAAATCCCCGAGCTGACAAGGTACAAAATCTGTCTTTCTGCCCTTGAACAGGCAGTTAACCCACTGTTCCTAGGCTGTCATTGAAAATAAGAATTTGTTCTTAACTGACTTGCCTAGTAAAATATAGGTAAAAAATAAATAAAAAAATCCCCACTGGGCCTGCTTTTCTTCAGCAGGGACAGGGAAGATGGTTAAAATTGATGAGAAGATGGATGGAGCCAAATACAGGACCATTCTGGAAGAAAACCTGATGGAGTCTGCAAAAGACCTGAGACTGGGACGGAGATTTGTCTTCCAACAAGACAATGATCCAAAACATAAAGCAAAATCTACAATGGAATGGTTCAAAAATAAACATATCCAGGTGTTAGAATGGCCAAGTCAAAGTCCAGACCTGAATCCAATCGAGAATCTGTGGAAAGAACTGAAAACTGCTGTTCACAAATGCTCTCCATCCAACCTCACTGAGCTCGAGCTGTTTTGCAAGGAGGAATGGGAAAAAAATGTCAGTCTCTCGATGTGCAAAACTGATAGAGACATACCCCAAGCGCCTTACAGCTGTAATCGCAGCAAAAGGTGGCGCTACAAAGTATTAACTTAAGGGGGCTGAATAATTTTGCACGCCCAATTTTGAAGTTCCACTTCATGATTGTGTCCCACTTGTTGTTGATTCTTCACAAAAAATACAGTTTTATATCTTTATGTTTGAAGCCTGAAATGTGGCAAAAGGTCGCAAAGTTCAAGGGGGCCTAATACTTTCGCAAGGCACTGTACATCTAATATAAGATCCACTCCAGCCACCTATGCAAGGCTTCCGCATCGGTGGTGAAAAGGGACAGAACGTGTTTGTCCATGAGACCATGAGACATCCCGAAAACTGGTCTTTTCAGAAAATTCTCTGTAGTGTCCGAAGGGTTAGGCCTACAAACCGATCATAATGGTGTTGTCAGTTTGGCTCGATGACCCCCAGAAGCGTATTGGGACTCGTCTTTAGTCGGTACAGCTGATCTGCCAACTTCTGTCTGTAGTGTCCAAACAGTTTGGGCTACACACTATCATGACCCCTTTGTGTAAAGGGAGACTCACAAAAAGGCTGCTTGTTTTGCCTCAACTCATCTGAAGGTCCCTGCAGTACTAAAAAAAAGTATGGAAGCATGTATTGAGACTGCTTAATGCCAAAAATATAGAGGATAAATAGATGTGTGTTTTTTACATGTTTCCTGACATTGCTTATCTCTCAGATATAGAATAGACACTTCAGCACAAACTTACTTTAGAATCCCTACATGGAGTCTGCTATTCAATGTGTTTGTATGGAATAATAGCAGTAAGGCCAAATAACACACTTCAAGGAGTCTTAAAATTCAAATAGCAAAATTATCCTTGATATGACCTTTATATAGAATCAGGTAATGGAGATACATGGCAGGGAATGATTGACAGTTAACATGAGATTCTTGTCTTGAATTGAGACTTGGTTGGCTTTGTATGGAGTATCTAAAAGGAGACAGAATGATGCAAATAACAGACAGTAACAGCAATGAACATACATCATTTATTGGCTGTTAATGGCAATAAATCAATGACAATATATAAATTCAATAAGCATTTAAAAAGCTAAAAATATGCATAACTATAGCAGCAGTTAACAATGAAAGGCCAGACAATGGGTGCAATAGCGTGGTATGTAGCCAATTTATCAATGGTCTGCCATGCTGATCCTCAACACGTGGGGCTCCTCAGGGGTGTGTGCATATCCCCCTCCTGTATTTCCTGTTCACCCACAACTGCGTGGCCAAGCACGACTCCAACACCATCATTAAGTTCTCCCTCAACATGAGCAAGTCAAAGGAGATGATCGTGGAATACAGGAAAAGGAGGGCCAGACACACCCCCATTCAAAACTAAAGGAGCACAGGCCTTGACGCCTTTATCATTGGCTTTTCTACAGAAGTGTTTGGTGATGTTTAGAAATGCCTTGAAGATCGATGAGTCGATCGTGATCGACCAGCTGGCGACCACTGGTACAGTCTAAGACTTTGTTGTCTTTTTTGGGATAAGTTTATTTTACATGTTTATTCATTCCTCCTAATACTTTCCATGACACCCATATATAGATTAAATGTAAAAAATGTAAAGATTATTGAAATTGTTTAGTGGGGTTCACACTGAAATCAAAATCCTTTGTTTTTAACATTAAAATGATATACAATATGATATTTATAGACAGCCTGGAAGTGATGGACATACAGTCCCCTACACTAACAGCTGTGGTTGATGCAAGGTACAGTAAACTCGTCTGTTTGGTGTTCTGCACAGATGGGCTGGACCATTTCTTTGTTGGGTGGGCTGGTTGAAATTGAAACACGAAAATATACTTTTTATATGAAAATAAAACAATGAAAAATGTGACATGGCTGGAGGCCAATGTGCCTGTTAATATTTAATATTTTCAAATTAAAGATTTTTGAGCAATTTCATTGTTAAACTACTCTTTAATGAGCCTTTCACTGATCAGTGAGACACAGACGGCCCACCTACCAAATGGGCCAAACCGGTTTTCACTCAAACCCACATTCAAAGTCATTCACGGCATTAGCAAAAATACCTGCTCCGACTCCATCATTAGTTAGACAGCCAATACCATGGATCGTAAAAAAAAAGATGTGGAAATTCTGGAGTCATGGGCTGGTGCCACCAACTGTAAAAGATTGTTGGTGGCGCACGCAGTGATGTGGGCTGGTGTGGATAAAATTGCAGTCTAAGTACCCCCCTGGTTCTGCATCGCCCACACCACAACCCTGCCAATAAACACACACCAATAAGATTTATCCCACAGCCTCACTATTGTACACATCTAAATAAAGGCATAAACTAGAGATAACTGCCTCCTTTTATTTTAAAGGATGACATATATAGAAAGCATTTGTCGTTTGAGTGAGGTAATTTTCGAACATAAATTGATTGAAAGGGAATAGACAACAGATAGATTGCAGTTAAATCTGTCTTGAAGTGGAAAATAAAGAGTTTAATCCACTTGGGTTTCCTTAATAACTGCTGGTGTCTGTCAGCTGCTAAATTGCTTTATTACATGATTATAAATGTGTTTTACAGTATTAATAAACAGTGTTAATAAACACTTCATATGAAAGAAAATAGCTTGCTTTAACCTTTAAAGACATAAAAAAAAAGATTAACCTTATTTTTTTATTTGCATAATATTTAGCATGATTTGGATAAGGACAGGTAATTCACCCTAGTCCCTAAGTCATCCCATACTTATCAGGAGTTAATTGTATTTACGCTGTAGGCCATCAACAGATGATCTCTTCTTCTCCTCCCCCTCCTCCTACTGCATTGCCTGCTCCAGTACTTAGAGGGTCATTAGGTCATTGTGAGAGAGGGACCCCATGTAGTGCACTACTTTCACCAGCACCCTGTTACTTTAATTCCCAGCAATTATGCATGAAAGTCACTCATTCTAAACTCTGTGATTTTTTGACTTCAGAAAAGTGTGAAGAGTAATATTTATCCCCTTCTACCTCAGAAAAGACACTCAAGACCACTGACTTGATGACCCATCTATGAATATGTGTATGGTTTTACCATGAGAGGCATCATCATAGACATAATGTACCATCAATCCGAATGAAAAATGAATCGTCAAACCACTTTTGACAGTGTTGCTTTGAAATGTCTAGTTCATATCAGGCGTAAATCCATTTATCATTATGCATGCACAGAGGGAGGCACGTCAAAGAGCGATTTGGATATTGATTTATGCTGTGAATTCCTAATGAATGATCTAACCTTGGCAACATATTAAAATGGGTTCAATCAGTTACACGTGGGAGAGGGTGAATAATGCATTAACGACTGATCAAAAGAAACAGTGCTAAAATGCCTCAATGAATAAATAGAAGGCTGAGATCGCTGCGAGGTTATGACCTCTGTTTCATTAGCAGGAGCATTTTGAGGCAGAATTCTCCACGGTTCTTAGAGAGTCAATTCACACTCTAGATACAATCAACAATACTTATAATGCATTAAAAACAGGAACCTTTACTTGGCCGCGAAGCTCCCCTGATAATTTAACTGTAAATGTCATTTTCTGAAAGTACTAGGCCTAATATACTCGTGGAATACGGGTGGACAAAGTCCATGGAATTGTAATGTACATAGAGGTATTACGTTTCGTTATATTGGTATGTGATGTAAAATGACCGACAGTATATCCTGCAACTGAATGCACATAAGTTCCATCCCTATTAAAATGTATTCACCAAAAGTGCTTGTTCCACAACAGCCTCTGGTTGATTTGAGGATTCGGTGCTGAACTTAAAAGCATACTGGATCTGCACTATATCAACAAGGCCAGAGGTAACAGCTAAAGAGCCCACAGTCCTGTTATTTAAAATCACAATTTGAATGGCAATACCTAGAATGCAGTAGTGTACTGAACAGACCTGGGTTCAAATACGTTTTCAAATGTCTCAATCACTTTCACATACTTTCGAAGTATTCAGATATATTTCATTTGAAAAGACAAGTAGTTGAATATTTTAATGTATTTGGAAATACACTTGGAAAGTATTTGAAATACTTAAATACACTGACTCAAATACACTCCCAAACATTTAACCCAGGTATTTAAAAATCATTTTTGAAACAAGTATTTGAAAATACTGTCAAGTACAATTTTTCAGACTATTTGCTTTTTACAAATAACCATTCAAATAAATGTACTTGTCTTGTGCTGTGTATTTAAAAAAAAAAATACACCATTTATTTTTTGAAAAACCAGATACTCAAATACACATTTGAACCCAAGTCTGGTACTGCGAAATTGGGAGTGAGCTGTTGAAGGAAGAGATGGTTGAGATGTAACCTCAATCGTCCATAGCAGTACCATTATTGAGGTACACTACATAGCCAAAGTATGTGGACACGTGCTCGTCAAACATTTAATTCCAAAAACATGGATGTTAATATGGAGATGGCCACTCTTTGCTGCTATAACATCCTCCACTCTTCTTGGAAGGCTTCCCACTAAATGTAGGAATATTGCTGTGGGGACTTGCCTCCATTCCGCCACAAGAGCATTATTGAGGACGGGCACTGATGTGTTCCAATTCATCCCAAAGGAGTTTGATGGAGTTGAGGTCAGGGCTCTGTGCAGGACAGTCATGTTCTTCCACAACAATCTCAACAAACTATTTCTGTATGGACTTCTCTTTTTGCACGAGGGCAATGTCATGCTGAAACAGGAAAGAGCCTTCCCCAAACTGTTGCTACAAAGTTGGAATCACCAAATCATCTAGAATATCATCGTATGCTCTAGGGTTAAGATTTCCCTTCACTGGAACAAAGGGGCCATGCCCGAACCATGGAAACAGCCCAGACCATTATTCCTCCTCCACCAAATTTTACAAATGGCACTGCGCATTTGGGCAAGTGGCGTTCTCTTGGCATCCACCAAATCCTGGACGTCTCCAACGCGCACCTAAAGAGTCATTAGCCTGTAAATATAATTTGGTATGTATTAACATTCATTCATGCACGTACCAAAAAACATGTTGGCTGGAGATTCACCGTTATCTATTTGGAAGAGATGTGACATAGGTTTTAGTGCAGTGGCGGAGTGTGCAAAGCTGTCATCAAGGAAAAAGGTGGCTTTTTGAAGAATCTGTTTAACAATTGTTTGGTTACCACGTGATTCCATATGTGTTATTTCATAGTTGTAGTCTTCCCTGTTATTCTACAATGTAGAAAATAGTACAAATAAAGAAAAACCCTTGAATGAGAAGGTGTTCTAAAACGTTTGACCGGTAGTGTATACAGGCAATACCAAGAAAACAGCAGTTAACTGAGAAAACAGCTTTACACTGGCCAATGAATAGATGGTTTAGATATACTGTAACATCAATATTACAAAAGCAGTACCATGGCATTGAAGATAACATTTATAAGGGTGTGCAAATATTTTCTTGATCAGGTCACATGGTCAGGGAATACCCCTACACATAATAGTAAACACTATAAATGTGCTTACCACATCCATGCCTATAATTTAACATGGAACGACAGGATAGGAGTGGAGTATTGATGAATGCAGGCTAGCCTCCTGTAGCTTCCTCCAGTCGGGAGTTTCCAGGGGGGGTAGTACATCTGTGTCTGGACCTGGCCAGTCTGTTTCAGTTTGGGCCAGGATTATCACGTGTGTTGGTATGTGTTCCAGCCGCTCCTGGACAGCTGTTATGTCAGCTGGGTAATTGATGGCGGTGGGAGAAACACACGCACACACAAGCATACACACACACACACAGCTGAAATTTGGCCTGTTAATTCAAAACCTGGCCAAGGTCTCCATGTACTGCTGCTGCCGCTGGATCATAGATCATATTTTCCTATTTTCAAGACTGAGAGAGAGTATACATTTTTCAGCAGCCAGACCCGTTTAATAAGTCATGCTCTTCAGGCTAGGCACAAAAACAGCGTCTTTGCCACCCATAGTACAATACTATTTAGGCTCGGTACAGCACCAGAATCGTTTTGGTCTCCCTAGCAAAAGATTCCTACCACACTTTCATAAACATTAATTATCACCTCAGAATGTATTGCTTAAGGCATTCCACTCAGTAGCCAAATGAACACATGAACCCTGAGACAAATACATTTCCATTGGGGCCTATTTGTAAATCCTTCTGTTAATATTAACCTCCCCTGTTTTCTCAACCCATTGATGACGGAGCATTGAGGTTGTAGTTGGGAGGTTAGTAATCAAAATTAATCTATCTCTCTCTCTCTCTCTCTCTCTCTCTCTCTCTCTCTCTCTCTCTCTCTCTCTCATTATAAATTAATTATTTATTAGGTTAGACACAACTGCTGACTCAAAATTTCAAAGAGCATTTTTTGGAAGGGGGAGCAGTCGTGCCTTACTAATTCATCAGTCATGGTTAGATAGATCCTTCCTCGCGCTGTACCATGAAGGACAGCGAGAACCAGGATTGCGTCCCAAGCTATATTGTGCAATACTTTTAACTAGAGTTCTGGTCAAAAGTAGTGCACTAAATAGGGAATAGGGTGCCATTGGGACACAATCAGGCTCTTCAACCAGTCACCTTAATCAATGTGGGCTGTGGTATCGATGAAGACCCTTTCAAAGAAAGCTATACAGGGCCTGAGGGCTGAGGATGACACCAACTCAATATTGAACAAATTATCCCACCGGTAAGACACTTTCTTGAGAAACACACACCTTCACATGCATTTGCTCACATATACACGTGCACATGGGATAAACACACACACACTGAAATACATTATTGGTGTGTTAAGATAATTAGCTTGGTATTATTTTTGTAGTAATTTGTTTCACAAAAATGAAAAATAAAGTGGTGAATTACATATGTATTTTTCTGCTTGCTTAGAGTAGAGGTTTGAATTCATTCATTTATTTCCAGAAAGAGGAGGGTTAAATTCAGGTTTATTTACATAGCTTTCCTTTCAGTGTGGAAAGGATTGCATTTCATGCCCTGCCGAATAGGTAATGAACAGCGATGAAAAATGACTGGCCAGGAGAAAAACAGGAATCAGGAACAGCAATCTGTTAAGCAAGCAGTGAAAATAATACACATGCTATTCCATATATGTACTTTGCAAATACATTATTGATTTATTTTTAAGTGATGAGAAAATTGAGCTCATATTTCAGCTGGAGAAAATTAACAAAAACAAACAATATCTCTTGAGCTGAACCATTTACACTTCCCGTCGATCCTTAATGACTAATTCTTCAGGTATCATTGGGAGATTGTCTGTGAAAAATACTTTGACATGGTATTTCTATGCAGAATGAAATCATACACTGTGAATAATATATTTATAACATTTAAAACCCTTATGTGCGATTTGGCTATACCCAAATGATGTGTTTTACAAGTTTGAGATCCATACCGAGGAAAGTAAATGATGGGTCATGGTGTAACAATTATGTTTAATAGTATCGGAGTGATTTCAAACAAATAAATGGGTCTAACTGACCCGGGATATCAGGGAAGGTTTAAAAATAAAGAAATCCACACCTTTTACTTATTCTGTTATATAACTAAATGCACTCTGGAAGTCAACAGATTAATATGCCATCTGTTCACTGTTCACATCCTTTCAGGTTATTCCAGACTCTTGTAAATACATTTAATTAAATGTCAACTTCAAATGAAAGGTTATCCCAAGGAAGTTTGGCATTATGGGATGTGAACTTCGAAGAAAACTAAATGAAATCCAGAGATTTTGACTGTTACACTCAAGGAAAAAATGAAAACCGAAAACCCAATTTTTTATCTGCATAGAGAACCTGGAAGGAGCATTGAGGCGTGAGCCTCCAAATATGTATTGATCATCTCCATGGGGGTCTGAGGGGTAGATTGCCTTGGATAACAGAGCTGTGTCGCAAATGGCACCCCACTCCCTATATAGTGCACTGCTTTGGACCAGGGTCCATAGGGAATAGGGTGCCATTTGGGATGCATCCAAGAACAGAGCTAAGCTGCACCGCACCAAGCACTCCAGGGCTCTGAAATAATTAACCACTATGACTAAACTGCTGCATCGACATAATCATGTAATAATTGGGCCAACAATTATGTTAACAACATTGCTCTATAAGGAAACCATGCTGAGTCCATATTTCATCATTCATACACACATTGCAGGGGGAGGTATCACTTTACATGGTTCGATTGCTTTGAACAATAGTTCACAAAATACAGAGATAAGAAGTTACTATAAAAGTAAGGTCGATGGTTATATTTGTCCAGTTTCACACATGTAGAAGTGGGTATTAATACAACTGTGAATTGGAAATGTGTTTTTTGCATATCCCAACTTTTCCTGAGACACCCTTGGAGAGTGGGGTCACGGCCAGGGTCTGCCATTATCATTGGCTACCCTGGAGGAATTAGGGTTAAGTGGCTTGCTTTGTCGGCTCAGGGATACGAACGAGCAGCCTTTTGAACCAACGCTCTAACTGCTAGGCTACCTGCCACCCATACAATTATAGACAACTCATTTGGATGATAAGTGTGAAAAGAGAACCGGACCCAGCCTCCATAGCCACTTACATGGTTTGTAAATCCATCTTGTATGTAAACTCAGCCAAAAAAGAAACATAATTTTTTCAGGACACTGTCTTTCAAAGATAATTCATAAGGATCCAAATAACTTCACAGATCTTCGTTGTAAAGGGTTTAAACAGTTTCCCATTGTCATGCCCTGGCCTTAGAGAGCCGTTTTATTTCTCTATTTGGTTAGGTCAGGTTGTGATGTGGGGTGGGCATTATATGTTTTGTATTTCTGTGTGTTTGGCTGAGTGTGGTTCCCAATCAGAGGCAGCTGTCTATCGTTGTCTCTGATTGGGAATCATACTTAGGTAGCGTGTTTTGCCACCTTAGTTGTGGGTAGTTGTCTGTGTTTAGTGGCCTGTATAGCCCTAGTCAGCGTCACGGTCGTTTTTGGTGTTTCTTGTTTTGTTGGTTACATTCTTAATAAAGGATAATGTACGCTCACCACGCTGCTCCTTGGTCTGGTCATTTCCCTGACGACGATCGTGACACCTATGCTTGCAGGCATGAGGACTGCAGATGTGGCCAGGGCAATAAATTGCAATGTCCATACTGTGAGACGACTAAGACAGTGTTACAGGGAGACAGGACGGACAGCTGATCGTCCTCGCAGTGGCAGACCACGTGTAACAACACCTGCACAGGATCAGTACATTCGAACATCACACTTGCAGGACAGGTACAGGATGGCAACAACATCTGCCCGAGTTACACCAGGAACGCACAATCCCTCCATCAGTGCTCAGACTGTCTGCAATAGGCTGAGAGGCTGGACTGAGGGCTTGTAGGCCTATTGTAAGGCAGGTCCTCACCAGACATCAGCGGCAACAACGTTGCCTATGGGCACAAACCCACCGTTGCTGGACCAGACAGGACTGGCAAAAAGGGCTCTTCACTGACGAGTTGCGGATTTTCACCAGGGGTGATGGTCGGATTCATGTTTATCGTTGAAGCAATGAGCGTTACACCGAGGCCTGTTTTCTGGAGCGGGATCGATTTGGAGGTGGAGGGTCCGTCATGGTCTGGGGCGGTGTGTCACAGCATCATCGGACTGAGCTTGTTGTCATTGCAGGCAATCTCAACACTGTGCGTTACAGGGAAGACATCCTCCTTCATCATGTGGTACCCTTCCTGCAGGCTCATCCTGACATGACCCTCCAGCATGATAATGCCACCAGCCATACTGCTTGTTCTGTATGTGATTTCCTGCAAGACAGGAATGTCAGTGTTCTGCCATGGCCAGCGAAGAGCCCGGATCTCAATACCGTTGAGCATGTCTGGGACCTGTTGGATCGGAGGGTGAGGGCTAGGGCCATTCCCCCCAGAAATGTCTGGAAATTTGCAGGTCCCTTAGGGGAAGAGGGGTGTAACATCTCAGAGGAAGAACTGGCAATTCTGGTGCAGTACTTAATGCCGCTGGTGGCCACACCAGATACTGACTGTTAGTTTTGATTTGACCTCCCCTTTGTTCAGGGACACATTATTCCATTTCTGTTAGTCACATGTTTGTGGAACTTGTTCAGTTTATGTCTCAGTTGTTGAATCTCGTCATGTTCTTACACATATTTACACGTTAAGTTTGCTGGAAATAAATGTAGTTGACAGTGAGAGGACGTTTCTTTTTTAGCTGAGTTTATATTTCTTATTTACTAATATTAGGCTTATTTCCACACTACAAATGAACGCAGCTGAAACTTAAACCTAAGCAAACTTATCTCTCCTGGAGCATGAAGAGGATTTTTCCCTCCAGGAAAGAAACTCCATCCATCCTCAAAGATGTATTGTATGTCTAATGACAAAGACATAATTGCTTTGTAGCTCCATTTATTCCTGAGTGCACTGACTACTTTTATCAGGGTGGCCCGTCTATGTAACACAGGAGGTTGGTGGAACCTTAATTGGGGAGGACGGGCTCATGGTAATGGCTGGAGCGGAATCAGACACATGGTTTCCATTCCATTACCTCCATTCCAGACATTATCATGAGTCGTCCTCCCCTCAGCAGCCTCCACTGCTATGTAAACACAACATGGAGCAGCATCAATACAGTGCTTCCACTACACATAATGTCATGTTGCACAATGTGCCAACTCAATAATTGCCAGATTTCACTACACAAGACATACATCACAGCCACAGTAAGCATCTGTTTTCATCGCACCGACAGTTTCCCCCAAACCCCAGGCAGGCATGTGCAGCCTTGTGTATTCACAGAGATAAAACACAAAGAGAAAGTGGGTGTATTGTGGTGTCCTATCACATCAACACTTGACCACATGAAAGTAATTTGGTGTTAAGACGCAACCATGTTACTGTCATTAGACTAACAAAGTTGAGCAACATAAACAGTTTCTCTGAGCCAAAGCTCACCAACTGAAAAAGGTTCAATGTAAAGACACACACACACACACACACACACACACACACACACACACACACACACACACACACACACACACACACACACACACACACACACACACACACACACACACACACACACACACACACACACACACACACACACAGAACAGGGTTACACCTAGTCTTCCATTGGATAGTTTAAAACTATCTTGTCAAAATAAATAAGTGATCCCAACAGCTTTTATAGCACTGTTTCCTCTGGCACAGATCTGGTACAACCCCTCAGAGATGCTTCAATATTTAAGTAGACAAAATATGTATTATGCTGCCTAGTGGGCCTAACGAGGAATGATCTTCTCAGGATCCAACAGTTCTATGCAGAAGCCACGTTCAAAGCTACAGTGAAAGAGAACAGTCATTACCATTTCAAAGTTGTCTCAGAAAAACGCTTGTTGTGTATGTGTATCAGGCGGATTTTGCAGATGTAGTGTATTCCATTTTTTGTATTTCTTGCAAACCACTTAAGTCCCTTTGAGATTAGTTCATTTTTGACAGAACAATTTGATGTTGACACGTCTGGCTATCATGAAAGCTTGTTTTCTTGGTATGGGGCTCATAGTATTCAGGCTATAGTGAAATACTGAATTCCTCTCAACCTGCATGTGATGTCTCACTTTAGATGCTCCGAGGAACATTTCCAACAACAGAGCAATTTTTATTTGAGATAGATTTAAAAACAAATACAATAAACAAAAACATTTAACATATGTCAACAAAGTTTAACTTAGTTCAGTTAAAAAATCACAATCTATTTTTTCAGAATAACAAATGGCTTTTATGTGGAAACAGAAGACAATTGAAGATATACCAACTGCCAAAATGTTGCCAAAATGTGATTATAGAGATCCATTCTTATATTACTGATATTGCTATAAATTTAAACCACTGTAAAAATAGAGATGGTAAAACACACACGGTTGATTTTTTGTGTATGAGGGAGTATGGAGCTTGATGATTAATTTTGCCCAAGTAAGCTACTTACTGCCCTCTTCATCTGTTACAGGGTGCTTTGAAAGCTGGATGAGGGCCATTCAGATACATGAAAGCACCAAAACGAGATTACAAAATGCTCTTACACATCTTGAAAAAGTCCATCCACAACCTTTTAAATGTGTTTCACTACTAACAGTGATCAATTGCAGCTACTCTTGTGAGGTCAACATTGTCCGACATGTACCATCTGAGGAAAGGGTTTTGTATAATGTATAATTCAATGATGATTGACATGTGATTTAATAATTGAATGACATGATCAGTATGGATTTCCCAGCTCCCTTATGAAGATGCTCCACCATCAGGGTGTTGGAAAAGATCTGACAGCCATGATGCAGCAATAAAAACAAAGACTGGTCTATGTGATTGCACTGTTGCTTCCTTTAGGCATTTTTATAATGACCTCTGAAAGTAGATCATTATGAAGAGTCTATCCGTTGGTGTAGAAATATACACTGCATTCTGAAAATATTCAGACCCCTTGACTTTTTCCACAATTTGTTATGCCTTATTCTAAACTTATATAAACATGTTTTCCCATCATCAAGCCACACACAATACCCCCTAATGACAAAGCAAATACAGAAATATCACATTTACATAAATATTCAGACCCATTACTCAGTACTTTGTTGAAGCAATTTGGAAGCGATTACAGCCTCGAGACTTCTTGGGTGTGACGCTACAAGCTTGGCACACCTGTATTTGCGTCGCTCCCTGATCTAATTCAACTGTTCCTGTGATTGTGTCCACTCCCTCCAGGTGTCGCTTATTTCCCCCAGTGTATTTATCCCTGTGTTTCCTGTGCCTCTGTGCCAGTTCGTCTGGTATGTTTAGTCAAGTCAACCAGCGTGTTTTTCCCCTACTCCTTTTGCTATTCTCCTTTTTCTAGTTCTCTCAGTTTTGAGCCTTGCCTGTTTCTGGACTCTGATCTGGTTTGGACTTTTTGCCTGTCCACGACCATTCTCTTGCCTACCCCTTTGGATTATTAAACATTGTAAGACTCCAACCATCTTCCTCCTGTGTCTGCATCTGGGTCTCGCCTTGTGCCTTGATCATTTCTTCCATTATTCTCTGCAGATCTTCTCAAGCTCTGTCAAGTTGGATGTGGAGTGTCGCTGCAAAGCTATTTTCAGGTCTCTTCTGAGATGTTAGATCGGGTTTAAGTCCGGTCTCTGGCTGGGCCACACAAGGACATTCAGAGACTTGCCCCAAAGCCACTGCTGCATCTTCTTGGCTGTGTACTTAGGGTCGTCGTCCTGTTGGAAGGTGAACCGTCACTCCAGTCTGAGGTCCTGCTTTGGTGCAGGTTTTCATAAAAAATCTCTCTGTACTCTGCTCCATTCATCTTTCCCTCAATCATGACTAATCTCCCAGTCCCTGCCACTGAAAAACACCACTACAGCATGATGCTGCCACCACCTTGGTTCACTGTAGGGATGGTGTCAGGTTTCCTCCAGACGTGACGCTTGGCATTCAGGCCAAACCTGCTTTGGTGCAGGTTTTCATAAAAAATCTCTCTGTACTCTGCTCCATTCATCTTTCCCTCAATCATGACTAATCTCCCAGTCCCTGCCACTGAAAAACACCACTACAGCATGATGCTGCCACCACCTTGGTTCACTGTAGGGATGGTGTCAGGTTTCCTCCAGACGTGACGCTTGGCATTCAGGCCAAAGAGTTCAATCTTGGTTTCATCAGAGCAGAGAATCTTGTTTCTCATGGTCTGAGAGTCTTTATGTGCCTTTTGGCAAACTCCAAGTGGGCTGTCATGTGCCTTCTACTGTGGAGTGGCTTCCGTCTGGCCACTCTACCATAAAGGCCTAATTGGTGGAGTGCTGCAGAGATGCTTGTCCTTCTGGAAGTTTCTCCCATCTCCTCAGAGGAACTCTGGAGCTCTGTCAGAGTGACCATCGGGTTCTTGATCACCTCCCTGACTAAGGCCCTTCTCCCCCAATTGCTCTGTTTGGGAAGGCTGCCAGCTCTTGGAAGAGTCTTGGTGTTTCCAAACTTCCATTTAAGAATGATGGAGGCAACTGTGTTCTTGGGGACCTTGAATTCTACAGAGATGTTTTGGTACCCTTCCCCAAATCTGTGACTTGACACAATCTTGTCTCCGAGCTCTACGGACAATTCTATTGACCTCAATGGCTTGGTTTTTACTCTGACATGCACTGTAAACTGTGGAACCTTATATACACAGGTATGTGTCTTTCCAAACCATGTCCAATCATTTGAAAGTACCACAAGTGGACTCCAATCTAGCTGTAGAAACATCTCAATGATTACCAATGGAAACAGGATGCACTTGAGCTCAATTTCGAGTCTCATTCAGTTTTTTATTTAAAAAAAAAACTTTTATTTAATACATTGTAGGATAAGGCTGTAATATAACAAAACGTGTAAAAAGGGAAGTGGTCTGAATACATTCCGAATGCACTGTATGAACTGTGTTTGCAATCCAAATACTTTGAGCTGATCAACAGCAAAGGTAACTAATCGTTCCTCCCAGAACATTTTACAGATAAATATATACATCTTATCGGTTTCTGATAGGTGCTTATGGGTGAATAAAAATGACATTGGCAAGCTTCTCTCTTACCGTGTAACACAGCGCAGCGATACTCAAGTGGAGGCTAACAAATGAGAACAGGGTAGCGTAAGAACGACACAGCGATGAGACACTCCCGTGGAGGATAACAAATGAGAATAGGGTAGCGTAAGAACGACACAGCGATGAGACACTCCCGTGGAGGATAACAAATGAGAATAGGGTAGCGTAAGAACGACACAGCGATGAGACACTCCCGTGGAGGATAACAAATGAGAATAGGGTAGCGTAAGAACGACACAGCGATGAGACACTCCCGTGGAGGATAACAAATGAGAAGAAGGTAGCGTAAGAACGACACAGCGATGAGACACTCCCGTGGAGGATAACAAATGAGAACAGGGTAGCGCAAGAACGACACAGCGATGAGACACTCCCGTGGAGGATAACAAATGAGAACAGGGTAGCGTAAGAACGACACAGCGCTGAGACACTCCCGTGGAGGATAACAAATGAGAACAGGGTAGCGTAAGAACGACACAGCGCTGAGACACTCCCGTGGAGGATAACAAATGAGAACAGGGTACCGTAAGAACGACACAGCGATGAGACACTCCCGTGGAGGATAACAAATGAGAACAGGGTACCGTAAGAACGACACAGCGATGAGACACTCCCATGGAGGATAACAAATGAGAAGAAGGTAGCGTAAGTACGACACAGCGCTGAGACACTCCCGTGGAGGATAACAAATGAGAACAAGGTAGCGTAAGTACGACACAGCAATGAGACACTCCCGTGGAGGCTAACAAATGAGAACAAGGTAGCGTAAGTACGACACAGCGATGAGACACACACTTACCTTGATGTTTTGTATCTAAGGAGGATAATCATAATACAATATGTTTTGTCTGTGTATTTGTGACATATTGCCATACTGGATATCTTACCTCTCGGTCAAAAGAACGTCTGGAATTAATTTAGGTGTAGGTGTAGTGAACTCCAAAAGTATTGGGACAGTGACACATTCTCAGTTGTTTGGCTCTGTACTCCAGCACTTGGATTTGAAATGAGGTTAAAGTGCAGACTGTCAGCTTTAATTTGAGGTTATTTGGGGGTAATATAATTATGCTTCTGTATGCTACAGCACATTGTAAGGCACTCGACACTACCTCCCCTGAGAGGCAGAAAGTGCCACTGCAACACAAAATCAACTGGGGATTTTTGGCCACATACTCTGTCATACATTTACACACAAATTAAGTCCCCAAAGAGCTGAATAAATGTATTGATATTTTTGTGGTAGACAATTAATTAAATAAATTATTCAATTAGTGCACTCCTGCTCTGTGTCTCTTGGTCTCCCTAAGGGGAGATGGGTCTTTCAAAATGCTAGTGTTTAATCTGTGCCAGGAATCAATGCAATGGCTCCTTTAACTGTGCTAACAACCTGAAAAATGGGCTGATTCAACCCCGTACACTCCTGGGAATTGGCTTGTATGGATAGGGCGAAATTGAGACGTTTCTTACGGAAGAAATATGGAAAGAAAATGCACAACCATGGTAGCAATTAAATGAGAACAGTTTAGAGATGATGGGGAAATTCTAAGATTAAAGGAGAGGAGACAACAGTTAATCTGATGCAAGATTGAATCCAAACATTACAGTGTTGATTTAATGTACATTTTACATTTACTCTACTTTCTGCAGCATTCGTTGATAAATAAATCTGAAAATACTCTGAATACATTCAGTAACATTAATAGGTGTGCACAGTTCCTAGGTCATTCTAATGCACTTTTATGACTCAACTATAAGGTGCTCTTTTGAGCTCTCTTAGATGTGCCATCGAGGAACTAGAGCAAACACACAGCCCTGCATACCCGTCTTGACATTATTACTGTACACAATCCAAAAACGGTCCGTTATAAATCACAATTTGGGTCAGGTGTGCATAATGTGAAAGCGTGTTCTATTGCCAACATGACTAGCTAAATTCTAAAGTATGAACATACAGTGTTAACCTTTTCCAAGGCTATTCAGTGAAGCATATTGTCATTTTGGTGCTCATAGAATGGACTCATGAGTCCATTCAGATGAGTGGTCTGCTGCAAATTTTCTTAACAATACAACAGAGTGGATGTTTGGCTCGCTTGTATGACATCAAAGCGGTACTCATTATTATCCTCAATGTCTCGTCTTTCAAAATACATTGACAGCATTTCTCTCACTGAGACAACAAGACATTTACAAAAGTTGCCCAATTAACGGGAGGGATGGGGGACGTTTTACGTCGCAGGTGGAGCTTAAGTTCAGGATGGCTGTCAGTAAAAACCCATACAGACCTGTGAAGCAGAGAACTTGAGGTCTGACAACATGTATAGCATGTTTCTGTACAGCCACTGTGTTCCAATTTAAACGTTTACAAGAGTCTAAATCTGCCGTGTTCAACCCATATACAGGTACGACTGTAAAGGACTACAGTTCTAATGGCGGGTAACTTCCTTCACCGCTTGAAATCCAAATCAGGAGGTTCTTTTCATCATCCTCATTAATACATTGGTATCCAATATGCCCCTAAATGATGTCTCTACAGAAAACTTTAGATAAAACAAAAATACATGCATTTTAACATTGGTGAAACTAGATGACTTTGTTATTTTGTAGGTAGCTTATCAGTAAACAAAGTCTGGTTAGTTATGCAATGTAATGTTTGTAAAGTGGCTTCTTTTAGTTCCCGATGAATTATCGCGTGACCTTGGATCTCAGTCCTGTTATCAGTGTTTGAACAGCCTCACTTAGGCTGAGCCATATCATACGCTTGGTTGGTGACATGAAAAATGAAGAGAGTGTCTTTGACTTTTCCACCATTGGGGAGCAGCACTAAAACGCACATTTTGGGCTCTGAGTTTTTCTAAACAACGTGAAATAAACATGAATAACTCTGGTCCCTATTTATGATGTATCACATGAACTACATTTTATGTTGATGAATGAATGGCTGGTTTTGATAAGTTTACAGGCATTTAGTAATTGATGGATATAATTGAATACTTCTGATTTAATCCACCTGTACGTCTGTGTACAAGTGAAACATAAGTGTATCAGATGAAGGATTGGTCTGATAGAGCTTCATACCTGTCTCTCATCCACAATAATGTCTACTGTGCTGATACTGTACACTACTGCCACAGTCCTTCACACTAAGAGCAATTAGTCTCAGAGTAAAACAGTGATTAACCCGGAGTCCCCCACAGGCAACAGAACAATGAGAGGGCATGAGCCCAGAGCTGTCATGGGTAAGTGATGGACTGATTCACCAGGAATATATTAACAGCTGCCATACATGTTACAGCATGCCACTGGACTGGTATTAAGCCTTGAAGGCACACACTTTCATGAGACATAAGTTGTATTTAAATTTTTTACATGAACACTGGTTAGGGTATGTCCTCTGGTTCTACTTGTGTACAGTCACCCATTGAACTAGTGGTGTCACGATGACAAGACAGCATGCTATTATACTACATAATGGATGTGTTGTGGCACTGCTGTACTTTGAATTTAATGAAACCAAGGGCCTTGCCTTATTATCGTGCTTATGTTAAGTAGCCAAAGTTCATGACATTAATTCAGTAAAGTGACCTATTTCTGTTTGGCCATGTATCCCAAATCAACAGACAGGTGTGCCCTCCTTGCATCCAGATTTTGGAAATTCTATAGGAGGTCATCTTTCCCGGGATAGGGGTCTTAAAGGGACCAACTTTTCAAACGCGAAACAGAACCAATCTGAACCAGGAAATAAATCAACTCTAATGGGGACAAGCCCCCGCCCGCCCACACACCTACACATAGAACTCACATCACAAAGATTTGGACATATACAGTTTCATATGTATATACAGTTTCTTTAAACACACAATTCGCAGCCACTGCATTTGAACTCTGGACATTTGATTTACAGGACTTGTCAGGTTATCAGAGATGACAGGAAATGATGGCTGGCAGAATGAAAACAGCCTGGTGTATTAAGGCCTGTTGGTTTTCACCTTCCTCCCTCTTGGCCTGCTCACCGCTCCCAGTCAGAGCTATAGGTTATTAAAGGGAAGCCCGCTGGGCCTGCTTGTCTTGGCTTACATCTATCACTGGCATTTCCTCCACATGAAATATATACGTTTTTTCACTCAGAGAGGGGTTTGGCGCAGTGCCATCAGCTTACATTAAGGCGCATTGACTTGTGCATTTGTGCTGCGTTAAGGTTAATAGATTCTGCTTAAGATAGGCTTTGGTGACCGCTCTGTTCGAAGATATGGTGATCACTGTTAAACACATCAGATGGTTACTGGGTGTTAAGAGGTGAGGTCAGCGTATGCTACAGTATTGAGGAAATACAGGAAAACTAGGGATTTTAGCGGTATCTGCAGTAAGATGGCCATAAGACAGATTTGTCTGGTTTGAGCAGTCAAAATCTATTCAATCTAAGTCATCAAGGTAAAGATACCATACAAATGCTACACTGTCAGTCAACTAAGAATTTTACCATCACCTATTACTGGATTTAAGATGGCAATTATTTTTGTTAATTTAGGGATAGCACAGCTTTTCTGGATATTTTGTACTGCAAGTAAATCTACTAGCTACAGCTAGTCACATTCAGTTAAATAATGATTTGTGAAAGTTTCAGGTGCTGGAAACTCTTTAAAATATTGAGCTGAGGGATACCCAACTGACAGGCATTGTGTGCTCATATTAACAGACTGATCGATTCTCCCAACATCCTTGACTTAAAGATGCAATATGCCGAAATTCCTCCTCCATTTCCTGATTGCTAAAATTCTAAAAGTTCACCTAATTTCAGTTTGTGACAAAACAAGCAATGTATGGTATAGAGAATAATTGTACCATCTAAACCGCTGTAAAATATATTTTCAGTAACCAAAAATATTGTATTTTCAGCTGTTTGAAGCTGGTGTACAAAACCCAAAAAACAAACTTAACAACGGGAAGTATTGAAATAACTCACACAGAACAGATCTATCGCTTCTTAGACTTGCTTTCAAGGAGAATAGCAGATCTATAATGCACATGTCTATGTGGATTTGGTTAGGTCGCCCAAAAAGTTACATATTGCAGCTTTAACCTCATCATCATAGTGTAGAACTGGCTTCGAAAGCAGTGGGTTTTCTAGAGGAACTGTCCTTGTGTAATGCTTACTATGTAAGCCCTCTTTGTCTTACAACCATGTCATTCTAAAACAGGCTATTTCAAATAAATGGAATTGTATTAGTATATACAGTATACTACTTCAAATTGAGTTTTAATTTCTCAGTGCCCAAAGATAATGAAGAGATTACTCAATAGCCAGGAATTATCTAAAGGGTTACCCTTACAGAAAAAACACATGATTTCACATTACATGTTGTTGGCTACAGGGCGGCAGGTAGCCTAACGGTTAAGAGCATAGGGCCAGTAACCAAAAAGTCACTGGTTTGAATCCCTGAGCTGATTTAGTGAAAAATCTGTTGATGTTCCCTTGAGGCATTCTGGATCAGAGTGTCTGGAAAATGTATTTTGGAACATGTTTTCACATGTGTAGTTTCATGTTTTCACATGTTACTTTACATGATGTCACGTGTTATCACATTAACTTCACAAGTGATCACATGAAAACATGTTTTTGGAACTCTTCACGTGTGTTCAGAAATTCATGTGCTTTTTCCGTAAGGGTAATTAACTGCATATGGTGGTTAAGCTCCATGAAAACACAGACTCTGGGGTCATGTTGAGATCAGATGGAGTTCCATTTAGAATTCACTTACAGCAGCCAAACAAGCCCGGAAATCTCATACATGGAAAAAGAAGCCAAGTAACAGAGTTCAGTGTAATTGGAATAGTATTTATTAAATGGCACAGCCTTTTACCCTGCATATCCACACAATGACATATGTTTACAGCGAAACGGGAGAATACAGGACATACTTGCTTGATCATGTCCACTCGATAAAATACATTCATTCAGGAGCATGTGCCTTCTGGGTTTTCACATTATTCTAAATCAAATAATCTACACTGTTGGTTTGGTTTAAATGAAACATTCCGCTAATTTACAATGCACGCACATACATAATAATTGTGCTTGCTTCCTTCGACCTTGCACATAGAACTGGAATCATTACTTTGATCACGGAGGGAAGAAAAAAAAAAAGTATAACATATGGTGTTGTCTATTATTTTTGGCCATAACTTTACCTTGTGCTCCCTTTTTAATGGCCTGCTTTCTATGCATTTAATCAAACCCAGGGATTAATTATGTGTACTGCAAATACATACGCCATCTGCTAAACTGTGAGGTCGTAAGTGAGCTATGTGAAGGAAATATGTTAGATGAAATGTCTCTGACTAAGCTAACAGTATTTGACTAAAACTACGATATTAAGCTGTCGATGTACTACAGTACGGTACAATGTACTACAGTATATTGTTGTACTCATCACGGAGAAACTCTGTAAGACTTACATTTTCCAAATAAAAATCCATTCATTCAATTCATAATACCACCGATTCTATTGAAATATATTAGGTTTCTATTATTTTAAACACCAGACTACATTTATGTTAAATATCAGGTATAATTTATGGTACCCCCCCCCCCCCCCATTCTACACATTTTGCCTTGGGGTAGAGAGAAAATGTTACAGTTTGCGGCAAATCTGCAAATGTTGCCATTGGGCAGAGAGAAAATTGTACCATTTTATAACTCATTTCATGCAATTCTAATCCTTTTGCCATGGGGCAGAGAGAAATGTTTGCATTTTTTCAATAATCTGAGTGAGACTGACTAACAAAATCAATGGGGGTCCCCCAGCAAGTAATTCAACCATGATAACAAGTTTAGATAACAAGTTTAAACGAATTTAGCAATCTAAAACCTGTTAGCTGACATGAGCTAATTGACTGACTATCAGTGACTTACATAGCAAGTGAAAAACTGCTGATTCACAGCTGAATTTCAAAATGGTATTCCTTGTGTATTCTACTATTCTATCTCGCAACAACAGTAAGTTGAGACCCCGACTGAATTCCCAAAGAGCCAAAGTCCTTCAAAAGTAGGGCCGCCAGTTGCCCAACACTGATCTAACTAATTAAACAATAACCTATACAGTAAAGTGTCACAGGGATGGTCCCCATGTGATGTACATATGACATGTGAACATGTGACTAATAGGATGTCTATGATGGTACCGCTAATATAACAGCTATATTTCCCTGCTAGTTACTTCCCACCCCAGTGTGTGAGTAATGGTGTTAAGCCTCTGGGGTTGAAAGATACCTTTGCAGATGTGCCTTTAAACGGCATCTGCTGACAGGCTCTCCAAGATGTACTTAACCCCGAGATCACTGGGACTATTCGATAAAGTAACTACAAGCGGGATAAAAAGCAAGGCTCTTATACTGTCCTCCATTTATCAGTGGTGTAGATGAGGGTATACTGGAGTGCCTATTGGTTGGAGAAAGGCTGCTCCGATCCTCAGCCAGGTATTGAGTGCTGGTTGAGCGCAGCTGATTTCTACTTGAATCAGAACCATCAGGTTCACTGTGATGGGAGGGCAGAATAAAAGTTTGATGGATATTATACTACAGCCACACCATTAAATTATGGTCTCAAATACAAACAATAAACCATCAAATGGAATTCATTAAAAGTGGGGAAGATGTAGTACTGACAAGACAAAAAGACGATAGCAAGATAATGATATCAGATCTATCTTCTATGACTCAAACCATAAAAAATATATCAGCTGACAAAGTGTCAACTACACTACCTATGTGACTCAGTATGTTCTGTAAATCACATTGAGTTTGCACGGCAAGGTACAGTAGAGTTATCAGTACATTGTCACGCCCTGACTGTAGATTGCTTTGTATGTTTCTATTTTTAGTTTGGTCAGGGTGTGATGTGGGTGGGTATTCTATGTTGTATGTCTAGGTGTTGTGTTTCTATGTTTAGGCCTGGTATGGTTCCCAATCAGAGGCAGCTGGTTATCGTTGTCTCTGATTGAGAACCATACTTAGGCAGCCTGTTTTCCCACCTGTGTTTGTGGGTAGTTGTTTTCTGTCTTTGTGTGTCTGCACCAGACAGAACTGTTTTGTTTGTTTTGCTTTGTTGTTTTTTGTTCTAGTGTTCAGTTTCTTTATTACATTTACCATGAACACGTACCACTCTGCACCTTGGTCCTCTTCACCTTCTTCCACCTACAAAAATATCGTTACATACATTCCCCAACAAACATTGAGAATGAAGATATGCATTGTTAAACCAAAATGTAAATTTTCCCTATTGTGTTGCATTTCCCAACAGCTAATGACTGATAAGATGAGACCCAGTTCATTCTCCATTCTGTCAGTTGAGAGCTCTGTTACTGTTATTAACAGCAGAGGGTAGAAGGGAGCACTTACTCCCCCCGCTAAATGAGTTTGGATAATTGTACCTCCAGAGACCTGGGCCGGAGACCTGGATGTGAAGCACTCCAGCCACTCCTCCTCCTGGCTCAGGGGGTTTGATTAGAACTCACACTGGCCCGCGTTGGGGAGCTGCCATCGTGTTTCAAACAGCTCGGCTCAACAGCTTCACACACACACACACCACGGCCCTCTGCTCTAATACGGATGTTTTGTAACCCCTATTGAGAGACACACAAACATAGCAAAGAACATTGCACACTGCTTGAAAGTTCATCATATGACATATAATATGTCTGCTTAGAATATCAAAACAAGATTTCGCTTTTATGTTTGATCGGCTAAAAACCAAACACAGCTGGAAAGATATAGAATAACAATGGACTATAACAGTTTTTTGGGTCTGATCTAAAAAAGCATTAACCTATACACATCATCACATACTGCCTCACCATTTAATGTTAGGATTAAGGTTAAGGGTTAAGGTTAAGAATAGGGTTAGGGACTGAAAACACCCACAGCTCAGTTTCTGATTAAAATGGTTAATTTACACATCGAGAAGTACATTTCTGCTCCAACATCCACTGCTAATTTTAAGCTTCAGACACAGTTTTGGCTCTCCAAAACGGTTTCCTCTCTGAAAGGCCTCTGCTTGAGCAAGTAGCATAGTCATAGCTACACGGCCAGCATTCTAATCCCAGATATATGCCCTTATTTGGACCCAAGGTTAGCACGCTGACATTTTGAAGCTGATTAAGAATTTGCCTGGGCCATAACCTTTGCGTGGCATGAACTGCGATGTCATTGCGTTAGCGCTTCCATTATCATGCAGTCACATCTAATCACAGCAGCATCCCTGCCACCCCTAAACCAGCATTAAGGACCAGTTAATGTACGTGCCCATTCATTTGAATAAAGCTTCACTTTTTAATGGAGTGGAGCAGGGCTTTTAGCCAAAACCAAATCCAGTTAATGTCATTAAACCACAGGTCTGCAGAAATTAAAGTATTTTATTTTATTTTTACTCACTCTAAGTAAAGGGCATTTTGTTGCTGTTATATTCACCATAAAAATACATTTAAAAAACACCCCAAAACTGTGGGAATAAATTACAATACAAAATCCTGTATGTGTATATCAGCAGCGATACACACTATATATACAAAAATATGTCCCTATAAAATTAGTGGATTTTGCTATTACAGTCACAACCTTTGCTGACAGGTGTATGAAACCGAGCACACAGCCATGCAATCTCCATAGAGAAACATTGGCAGGAGAATGGCCTTACTGAAGAGCTCAGTGACGTTCAATGTGGCATCGTCATAGGAGGCCACCTTTCCAACAAGTCAGTTCGTCAAATTTCTGCCCTTCTATAGAGCTGCACTAGTCAACTGTATGTTCTGTAATTGTGAAGTGGAAACATCTAGGAGCGACAATGGCTCAGTCGCGAAATGGTAGGCCACACAAGCTCACAGAATGGAACCACTGAGTGATGAAGCTCATAGTGTGTAAAAATCATCTGTCATCGGTTACAACAGTCCCTACCGAGTACCAAACTGCCTCTAGAAGCAACATCAGCACAATAACTGTTCATCGGCAGTTTCATGAAATGGGTTTCCATGGCTGAGCAACCGCATGCAAGCCTAAGACCACCATGTGCAATACCAAGTGTTGCATGGAGTGGTGTAAAGCTCGCTCCCATTGGATTCTGGAGCTTGGAAACACATTCTCTTGAGTGATGAATCCAATTTCATCATCTGGCAGTCCGACGGATGAATCTGGGTTTGGCCGATGCCAGGAGAACGCTACCTGCCCCGATGCATAGTGCCAACTGTAAAGTTTGGTGGAGGAGGTCTGAGGCTGTTTTTTTATGGTTCGAGCTAGGCCCCTTTGTTCAAGTGAATGGAAATATTAATGCTACAGCATATAATGACATTCTAGATTATACCGGGCTTCCAACTTTGTGGCAACAGTTTGGGGAAGGCCCTTTCCCATTTGAGCATGACATTGCCCCATGTGCACAAAGCGAGGTCCATACAGAAATAGTTAGTTGAGATCGGTGTGGAAGAACTTGACTGGCCTGCACAGAGCACTGGCCTCAACCCCATCGAACACCTTTTGGGTGAATTGGAACACCGACTACGAGCCAGACCTAATCGCCCAACATCAGTGCCCGACCTCACTTATATTCTTGTGGCTGAAGCAAGTCCCTGCAGCAATGTACCAATGTTCTAGTGGAAAGCCTTCCAAGAACAGTATGGTTGTTATAGCAGCAAAGAGGGGACCAACTCCGTATTACAGTTTTTCTCAACCACTTTGGTTCAATTCTCAAATGAGAATAATCTTTTTCAAAACAATAAGTTCAAATCTCTGAACAATTAGTTTCTTGTTCACACCAGATTTGAATTTATTCTTAATGTAAGCAAATTGCATGTGTTTTGGTACATGTATGCAAAAGAGGAAGTACAATTGTCTACAATTTGCACATTAACTACATAAAATCAAATCAAATCAAATTGATTTATATAGCCCTTCGTACATCAGCTGATATCTCAAAGTGCTGTACAGAAACCCAGCCTAAAACCCCAAACAGCAAGCAATGCAGGTGTAGAAGCACGGTGGCTAGGAAAAACTCCCTAGAAAGGCCAAAACCTAGGAAGAAACCTAGAGAGGAACCAGGCTATGTGGGGTGGCCAGTCCTCTTCTGGCTGTGCCGGGTGGAGATTATAACAGAACATGGCCAAGATGTTCAAATGTTCATAAATGACCAGCGTGTTCGAATAATAAGACGGCAGAACAGTTGAAACTGGAGCAGCAGCACGGCCAGGTGGACTGGGGACAGCAAGGAGTCATCATGTCAGGTAATCCTGGGGCATGGTCCTATGGCTCAGGTCCTCCGAGAGAGAGAAAGAAAGAGAGAAGGAGAGAATTAGAGAACGCACACTTAGATTCACACAGGACACCGGATAGGACAGGAGAAGTACTCCAGATATAACAAACTGACCCTAGCCCCCCGACACATAAACTACTGCAGCATAAATACTGGAGGCTATAGATAGAGTTTAGATTTTTTTTTGAATGTGTCACGACTTCCGCCGAAGTCAGTCGCTCTCCTTGTTCGGGCGGCATTCAGCGGTCGACGTCACCGGTCTTCTAGCCATCGCCGCTCCACCTTTCATTTTCCATTTGTTTTGTCTTGTTTTTCCGCACACCTGGTTCACTTTCCCTCATGTCTGTGTGTGGAATTGTTCTTTGTGTAGGGTGTTACGCTTCAGGCTGGCTTGCACTAGGTTTGTTTCAAACCTAGGTTTGTTTGTTTTGTTTAAACCAGTTGATGTTACCGTGGTTGTGCTTTGTGCTGCATAGCCTGTGCCTTTGGGCCAGGGTGGATATTAAAGTTCTCCTGTTATCACCCATCTCTGCTCTCCTGCACCGGACTTCCCGGCAACCAGTCACTCACCCCGTTACAGAATGACTATGAAACAACTCTACAAGGTGCCAATTAAGAGGAATAGTGACAGAGTGGAGGAGCTGTGGCACCAGATAAACCATTGGTGTGCACATGGTATATTGTACAGGGAGTTTTACTGTACTTCAATGAGGCCTGTATATACTTTTTACAAGGGATGGTTGCGCCACGCAAGGAGATTTTTCCACTGGTGCATTTCAAGGGAAAACATCAGATGTGATGTTGAGGAAAATCTCTGGCCAGACCAACAAGAGTGACAGGATGCCCACCAAGAAGATGGGAACTTGTAGTGTTACATACTTGGAGGAGGTACGTAATTATTTTTTATGACAGAACTTCCGCAGGTTTTTTCATTGTTGCGTTTTTGGCATGGGGATGTCATTTTGTGGCATGGGGATGTCATTTTGTGGCATGGGGATGTCATTTTGTGTCATGGGGATGTCATTTTGTGGCAAAGGTTCTGTTCACTATATATGACTTTACATGTAAGAAATATATATAAATGGACATGCAGATGTGGATTTTCTGTTTACATGTAACACATTGCTACAAAAATAAATGTACTGTATACATACAAATGTGCATATCCTTTTTCTGTGTACTACAGTATTGACTTTTCCCATTAAACTTTTACCTACGGTTGAAATCAGTATCTAAAAAGCTCAGTGTGATACGCAATAGTATTTGACTAGATAAAACTGAGTAGAACAAAGCTCTATATACAACAAACATTTCCAGGGTTGACTGCCATGGTGAAAAACACAAACATATTGACCAGTACGGGTCACACGATGAAAAAAAAAACGTTTCATTTTGGTGACATTGGCCAATTTACTGTCACAATAACTAGGTTTTGAAGCATGAATTAAATGTTTTAAGTGAGTTACTACATTTTGCAGACATGCAAAAGAGTTGTGACGTCCCATAAAACAGTTGTGACAATTACACTTACAGTTTAGAGAACGTTAAGACTGTTTCAAAGAATTTGCCAAAACGATTGAGAAAAACTAAAATGCCCATGATTTTGGAATGAGAAGTTCGACGAGCAGGTGTCCACATACTTTTGGTAATGTAGTATAGTCCCATTATGTCTTTAGTGGAAAGCAGAAGGCCCAGCATTGAAACCATAACCAACCAAATGACCTGCAGTCCAGAGACTATTGAGAGTTGACCTGCAAGTAGAGTATTGAGAGTTGACCTGCAGTCTAGCAGAGTATTGAGAGTTGACCTGCAGTCTAGAAGTGTATTTAGAGTTGACCTGCAGTCCAGCAGAGAAGAGAGTTTTGGTGGTGTCATGAAGGTTTAAACCACGCTGGTCTGAAATGTAAACTGGTGCTCCGTGTTATCAGGTGATAAAAATCTTTGTCCCAAATGGCACCATATTCTCTACATAGTGCACTACTTTTGACCAGCCATGAAAAGAAGCCCCTTCTTGGATTTGAGAGGCTGGTCATGGCTCACATCAACAGCATCCTCCCAGATACCCTAGAACAACTCCAAATCGCATACCGCCCCAACAGATCCACAGATGACGCAGTCTCAATCACACTCCACACTCCCCTTTCCCACCTTGACTAAAGGAACACCTATGTGAGAATGCTGTCAATTGACTACAGCTCAGCGTTCAACACCAGAGTGCCCACGAAGCTCATCACTAAGCTAAGGACTCTGGGACTAAACACCTTCCTCTGCAACTGGATCCTGGTCTTCCTGACGGGCCGCCCCCGGGTGGTAAGAGTAGGCAACAAAACGTCTGCCACGCTGATCCTCAACATGGGGGCCCCTCAGGGGTGTGTGCTTAGACCACAACTGCGTGGCCAAACACGACTCCAACACCATCATTAAGTTTGCTGACAACACAACAGTGGTAGGCCTGATCACCAACAACGATGAGACAGCCTATAGGGACGAGGTCAGAGACCTGGCAGTGTGGTACCAAGACAACAGCCTCTCCCTCAATGTGAGCAAGACAAAGGAGCTAATCATGGACTACAGGAAAAGGCGGGCTGAACAGGCCCCCATTAACATCGAACGGGCTGTAGTGAAGCGGGTCGAGAGTTTCAAGTTCCTTGGTGTCCACATCACCAATGAACCCTCATGATCCAAACACACCAAGACAGACGTGAAGATTGCACAACAAAACCTTTTCCCCCTCAGGAGACTGAGTAGATTTGGAATGGGTCCCCAGATCCTCAAAAAGTTCTACAGCTGCACCATTGAGAGCATCCTGACCAGTTGCATCACACCTGGTATGACAACTGCTCAGCATCTGACCATAAGGCGCTACAGAGGGTAGTGCGTAAGGCCCAGTACATCACTGGGGCCAAGCTTCCTGCCATCCAGGACCTATATTGTCACGTTTACTCCCTCTCTGGCCTCTAGGTCATCAGGCTGCTGATTATCCTGCACACCTGTCAACATCGCCTCACTTACCTGCGCCTCATGACACTCACCTGGACTCATCACCTCCTTGATTATCTTCCCTATATCTGTCACTCCCCTTGGTTCTTTCCTCAGGTGTTATTGACTTTGTTGTCATGTCGGTGCGTTGTTTGTGTTTCGTGTTTATTTTATTTATCAAAACATTCACTCCCGAACTTGCTTCCCGACTCTCAGCGCACTCGTTACATATATAATATGCGGTTTCAGAGGAAATCCCATAAAATTGTCAGAGACTCCAGTCACCTAAGTCATAGACTGTTTCTATGCTACCATACGGCAAGCGGTACCAGATTGGACCAAAAGGCTCCTTAATTGAACAGCTTCTACCCCCAAGCCATAAGACTGCTGAACAATTACTCATACCCATTTGTTTTGTACACTGCTGCTACTCGCTGTTTATTATCTAGTCATAGTCACTTCACCCCTACCTACATGTACAAATTACCTCAACTAACCTGTACCCCGCACACTGACTTGGTACTGGTACCCCCTGTATATAGCCTTGTTATTGTTATGTTATTGTGTTACTGTCATAATTTTTTACAAATGTACTTTAGTTTATTTAGTAAATATTATCTTAACTCTTCTTGAACTGCACTGTTGGTTAAGGGCTTGTAAGTAAGCATTTCACTGTAAGATCTACACTTGTTGTATATGGCGCATGTGACAAATAAAGTTTGATTTGATATAATTTCTTCCACACCACCTGTGACCCTCGCAGGCCAATGTCTCATCCTTCTCTCACCCCCCCACACCCTTCTCTCACCCCACTCTCTCTCTCTCTCTCTCTCTCTCGCTCACAGTCTCCTAGGGATTCTGGTCCCCCTGCCTCGCACACCTGCTTTGATTTTTGATCCAAGTATCTCTCCCCAGCCTCTCCTCTCCTCTGCGGTCATTGGGTTTAAAACACACTCAAGTTGAGTCCAAATAGCATCCTATTCTCTTGATAGTGAATAGGGCTCCGGTCAAAAAAGCTGTGCACTATGTAGGTAATAGGGTGCCATTTGGGAAATGTGCTCTGTGTCACAAAATCACTCACAATGTGCATGTACTGCCTTTTTATTGGCATTCTCCTTTTCTCCTTATATTTATTCCCCGTTGGGACACGAATAAAGCCGCATTCTGAACCCAGATAACATGAAAGAATAGGACTGAGCTGGCGGAGTCAAAGGATCATATTTTCAGATAGACCAGTAGATGAGGTTTGGTTGGGATCTTCTGTCAGTTATCAACAAGGTTTCATTTCAATATTCCAGCTATTAGTTCTGTTGATAATTGACTTATTAGTATATTTTAACAGATGTTCAAATTTTTCAGATTTTGATATCCGTGTCTCTTAGCAGAAATTAATTGAAAACTTAATCAAAAGTTGATGTCATCCATCAATCTAATAGATTACAGTTTTTTCCATTTGCTAACAAACATACTTCAATACTGAAGTCAATTTTTCAGAACTCTTCACACAGTCTGCTTTACCAACATGCATCTTGGCCAAACAGTTCATCTCACCTCAACCACCAAAACACTTCATAAATATCTCAAAATAAGCTCGTTCTACCATAACACTGGCAACCATTCTCACTCAGATAGCATACATTGTCACTCAAAACACATTGACATAAAAAACACTAAAACAGGGAGCATTACATAAATTATGAACTTTTCTCTTTGAAGTTTGAATGATTTTTCACGTAAATCAGTTTCACTTTATTGACTGTACTAAAGTATATGTAACAACAATGAATCAGAAATGCATCAATTTGCATCAATAGCATTTATTTTTATCTATATCTTTGCATATATTAATTTCATTGTGAAAAATAAAAAGTTGAAACAAAAAACAAATTCCTGAAATTCCAGGGCTGCAATAATGATTACAAAAAAAACCATTGACAACATGTATAATATAATCACTCATACTGTACAGTACTGTGAGGGTTATAGTTCTCATTTACATGTACAGTATAATCACTCATATTGTACAGTACTGTGAGGGTTCTAGTTCTCATCAACATGTATAGTATAATCACTCATACTGTACAGTACTGTGAGGGTTCTAGTTCAAATCAACATGTATAGTATAATGACTCATACTGTACAGTACTGTGAGAGTTCTAGTTCTCATCAACATGTATAGTATAATCACTCATACTGTACAGTACTGTGAGGGTTCTAGTTCTCATCAACATGTATAGTATAATCACTCATACTGTACAGTACTGTGCGGGTTCTAGTTCTCATCAACATGTATAGTATAATCACTCATACTGTACAGTACTGTGAGGGTTCTAGTTCTCATCAACATGTATAGTATAATCACTAATACTGTACAGTACTGTGAGGGTTCTAGTTCTCATCAACATGTATAGTATAATCACTCATACTGTACAGTACTGTGAGGGTTATAGTTCACATTTACATGTATAAGTACAATCACTCATACTGTACAGTACTGTGAGGGTTATAGTTCTCATCAACATGTACAGTATAATCACTCATACTGTACAGTACTGTGAGGGTTCTAGTTCTCATCAACATGTATAGTATAATCACTCATACTGTAGAGTACTGTGAGGGTTCTAGTTCTCATCAACATGTATAGTATAATCACTCATACTGTACAGTACAGTGAGGGTTCTAGTTCTCATCAACATGTATAGTATAATCACTAATACTGTACAGTACTGTGAGGGTTCTAGTTCTCATCAACATGTATAGTATAATCACTCATACTGTACAGTACTGTGAGGGTTTTAGTTCACATTTACATGTATAAGTACAATCACTCATACTGTACAGTACTGTGAGGGTTATAGTTCTCATCAACATGTACAGTATAATCACTCATACTGTACAGTACTGTGAGGGTTCTAGTTCTCATCAACATGTATAGTATAATCACTCATACTGTACAGTACTGTGAGGGTTCTAGTTCTCATCAACATGTATAGTATAATCACTCATACTGTACAGTACTGTGAGAGCTCTAGTTCTCATCAACATGTATAGTATAATCACTCATACTGTACAGTCTGTGAGGGTTCTAGTTCTCATCAACATGTATAGTATAATCACTCATACTTTAGAGTACTGTGAGGGTTCTAGTTCTCATCAACATGTATTGTATAATCACTCATACTGTACAGTATTGTGAGGTTTCAAGTTCTCATCAACATGTATTTTCACTCAAACTGTACAGAACTGTGAGGGTTCTAGTTCTCATCAACATGTATTGTATAATCACTCATACTGTACAGTATTGTGAGGTTTCAAGTTCTCATCAACATGTATTTTCACTCAAACTGTACAGTACTGTGAGGGTTATAGTTCTCATCAACATGTATAGTATAATCACTCATACTGTACAGTACTGTGAGGGTTCTAGTTCTCATCAACATGTCTAGTATAATCACTCATACTGTACAGGACTTTGAGGATTCTAGTTCTCATCTACATGTATAATATAATCACTTATACTGTACAGTACTGTGAGGGTTCTAGTTCTCATCAACATGTATAATATAATCACTCATACTGTACAGTACTGTGAGGATTCTAGTTCTCATCAACATGTATAATATAATCACTCATACTGTACAGTACTGTGAGAGCTCTAGTTCTCATCAACATGTATAGTATAATCACTCATACTGTACAGTACTGTGAGGGTTCTAGGTCTCATCAACATGTATAATATAATCACTCATACTGTACAGTACTGTGAGGATTCTAGTTCTCATCTACATGTATAGTATAATCACTCATACTGTACAGTACTGTGAGGGTTATAGTTCACATTTACATGTATACGTACAATCACTCATACTGTACAGTACTGTGAGGGTTATAATTCTCATCAACATGTACAGTATAATCACTCATACTGTAGAGTACTGTGAGGGTTCTAGTTCTCATCAACATGTATAGTATAATGACTCATACTGTACAGTACTGTGAGGGTTCATGTTCTCATCAACATGTATAGTATAATCACTCATACTGTATAGTACTGTGAGGGTTCTAGTTCTCATCAACATGTATAGTATAATCACTCATACTGTACAGTACAGTGAGGGTTCTAGTTCTCATCAACATGTATAGTATAATCACTAATACTGTACAGTACTGTGAGGGTTCTAGTTCTCATCAACACGTATAGTATAGTCACTCATACTGTACAGTACTGTGAGGGTTATAGTTCACATTTACATGTATAAGTACAATCACTCATACTGTACAGTACTGTGAGGGTTATAGTTCTCATCAACATGTACAGTATAATCACTCATACTGTACAGTACTGTGAGGGTTCTAGTTCTCATCAACATGTATAGTATAATCACTCATACTGTACAGTACTGTGAGGGTTCTAGTTCTCATCAACATGTATAGTATAATCACTCATACTGTACAGTACTGTGAGAGCTCTAGTTCTCATCAGCATGTATAGTATAATCACTCATACTGTACAGTCTGTGAGGGTTCTAGTTCTCATCAACATGTATAGTATAATCACTCATACTGTAGAGTACTGTGAGGGTTCTAGTTCTCATCAACATGTATAGTATAATCACTCATACTGTACAGTACTGTGAGGGTTCATGTTCTCATCAACATGTATAGTATAATCACTCATACTGTACAGTACTGTGAGGGTTCTAGTTCTCATCAACATGTATAGTATAATCACTCATACTGTACAGTACAGTGAGGGTTCTAGTTCTCATCAACATGTATCGTATAATCAATCATACTGTACAGTACTGTGAGGGTTCTAGTTCTCATCAACATGTATTGTATAATCACTCATACTGTAGAGTACTGTGAGGGTTCTAGTTCTCATCAACATGTATAGTATAATCACTCATACTGTACAGTATTGTGAGGTTTCAAGTTCTCATCAACATGTATTTTCACTCAAACTGTACAGAACTGTGAGGGTTCTAGTTCTCATCGACATGTATTGTATAATCACTCCTACTGTACAGTATTGTGAGGTTTCAAGTTCTCATCAACATGTATTTTCACTCAAACTGTACAGTACTGTGAGGGTTATAGTTCTCATCAACATGTATAGTATAATCACTCATACTGTACAGTACTGTGAGGGTTCTAGTTCTCATCAACATGTCTAGTATAATCACTCATACTGTACAGGACTGTGAGGATTCTAGTTCTCATCTACATGTATAATATAATCACTTATACTGTACAGTACTGTGAGGGTTCTAGTTCTCATCAACATGTATAATATAATCACTCATACTGTACAGTACTGTGAGGATTCTAGTTCTCATCTACATGTATAATATAATCACTTATACTGTACAGTACTGTGAGGGTTCTAGTTCTCATCAACATGTATAGTATAATCACTCATACTGTACAGTACTGTGAGGGTTCTAGTTCTCATCAACATGTATAGTATAATCACTCATACTGTACGGTACTGTGAGGGTTCTAGTTCTCATCAACATGTCTATTATAATCACTCATACTGTACAGTACTGTGAGGGTTCTAGTTCTCATCAACATGTATAGTATAATCACTCATACTGTACAGTACTGTGAGGGTTCTAGTTCTCATCAACATGTATAGTATAATCACTCACACTGTACAGTACTGTGAGGGTTCTAGTTCTCATCAACATGTCTAGTATAACACTCATACTGTACAGTACTGTGAGGGTTCTAGTTCTCATCAACATGTATAGTATAATCACTCACACTGTACAGTACTGTGAGGGTTCTAGTTCTCATCAACATGTCTAGTATAACACTCATACTGTACAGTACTGTGAGGGTTCTAGTTCTCATCAACATGTATAGTATAATCACTCAAACTCTACAGTACTGTGAGGGTTCTAGTTCTCCCTCTCTCCTCCATTTGACCACAAGTTCTCATCAACATTACATCTTATGTCTTCTCTGGCGATGCATCTTGGAAAGTATCTCCTGGACTGTCTAATCCAACCTTGGCAGTCTTCAGGAGAAGTGTCTCCACACCCCACGTTCCAAAAAAACTATGGGGTTTAGGAAGGGGGAGTATGGAGGCAGGAATAGTACTGATATCCTCAGATGTGCAGCAAACCAGTCTGTGACTGCAGCAGAGTGGTGGAATGCCACACAACAATGAAGGTAGGGGAGTTTCTTGCCCCTCTCTCCTCTGCTGGTACAAGTCGATTATTCAGGTCCTCCAGAAAATAAATGAGCCTCTCTGTATTGTAGGGGCCATGAGTGGTTTGTGTAACAGCAAACCATCACAGGACAGTGCTGCACACATTGTGATGTTAGCTCCTCTCTGGCCTGGGACATCCACAGTTGCTCTCTGTCCAATCACATTTCTTTCCTCGCGGCTTGTTTTTGCCAGGTTGGATCCAGCTTCATCCACAAAGGAGGAGTAGTAGGAAGGATCGGAGGAGCAAAGCACAGCGTGGTAAGTGTTCATCATATATTTATTAAACCGAGGACACTAAACAAAATAACAAAGGAGAAAAGAAAACGAAACAGTTCTGAAAGGTGACATACACATGACAGAAAATAATCACCCACAACTCAAAGGTGAAAACCATGCTACCTAAGTATGGTTCTCAATCAGGGACAACGATTTGCAGCTGCCTCTGATTGAGAACCATACCAGGCCAAACACCGAAATCCCAAATGATAGAAATAAGAACATAGACTGCCCACCCCAACTCACGCCCTGACCATACAAAAACCAAGACAAAACAAAGGAACTAAGGTCAGAACGTGAAATTATGTGCAGTTTGCCATTACTCTCTAAAATACAGTCAATCCACTGTTTTACAGTACTTTACATTATGCATAGCGGTGTATGTACCCTGTTTGGTTATTGAACAGACATCTTACCTGGACATATTGATACTGGAGTTCTTTCACACGTTCACCGTTTCTCTTAAAGGGTGCAGAGTACAACGGCTTCCTCCTTATTTAATGTTTCTCTAGGACTCTAGAAATTGTCGTTGTGCTGACCGGATTCACATTCCCAACAGTGATATTGTCTGACAGCACTCTGTCTCAAATTTCACACAGTTGTTTTGCATTGTTGCCAATTACCATGTCAACAATGGCAATTTCCTGCGCATCTGATAATATTCTGCCTCTCTCTCCTGTGGGAGGGATCCTACTGGATCCTACTGAAAATCACACAAAAAAATCTATATATTTCTAAATGTCAGTACATGTAAAAATGTGAACATACTGTATTGTACTGTAATATGTATTTCAATTATCATTGAAGGATGCCCAACTCACCTGTGTTTTGCCGGAAAATTTGTCCTATTGATGCAACTGTTGAATGCTGCAGATTTAGTTGCACCCTTAAACCGGCCTCTCTCAAAGAGAGACCATGGTTTACAACATGGTCAATAATTGTGGCCCTTATCTCATTAGAGACCACCACTCTTGGTCTTCCTCTCCTTTGTCCTAAACATATTCTCCCTCTCCCTGCCACTCTTCTTTCCCCACCAACCTGTCTTCCTTGATCCATGTTTCCAAACTAAATCATTCTGAAGCCGTCCTCTTTTGTTTGTTTGGTAAAGAGACTGAAATTGCAATCAGCTGTGTTTGGAATGATTAAATATTCTGCTGAGATTTGCAATATGGTTCAATCTGGTTACTGCAAAAATGCACGATATTATAACAGTTTTGGAAACAGTGTATTAGCATTTGACAACATGTGCTGCAAATATATAGTTTTGTAGGTGGTGGAGTATGAATAAGAAAAGAGTTCATGGATTTCGGGGGAATGTGGTCATTGAATGCATTTTGTGTGAAAGCAATGAAAAATGATTCACAGTTTGGTCCACATACAAGAGTTTTGACAATGAGACTTCAGTTTTGACCAATGCGTGTTAGCAATTGAAGAAAACTGTAATTCATTTTATATCAAAAGGAATCTGAGTTGCCCTGACAACCATTTTCCATGTTCAAGATGAGATTTTTCTGTGAAAAAAAGTAATAAATTGCTTGTCTGTAGTGTTTGAATGTGACAGGGCTTTCCTTTTATCTCAGTGCCCTCCTCCACAACGCTGTACATGTTTGACACAATGGTTTTCGTTTCAGGGAACAGTTTGGTCAATGTAGCTGTGGTTTATGTGTGAGAATGTGCACTTATGCATACATGTGTACCGATTGTATGTTCGATTTTGTGTGTGAAACACTTGCAGATACACAGCTGAAAGTATATGATCCTCTGAGAATATGATGATGGGTCAGATGCTCCCTTGGGTGCATGTGTGTGTGCGTGTTTGTGTTTGTGTGTGTGTGTGTGTGTGTGTGTGTGTGTTTGTGTGTGTGTGTGTGTGTGTGTGTGTGTGTGTGTGTGTGTGTGTGTGTGTGTGTGTGTGTGTGTGTGTGTGTGTGTGTGTGTGTGTGTGTGTATGTGTTTGTGTGTGTGTGTGTGTGTGTGCACATGAAGGGCAGTGGTCAGTTGACAGCAGAGTACATGTCAGTGCTGGGATTGTGACTGCATGGCTGGCTGACAGAGGCACTACAACCGCTGCTGTTGGCAGTGTAGACCTCGCTCACATTAGGGAAATGAAAGACTCTCCAGCTAATGTGGGGATTGCAATCAGAGGCAGATGTTGCGCCCTGTATGGGTTCCAGCTCCTAACATAAGGGTTGCATCCCAAATGGCAAGCTATTCCCTTTTTAGTCCACTAATATGGAGCCTAGTCAAAAGTAGTGCACTATGTAGGGAATGTGGTGCAATTTGGCACATAGTCCAGGCCTGGGTGGAGGACTAGATTGGGGAGGAGCAGGGGCGAAGGCCCTCTCATTCTTTCATTCTCTCATTCTCTCATTCTCTCATTCTCTCTCTCTCTCTCTCTCTCTCTCTCTCTCTCTCTCTCTCTCTCTCTCACTATAAGTGTTTACACGTCATTGAGTTAAAACTGGGGTAGAGCTGAGGTGAAACACAAACGGTTGGAGAGTGAGATAATATGAAGTACAATGCAAAGTTTGTCTGGATAGAACTGTGCATAGGCAGGTTTTAGCACCTTTCTACACAGGAGCAGGTTCTCATGAAAAAGGAACTGCACTAATTGGAATAAATTAAAGTTGGAGATTTTTCCAAATAAAGTATGCAGTCTTTACACGATTACGAAGTCAAATGTTTCTAATCATGCAAATCTAAACCTAGAAATATTAATCTTATTTTCTTATCTCGTCAGCATGCATGGAGTACAAACCATAAAGGTGAGAGATGAAGGGGGAAGAGAGGGTGAAAAGCTTATATTACGCCTGTACTTGACTTTCACAAACCCCACATTTTCCATTATTTTGGTAGCTATCTAACCCAATTTCAACCTTTGCAGAGGGTAAACACATTTTGTAAACAATTTTGTATCAGGGGTATTAAATATATTTTATTGCTTAATTTATCATATTTTTTAAATGCATCCTGTTAGTCAAGATTATTGAGCTAGGTGATATCAGCCTGCCAATAGTAAGAGTGGGAAATGTGATCCTGTGGCCCTGTGACAGACTAAATACACTGACCAACCGACTTGTATGGCATTCAAAAGCTGCCTCTGTCTCTGAAAAGAGAGCCGGAGCCATAGAAGAGAGCCAGAGAAAAGATGTGTCTCTGCACAGACAGAAGTAGAGATGTGTCTCTACCTCTGTCTGTGTCTCTGCTCTATGCCTGGCACCTGAAAAGACAACTTCCCCTCTGCCTCTATCCCTGTCTGTCTCTGTCTCTACCCTACGCCTTGCCCCTGTCTGTCTCTGTCTCTACCCTACGCCTTGCCCCTGAAAAGAGACAAATTAATAATTCAAGGTGATCTTAATCTCGGATGGTCACCGGGTCGTTTCTCGGTCAACGGGGTGACTCAAATGATTTTCCGGGGAGATTACTTCTTCGTGTGAAAGAGGAGAGAGCGAGACAATGGAGAGGCCTCTACATTCCTCTCCACTTAATCGCTGTCCTTGGGGTATGAGCTGTCAGTCACTATTGAAAAGGGAATCAGTTTGTGGTGAGACGTGTGATGTGGCGCAGTAGCGGATGTCTGAGAATGGCTGTATCTGTTTCAGCGAGAGCTGCATAATGAACATGTCTGGGGGTAATGACTTTGACTCCTTGTTTGACGTTTGCTGAGCAACTCACATAATGAGGTTGTGGAACATTAGCGAAAAGAAGAGAAAATAACCAACATGGAGACATAGAGCTCAGTGCAGTATTACTAACGTGATTGCCAGGGTATACTGTCATCATTGATCACCAAGTGGAAATGCTAAAGCATTTATAAATATGTTATCAGTGTCCATCAAATGACTTAAAAAACTAACACCCAGTTCCAAAAAACCTTTAGTTTCCACTGGTTTACAAGATCAACACAAGGTATGAAAAACAACAACAACAGTGAATTTTGTTCTGTTCTGAAAGTGTTTAACTTATTATGTCAGAGGGCAAGAATATGTGGGCAAAGCCAAAGTTTTCCACCTGTGGTTCTGGGGAGGAGATAAAGGTAGAGGATTAAATATGTATGTGATTGAAGGTGGCCAGGGCCTCAGAGCCCATTAATCTTGACATACACACACACACACATGCACGCATGCATACACACGCTCCCAAGACACACACACGCTCCCAAGACACACACACACACACTCCAAAGACACACACACACACACACACACACACACACACACACACACACACACACACACACACACACACACACACACACACACACACACACTCCCAAGACACACACTCCCAAGACACATACACACTCCAAAGACACACACACACGCACACACACACACACACACACACACACACACACACACACACACACACACACACACACACACACACACACACACACACACACACACACACACACACACACACACACACAATCCCAAGACACACACACACACACACACACACACACTCCCAAGACACACACTCCCAAGACACATACACACTCCAAAGACACACACACACTCCAAAGACACACACACACACACACACACACACACACACACACACACACACACAATCCCAAGACACACACACACACACGCACACCCAAGACCAAGATAGGTATGGAATTGGGTCTGTGAGAGAACCACAGGAGATCAATCTTGTACCTTACTGTAACACCAGGCTAGCACTCAACTGATAGGAGTTAAAGGAGGATAGAGAGGGGGGGAGCGATAGGAGAAAGAGTTGCCACGAGAAAAGGGCAACCAGTGAAGAACAAACACCATTGTAAATACAACCCATATTTATGTTTAATTATTTTTCCCTTTTGTACTTTATCTATTTGCACATCATTACATCACTGTATATAGACATGATATGTGATTTGAAATGTCTTTATTCTTTTGGAACTTTTGAGAGTGTAATGTTTACTGTTCATTTTTTATTATTTATTTAACTTTTGTTTATTATCTATTTCACTTGCAATGTAAACATGTGTTTTCCATGCCAATAAAGCCCCTTAAATTAAATTCAAATGCAATAGAGAGAGAGAGAGAGAGAGAGAGAGAGAGAGAAAGATGGGAACATTAGAGAAAGTCTCCAATAGCCTCGCTCACCAACAAACCATCCAACCTGAGGCCATGTTGACATAATAAAACACAGGCCACCTTTCCTGGCTGACTGTCTGGCTGCCTGCCTACTTGCCTGCCTGCCTGGCTGCCTACCTACTTGCCTGCCTGCCTTCTTTGGCCTCTGTCTCTCCACCTCTCCAAAGTGCTGGGGGGGGGTTAGCTATGCAGAATCTTATTTTTTATTCACCTGCGCTTTGTCATTGCCCTATTATTTTCTTTGTGCCTCTAAGAATAAACCGGAGCTGTTACGAGTTGCGCATTTATCAGTTACCAAGGGTTTCATTATCCCCCTGGGGGAACCTGTGCTTTCACAGAGCAGTGACAGGTGCTGGGCTATTTTTTGATTATTTATAATGACGGCTCCACCTCGAAATCCAGTGTCATTCGCAGCTGTCACTTGGAATATGTTACACACTGACACACTAGCCACCTAAACTTGTGGGATTTAATGGCAATACACATATAAAAAGAGGAGAAAATTGCAGGAAATGGAAGGCAACATTTTTATAAAGAATTTTAGAGAAGTGATTTCCGGAAGTTTAGTTTGATTTCCACATAAAGGGCAGACCGCTTATTCCTGAGAAATTAAACAGAAATTCCATGCTAATGGGCACTTGGTGAAAGTGTGGCCATTATAGTCCCATAACACTTCAATAACACATTTTCAATCGAAGCCTCTAACTTAGAAAAATCGTCCAAAATTGTGCTATACATTAGTGGAATAAGCAGTTCTTGACTTGGATGGAAATAGGTGACGGTATTCAGGAACATGGGAACAAGGTGTTATTGCATGCAATAATTAAAATGCAATGTGATTATTAAACAAGGTAAATGCAAAATGTCAATGAAATAATTTGTATACGTAATTATCTGACAACAACTATAATTCCATGGTCAATATATATACATAAGGAATGGTGTACATAAAGAATGTTGCTCCCCTTCTATCCAAGCAAAAATCTAAGCCAACTTAAAAATGGTGGTAATCCCTTTCCTTAGAAACAACATGACACTGATTTATTTCTATCACGGAGTGGGAATTTAAGTCTGTTCAGGGTTAGTAGAGTCTGACCAATCAAAGTGAGTTACTTGCAGTAGATGAAGCAACTGTAGATAACCTTCAGTTTGCTTTTTACAACCTGCAGCTGGGAGGAATCTCTGAAAGATCTTTTAATGTTGTTGGTTTAGTATACTGTTCATTTGTTTTTTGCACAATGCTTCTGCAACAATGTAGGAACAATACATGTTTTCTCTAATTGTTGATGGCAATATACACATCCTAGTTGGAAAGAATGACATTGGAGGGGATGGCTACCGTTTTACGGGCTCCTAAACAATGGTGCTAATTGGTATGGTTTTTAACTCATGTTGTACATTATGTTGATGCTACTGTCTCTAATGACCGAAAAGAGCTTCTGGATATCAGAACAGTGATTACTCACCTCTAACTGGACGAAGATTTTTTTCTTTAATGAGTCTGACGCAGAGGATATGATGTTAATCCTAGACGAGGTCCAAATCCCCGTCATTCGCATGAAGAAAAGAAAGAAATAGAGGGGGCGGAGATCAGGGTGCCTTGTGAGAATTCGGCAGCGAGTGGGTAACCCCGCACTACCATTGGCCAACATGCAATCACTGGAGAATGAAGTGGATGAGCTTCGTTCGAGACTATCCTACCAACGGAACATTAAAAACTGTAATATCTTATGTTACACCGAGTCATTGTCCCACATTGTCCCAGAACTTTTTTGAGTTTGTGCTAAAGGATGCAAATTTCTGCTTGAAACGTCTAGCCTTAGCTTTCCTAACTGCCTGTGTATATTGGTTCCCTGAAAATTGCATATCCCGGGAGCTATTTGATGCTAATGCAGAACGCCACAGGATGTTTTTGTGCTGGTCAAGGGCAGTCAGGTCTGGAGAGAACCATGGGCTATATCTGTTCCTGGTTCAATTTCTTTTGAATGGGGCAATTCTTATTTAAGGCACGTTTGAAGAATAACCAGACATCCTCTACTGACGGGATAGGGTCAATATCCTTCCAGGATACCTGGGCCAGTTCGATTAGAAAGGCCTGCTCACTGAAGTGTTTTAGGGAGCGTTTTACAGTGATGTGGGGTGTTCGTTTGACCGCAGCCGCATTACGGATACAAGCAATGAGGCAGTGATCGCTGAGATCTTGAAAACAGCATAGGTTTATTTGGAGGGCAAGTTGGTTAGGATAATATCTAAGAAGGTGCCCGTGTTTACGGCTTTGGTGTTGTAACTGGTAGGTTCATTGATAATTTGTGTGAGATTGAGGGCATCAATCTTAGATTGTAGGATGGCCTGGGTGTTAAGCATGTCCCAGTTCACCTAGCAGCATGAGCTCTGAAGATAGATGGGGGGCAATTAGTTCACATATGGTGTCCAGAGCACAGCTGGGGCAGAGGGTGGTCTATAGCAAGTGGCAACAGTGAGAGACTTGTTTCTGGAAAGGTGGATTTTTAAAAGTAGATGCTCGAATTGTTTGGGTACAGACATGAAAAGTAAGACAGAACTCTGCAGGCTATCTCTGCAGTAGATTGCTTGTTGGAAAATGTTATAGTTAGGGATGGACTTTTCAGGGTTGTTGGTGGTCTTCCTAAGCCAGGATTCAGACACAGCTAGGACATCCGGGTTGGCAGAGTATGCTAAAGCAGTGAATAAAACAAACTTAGGGAGGAGGCTTCTAATATTAACTTGCATGAAACCAAGGCTTTTACGGTTACAGTAGTCGACAAATGAGAGCACTTGGGGAATATGAGTGGAGCTAGGCACTGCAGTGCCTGGATTAACCTCTACATCACCAGAGGAACAGAGGAGGAGTAGGTTAAAGGTACGGCTAAAGGCTATAATAAGTGGTCGTCTAGTACGCCCGGAACAGAGAGTAAAAGGAGCAGGTTTCTGGGCGCGATATAATAGATTCAAGGCATAATGTACAGACAAAGGTTTGGTAGGATGTGAATACAGTGGAGGTAGGCCTAGGCATTGAGTGATGATGAGAGAGATATTGTCTCTAGAAACCAGAACCAGAACCAGGTGATGAAAATAATCATGGCCTCTAAACCTTCAAGCTGCATACTGGACCCTATTCCAACTAAACTACTGAAAGAGCTGCTTCCTGTGCTTGGCCCTCCTATGTTGAACATAATAAACGGCTCTCTATCCACTGGATGTGTACCAAACTCACTAAAAGTGGCAGTAATAAAGCCTCTCTTGAAAAAGCCAAACCTTGACCCAGAAAATATAAAAAACTATCGGCCTATATCGAATCTTCCATTCCTCTCAAAAATTTTAGAGAAGGCTGTTGCGCAGCAACTCACTGCCTTCCTGAAGACAAACAATGTATACGAAATGCTTCAGTCTGGTTTTAGACCCCATCATAGCACTGAGACGGCACTTGTGAAGGTGGTAAATTACATTTTAATGGCATCGGACCGAGGCTCTGCATCTGTCCTCGTGCTCCTAGACCTTAGTGCTGCTTTTGATACCATCGATCACCACATTCTTTTGGAGAGATTGGAAACCCAAATTGGTCTACACGGACAAGTTCTGGCCTAGTTTAGATCTTATCTGTCGGAAATATATCAGTTTGTCTCTGTGAATGGTTTGTCCTCTATTGGACCACTATTGTTTTCACTATATATTTTACCTCTTGGGGATGTTATTCGAAAACATAATGTAAACTTTCACTGCTATGCGGATGACACACAGCTGTACATTTCAATGAAACATGGTGAAGCCCCAAAATTGCCCTCGCTAGAAGCATGTGTTTCAGACATAAGGAAGTGGATGGCTGCAAACTTTCTACTATTAAACTCGGACAAAACAGAGATGCTTGTTCTAGGTCCCAAGAAACAAAGAGATCTTCTGTTGAATCTGACAATTAATCTTAATGGTTGTACAGTCGTCTCAAATAAAACTGTGAAGGACCTCGGCGTTACTCTGGACCCTGATCTCTCTTTTGAAGAACATATCAAGACCATTTCGAGGACAGCTTTTTTCCATCTACGTAACATTGCAAAAATCAGAAACTTTCTGTCCAAAAATGATGCAGAAAAATGTATCCATGCTTTTGTCACTTCTAGGTTAGACTACTGCAATGCTCTATTTTCCGGCTACCCGGATAAAGCACTAAATAAACTTCAGTTAGTGCTAAATACGGCTGCTAGAATCCTGACTAGAACCAAAAAATGTGATCATATTACTCCAGTGCTAGCCTCTCTACACTGGCTTCCTGTCAAAGCAAGGGCTGATTTCAAGGTTTTACTGCTAACCTACAAAGCATTACATGGGCTTGCTCCTACCTATCTCTCTGATTTGGTCCTGCCGTACATACCTACACGTACGCTACGGTCACAAGACGCAGGCCTCCTAATTGTCCCTAGAATTTCTAAGCAAACAGCTGGAGGCAGGGCTTTCTCCTATAGAGCTCCATTTTTATGGAACGGTCTGCCTACCCATGTCAGAGACGCAAACTCGGTCTCAACCTTTAAGTCTTTACTGAAGACTCATCTCTTCAGTGGGTCATATGATTGAGTGTAGTCTGGCCCATGAGTGGGAAGGTGAACGGAAAGGCTCTGGAGCAACGAACCGCCCCTGCTGTCTCTGCCTGGCCGGTTCCCCTCTTTCCACTGGGATTCTCTGCCTCTAACCCTATTACAGGGGCTGAGTCACTGGCTTGCTGGGGCTCTCTCATGCCGTCCCTGGAGGGGGTGCGTCACCTGAGTGGGTTGATTCACTGTTGTGGTCATCCTGTCTGGGTTGGCGCCCCCCCCTTGGGTTGTGACGTGGCGGAGATCTTTGTGGGCTATACTCAGCCTTGTCTCAGGATGGTAAGTTGGTGGTTGAAGATATCCCTCTAGTGGTGTGGGGGCTGTGCTTTGGCAAAGTGGGTGGGGTTATATCCTTCCTGTTTGGCCCTGTCCGGGGGTGTCCTCGGATGGGGCCACAGTGTCTCTCAGCCTCCAGTATTTATGCTGCAGTAGTTTATGTGTCGGGGGGCTGGGGTCAGTTTGTTATATCTGGAGTACTTCTCCTGTCCTATTCGGTGTCCTGTGTGAATCTAAGTGTGCGTTCTCTAATTCTCTCCTTCTCTCTTTCTTTCTCTCTCTCGGATGACCTGAGCCCTAGGTCCATGCCCCAGGACTACCTGACATGATGACTCCTTGCTGTCCCCAGTCCACCTGGCCATGCTGCTGCTCCAGTTTCAACTTCCACCTGACTGTGCTGCTGCTCCAGTTTCAACTGTTCTGCCTTATTATTATTCGACCATGCTGGTCATTTATGAACATTTGAACATCTTGGCCATGATCTGTTATAATCTCCACCCGGCACAGCCAGAAGAGGACTGGCCACCCCACATAGCCTGGTTCCTCTCTAGGTTTCTTCCTAGGTATTGGCCTTTCTAGGGAGTTTTTCCTAGCCACCGTGCTTCTACACCTGCATTGCTTGCTGTTTGGGGTTTTAGGCTGGGTTTCTGTACAGCACTTTGAGATATCAGCTGATGTACGAAGGGCTATATAAATACATTTGATTTGATTTGATTTGATGTCATTGCATGTGTGGGAGGTGGAACTAAAGGGTTGGCTAAGGTATTTTGAGCAGGGCTAGAGGCTCTAGAGTGAAATAAGACAATAATCACCAAAACAACCATGGACAAGGCATATTGTCATTAATTAAGGAGAGGTATGTGTAGCCGAGTGATCATAAGGGTCCAGTGAGTAGTGAGGCTGGTTGGAGACATGACGATTCAGACAGCTAGCGGGCCAGGGCTAGCAAACTAGCAGAAGGTCCTCAGAGGGGTGTTGCAACGGGGGAAGTATGTTTATAGCCTCCTCGTGCGGAGCCTCCTTGTACATTTACGTCGGTAGACCAGTCGTGATGGATTAGTAGGGTTCCGTGTGGTTAAGGGGACTAGTCCAATTGGCAAAATAGGTATAGTGGCCCAAGAAATTGTCAGATGGACCTATTCAGCTAACAGCCGATATGCTCGAGACAGCTAGAGGGCCGTGGCTAGCAGGCTAGCAGATGGGCACTCAGGGGAGGTCGCCAGTTGAATAAATCAAATCAAATTTATTTGTCACATACACATGGTTAGCAGATGTTAATGTGAGTGTAGCGAAATGCTTGTGCTTCTAGTTCCGACAATGCAGTAATAACCAACGAGTAATCTAACCTAACAATTCCAAAACTACTACCTTATACACACAAGTGTAAAGGGATAAAGAATATGTACATAAATATATATGAATGAGTGATGGTACAGAAGGGCATAGGCAAGATGCAGTAGATGGTACCGAGTACAGTATATACATATGAGATGAGTAATGTAGGTTATGTAAACAAAGTGGCATAGTTTAAAGTGGCTAGTGATAAAGTGGCTATGTATTACATAAAGATGCAGTAGATGACATAGAGTACAGTATATACATATACATATGAGATGGGGTGGTAGTCTTTTAGCTCAGTTACCTAGCTTTCTTGGGAACAGGGACAATGGTGGCCTAACCCCCTCGGGCAGATTACGTCGGTAGTCCAGTCGTGAAGGTCCGGCGGGGCTCCCTACCGGCAGTAAAATGGGTCCAGGCCAAATGGCAAAATAGGTATTGTAGCCCAGAAGTGGCTGATGGAACTCTTCAGCTAGCCGGGAGAAGGGCCTAGCATGGGCTAGCTCGAGGCTAGTTGGTGCTTGCGTCGGGACAGAGACGTTAGCCAGGAGGAGACACTCGGCTTGCAGCTAGCTAGCTGCGATGATCCAGGTGAAAAGGTTCAGAGCTAGCTGTGGGAATCTGGGGATATGGAGTGTAAAATAGGTTCGGTATGCTCTGGTTAGAATCGTGTTGTGCAAACTGGCGAGAGTTTTCCGAGATAAATGTTCTCTGACAACCGCTAGCAGTGATTAGCTGACTACTAGCTAGTAGCTAGGACAGAGATGTTAGCCAGGAGTAGACACTTGGATTGCAGCTAGCCAGCTGCGATGATCCAGGTGAAAAGGTTCAGAGCTTGCGATGAGAGTCCAGAGATATGGAGATAAAATAGGTCCAATATGCTCTGGTTTGAATGACGTTGTGCAAATTGGCGAGAGTTTACTGAGCTAACAGCTAGCTGATGACCGCTAACAGTGGTTAGCTGACTACTTGAAAACACTTTAGAAAAAAGCAGATCCACACCACATTGGGTGAGGCGGGTTGCAGGAGAGTAATTTGAAGTTGAGGTTTAGAAAAAATATAAAAAAGCTATACGAAGAAAAAATATATAAAAGATATATACATTGGGCTATATACATGGGGCGGCAGTGTAGCCTAGTGGTTAGAGCATTGGACTAGTAACCGAAAGGTTGCAAGTTCAAATCCCCAAGCTGACAAGGTCGTTCTGCCCCTGAACAGGCAGTTAACCCACTGTTCCTAGGACGTCATTGAAAATAAGAATTTGTTCTTAACTGACTTGCCTAGTAAAATAAAGGTAAAAAGAAAAAACTTGACAAAGACGAGGACAAAGACATCTGACTGCTACTCCATCTTGGAACTAAGATGAAAAAATGTGTGTTATCTTAAGGGTTGAAAATGACCCTCCACTACGTTTAACAGCAGAGAAACACCCCTAAATGATTGTTGTTGAACTTGAAATTTGATGACTTTTTTTTTTGAAAAAGTGAAACATCGCCTTTGTTCATATTTCCATCGCCTTTGTTTATATTTCCATGAAAGCTGTATACCACCGGGGTACAAAGATTGTCTAGGGTAATTTTTTACCCTGCAGTTATAAAATAATTTACACACACACACACACACACACACACACACACACACACACACACACACACACACACACACACACACACACACACACACACACACACACACACACACACACACACACACACACACACACACACACAATGAAAAATTGAGATTGTGTGCTGCTGATTGAACTAAATCTTTCTTGTGCATGTGCAGCATCTTCCCTCCACGACCCCATACATGAAGTTCACAGACAACATTTGAATGTCTTCAAAGCATTGTTTACTAATGGGTAATGCAGTCAGAGGCTTTAAAGGTGCTGCAGATGACAGTCCCCCCAGCTCTCTCTTTGCTGAAGCCATGAGTGCACGTTTCAGTGCCCAACAGGTCGAAGATCTGATTATTATTTATTTATTTATTTCCCAGATGTCCAGGAGGAACAAGAGAACAATGATTTAGAAGAGGAGGAGGTATCTGAAATGGAAGATGGGGAAGAACACAACCCAGAGCACGATGTATCATCTTCAGATGAATAAGAAATCCCCCAAGCTAAAAGGGAGATTTTTTTTCAAAGAACAGCAAAATAACATGGTCCTTGTCACCATATGACAACCAGGGCAGGAGGGCAGCACAAAATGTCATACGGATGACCCCAGGGTCCACATGACATGCAATTGCCCATGCAAAAAATCATCCTGGAGATGACAAATTTGGAAGGTTTTCATAAATATGGAGACAACTGGAAAAGGATATGATGTGATTGACCTGCATGCTTACATAGGGCTGCTAATCTTAGAGGGTGTGTATGGTCCGAGGCGAGGCTACATGTAGTCTCTGGGATGCAGAGAGTGGAAGGGAGATCTTCCGTGCCAATGATACCACTGAAAGTCTTTCACATTTTCTCAGGAATGCTACGATTTGATAACCGTGAGTCAAGACCTGCAAGACGTGTGAGAGACAAACTGCCGGCCATAAGAGAGGTCTGGGAGAAGAGTGTCTGCATTACCTCTACAACCCTGGGCCTGAAGTAACAGTGGATGAGCAACTGGTTCCATTCAGAGGTCAATTTTTATTTTCATATCTGTAATGTAAATGATTTTCACTGTTAATTTGATTATGTATTGCTGTAATATCATTGATTTACACTTGGAAGATGCAGGTCTACACAGGGAAGCCAACCAACGGAGGCCCAGAGAAGTACCAAGGGATGCGGGTTGTGCTTGATGCCACAGATGGACTGAGGGGGCACAATGTCACATGTGACAATTTCTTCACCTCTTATGAACTCAGCCAGCAGCTCCTGAAGAGGAAGATCACCATGGTTGAAAGAACAAGCCTGAGCTCCCCCCTGTACTTCTCGCAACAAGGGGGAGAGAGGCCTTCTCATCAAAGTTTGCCTTCACCCCCACCACCACTATAGTTTCTTACCTCCCAAAGAGGAACAAGAATCTGGCCCTCCTGAGCACACTGCACAAAATGTCTGAGATCAGTGATAGTGAGGACAGGAAGCCAGCCGTCATCCTAGACTACAACCACAACAAAGGAGGCATGGACAACATGGACAAGGTGATTGGAACTTACAGCTGCAGGAGGATAACTGCCCGCTGGCCTCTGGTCATCTTCCATAACATCATTGATGTTTCCTCATACAATACCTTTGTGATATGGAACAAGATCAATCCTACCTGGATTTCTGATAACCAGAACAATCGGAGTGTGTTCCTGGAGCAGCTGGGAAAGGCACTTGTAATCCCACACATTCAAACAAGGGAGCGCCTCCCCCGCACAGCAGCCTCTGCAGCACTTGTGAAAGCTGTTCAGGGGGCTGAATCTTGTCCTGATCCACCTGATCCATCCAGCTGCAGCTGGGGCAAGCAATAGGAGGAGATGCCAATTCTTCCCCCAAAAGAAGTACTGTAAAGCATATACTATGTGCTGCACATGTGAGAAATACATCTGCAAAGTCCATGCACACACACTTGCATACCATCCTACATGTGCTAATTAGAGTTGATTGATTTATAGTCTTGACATGTTTCTTTTGTATCTATTATCTTATTTTATTTTATTCTTATTTATTGTTGTTGTTTATACACCTTGTGGGGGGTAGTGTGTCAAAAAATGGGAGAAGACTAGTATTTTGTAGTTGAATTCCCTATTGTACAGTATATATGAATATATCACTATCTTGCCAAAAAAGTTCAAGACTTATTGTTTCCCTTCAATAAAATGCATTCAAAACTACTTTCTGCACATTTCTGTTACTTTCTTAGGCTATACAAGTGTTTTCTCTGGCTCAAAAAATGATGTTTACACCTTTAGCAATAATAACAATAATAATAAACCTAAGAAAACAATTATGTCAGGTGTTTTGTAATAAAAACGAGTGGTGTCCACTGATTAAATACAGTCTTTCTACATTGTGTGTGAAGAGGGAAAACCCAGATATTCACAAAGTTTGCGATGAATGACAGGTTGTTTCTTCATGCAACATAGATTTGGGATTTAAAATTAAAATAATTTGCTTCATATTAGGGGTTGAGTGAAGGCGGGTATAGTATACAGTATACAGAATGTTAAGTATACAGAATGTTAAGACTACACAAGGGGTAAGAATGAACTTACTCTCAAAACTGAACAATGAGAACTAACTGTTATTTGTCAAATTGATGCAAACAAAGCTTTTAATGTGTATCAATAGCTCAAGGCTGGAGAGATGATGAAATATCTAGCTAACTTCACTGCATATATTTTAGAGAAGAAGACAAAGAAAGTTTGGCTTTATTACTCTGACTCTAAGTCAGTGTACACGTGTCAGACAATAAGACCTGTAAAACACAGACCCCTGACCCTGACGGTGATGAGAAACAGACAAACAGTCCACTGAGCCAACATTATATTATCAAATTCCATCAGTCCCACTGTTTTATCAGAGCAGTATCTATTTTGAGAAAGATTATACGATGCTTTGGGATTTCAGAAAACCATTTTACCACGGTGTTCCTTTCGCTAGTCCCTCTGTTTTTACAGTTGATGTGTGAAACTGATTCCTCTGTCCTCTGCAAAGCATTGCCATCTGGATTGCTGCTTAAGACTAATGCCTGTCATGGTTCAGAATGTATATGTATAAGCTACCCAGTATTTTCTGTAGTAATCTCTGACAAACATACCCAACTGAATTAAAAAGGGCATCTTACAGATAATAAGAAATAATAGAAATACATTCCATGTGGAATTATAAAGTAATTGATAAAATTCCATCGTGGAATCAAGGCTGCATTACACATGAAAGAAGTCCTAATAGAGTTAAAGCATTTAATGACTAATCATTCCAGTAACAGATGGTGTACAGTCTACCACCACTCTGTGTTGGAGTGTAATAAACTGCATCCCAAATGGCACTCTATTCCCTATGTAGTACACTACTTTTTACCATAGCCCATAGGGCTCTGGTTAAAAGTAGTGCACTATGTAGGGAATAGGGTTTGCATTTGGTACGAAGGCTTAGACTGTAATGCTTTTATACTAATCAAACGGGTTACATCATACACTCTTTATTTCCTTACAAAGCCTGGGATATCTGACGTGCCAACATCATGCAGTAGACTAGCTGTAGATTACCAGCCTTTCAGCAGGATGCACTGACTACTCTGCTGTAGGGGTAAGAGGTTGAGTATATATTTATGAAATGCTAATGTAAGGTCATAATGCTAATTAAAATGTAACTATCAGCAATTACTATGTTACCATTGAAGTTTTACTTTGTGGTATGTGTATGTTGGTAATTCTTCATGTACAAGATGTAAACATTTTTCCAATAAAGGACTGTTACTACTGCATACACTGTAGCTTCGAAGTACGGACAACAGATAGCAATACCAATATACTTTAATTGGTCTATGTGCTGCATCTACCATTTTTGGAGATGCAAAGTTAAACATTTATTCAAGAAAATGTCAACAGAAACTTGTATCAAAACAACATCTCATCAAATAAAACATCTGATCTCAAAGAGTGATGTCTTCTAGACCAGGGCAATATGTTTACAGTTGATACAGATTGACAGTTCATCAAAAAAAAATCATACACATCCCACACAAAGTAATTTTGATATTCTCATTTTTATATGAAAATCAAGATTTTCATTCATTTTATTGTATTATTAAAGTGTCATCGTCAGGATGCCCAGCCCACATGTGCTTATAAGACACAATATTTGCTGTAGCAAAATAAAATATTAATGTATACAGTGCCTTCAGAAGGTATTCATATCCCTTGACTTATTCCACATTTTGTTGTGTTACAGCCTGAATTCAACATGGATGAAATCATTTTTTCTCTCTCACCCATCTACACACCATAGCCCTAAATGACAAAGTGAAAACATAGGTTTATTTTTTTAGCAAATGTATTGAAAATGAAATATGATATTTACATAAGTATTGCCTTGAGTCAATTCTTTGCATAAGCACCTTTGGCAGCGATGACAGCTATGAGTCTTTCTGGGTAAGTCTCTAAGAGCTTTCCACACCTGGATTGTGCAACATTTACCCATTATTCTTGTCAAAATGATTCAAGCTCTGTCAAATCGTTTGTTGATCTTTGCTAGACAACCATTTTCAGGTGTTGTCATAGATTCTCAAGTAGATTTAAATCTTACTCTAACTCGGCCACTCAGGAACATTCACTGTTTTTTTGGTAAGCAACTCCAGTGTAGATTGACATTGTGTTTAAGTTTATTGTTAAGTTTAAAGTTTTATTCATCTCCCAGTGTCTGATGGAAAGCAGACTTAACCAGGTTCCCTCTAGGATTTTGCCTGTGCTTACTGTAGCTCCATTCAGTTTCTTTTTTTATCCTGAAAAACTCCCCCGTCCTTAACGATTGCAAGCTTACCCATAACATGAAGTGGCTAACACCATGCTTGAAAAAATGAATACTGGTAATCAGTAATGTATTGGATTGGATTTTCCCCTTACATAACACTTTGTTTTCATGACAAAAAGTTTATTGTCTTGCTATTGTAATGGCCGTTGTTGGTGGAAGAAGGTGAGGATCAATGCGTGGTAAGTGTCCATATTGATAATTTATTATCACAAGAACACTAAACAAAATAACAAAGGAGAATGAACGAAACGAAACAGTCCTGTCTGGTGTAGACACAAATGAATTCCGCACCTAACAACATAGAATCAGCAGGAGCAGCCGCACCTCCTCTCCCATCGATGGAGGAAAGGGTCCTCCATCATACCAGTGTTCTCCACAGGATTGGTTCAGCGATGGATCTAATGATGGAGAGGATGGATCGATCGGAGAGGAGTGGCCTTCCCACCTCATCTCCCCCCTCTAGCAACTCCTCCTGCCGCTCCCACAGGAGTATGATGGAATGGCGGCTGGGTGTCAGGCGTTTCTCCTACACGTTGAACTTTACCTGGCGACCAGTCGTCCTACTCCCTCCGGAGAGGAGAATGTGAGCGCACTCGTCTCCTGTCTGACTGGATGAGCCCTAGAGTGGGCAAACGCAGTGTGGATTGGCCCAGACTCGGCGAGGGATCACTCCCCTGAGTTCACCCACCAATTCCGAGCTGTATTTGATCACCCACCAGAGGGTCATGCGGCAGGTGAAAGGCTGTTCCACCTGCGTCAGGAGACGAGGAGCGAGCAGTACTTTGCCCTGGAGTTCAGGACCTTGGCCGCAGGAGCAGGGTGGAACGACAGGGCCTTGATAGACCATTTCCGATGTAGCCTCAGGGAGGATGTCCGCAGGGAGCTAGCGTGTCGGGACATCACCCTCATGCTGGATGAGCTCATCGACATGTCCATCCGTCTTGACAACCTGCTCGCTGCCCGCGGGCGTTCGGAACAGGTCCTGTCGTTTCCACCTCCCGGCCCTCCTGCTCCTATCCCTATGGAGTTAGGGTGGGCGGCTTCAAGGGGGACCGGAGGAGGAGTTTCCTCCTGCACCAGTTGACACACGGCCGACCGGTGCTGGAGGAACTCGTCTGGGAGTCGGGAGGGCAGGCGGAGCACTACTCGATCACCCCAGGTGAGTCAGCACCCGACTCATCCAGAGCTTCCTGTCGGTCATATGTATGTTTTAACCTCTTTCCATGGGTTTTCTCCCTCTCTACAGCATAAGGCGCTAGTCGATTCAGGCGCAGCTGGGAATTTCATGGATCGGGGACTCGCGTTAAGGCTAGGGATTCCCCTTGTGTCGTTAGACCTACCTTTCCCCATGCACTCCTTAGATAGCCAACCATTAGGGTCAGGAGTGGTCAGGGAGGCCACAGTGCCGCTGGACATGGTAATGCAGGGGAGTCATAATGAGCAGATTAGTCTGTTCCTTATCGATTCACCTGCGTTTCCAGTGGTGTTGGGAATTCCCTGGCTAGCTCAGCACAACCCGGTGATTTCCTGGCGACAGTGGGCTCTTAAGGGGTGGTCAGAGGAGTGTTCAGGCAGGTGTATAGGAGTTGCCGTTGGTGCGACTACGGTGGAGAGTCCAGACCAGGTTTCCACCATGCGCATTCCCTCTGAATATGCCAATTTGGCTATCACCTTCAGTAAAATGAAGGCGACCCAATTACCACCCCATCGTCGAGGGGACTGCGCGATAGACCTGGAGAACGCTGCACTTCCTAGCAGTCACGTGTACCCCTTGTTCCAGGAGGAGACAGTAGCTATGGAGACATATGTTGCTGAATCGCTGGGACAGGGGTACATTCGGCCCTCCGCATCACCCGTCTCCTCGAGCTTCTTTTTTGTAAAGAAGAAGGAGGGAGGTCTGCGTCCATGCATTGATTATCGAGGTCTAAATTCCATCACAGTGGGGTTTAGTTACCCACTACCTCTCATCGATACGGAGGTGGAATCATTTAACGGGGTGCGCTTCTTCACAAAACTGGACCTGAGGAGTGTGTATAATCTGGTGCGTATCCTGGGAGGAGATGAGTGGAAAACCGCATTTAGTACTACATCTGGCCATTATGAGTACCGCGTCATGCCATATGGGTTGAAAAATGCTCCAGTCGTCTTCCAATCCTTCGTGGATGAGATTCTCCGAGACCTGCTCGGGCAGGGAGTAGTAGTGGTCATCGATGACATCTATTCGCGGCGCACGTGACTCTGGTGCGTAAGGTACTTGGGCGACTGCTGGAGCATAACCTATATTGCAAGGCGGAGAAATGTGTGTTCTTCGTTTCCTTCCTGGGCTATTGTATTTCCACCTCCGGGGTGGTGATGGAGTGTGACAGCCGTGCGTAATTGGCCGACTCCGACCACAGTGAAAGAGGTGCAGCGGTTTGCCAATTACTACCGGAGGTTTATCCGGGGTTTTGGTCAGGTGGCTACTCCCATTACCTCACTGCTGAAGGGAGGACCGGTGCGCTTGCATTGGTCAGCAGAGGCGGGCAGAGCTTTCAGTCGTCTGAAGGAGCTGTTCACCAATGCGCACATGTTGGCGCATCCGGACCCCTCTTTAGCGTTCATAGTGGAGGTGGACACGTCCGAGGCGGGGGTCGGGGCCGTGCTGTCCCAGCACTCGGGCATGCCACCCAAGCTCCGCTTAGCGGAACTATGACGTGGGGGACCATGAGTTGTTAGCTGTAGTCAAGGCTCTGAAGGTGTGGAGACATTGGCTTGAGGGGGAGAAACACCCTTTTCTCATCTGGACTGACCATCGTAATCTCGAGTATATCCGGGCAGCGAGGATACTAAATCTGCGACAAGCTAGATGGGCCATGTTTTTGTACCCGGTTTCGGTTGACCATCTCGTACCATCATTCCACCTTCATGTCTCGTGGCACAGGTGGTATGGGAGGTGGACGCGGAGATTGAGAGGGCCTCACAGTTAGAGCCGGCCCCCCCTAACTGTCCAGTGGGGGCTCAGTACGTGCCAAGGGGGGTCTGGGATAAGCTAATCCGTTGGGCTCATACTCTCCCATCCTCGGGTCATCCTGGCATCGAAAGGACAGTGCGGAGTCTTAGAGGGAGATACTCGTGGCCCACGTTGGCTAAGGACGTGAGATTTTATGTCTCCTCCTGCTCGGTGTGCGCTCAGAGCAAGGCTCCTCGGCACTTGCCTAGAGGGAAGTTACAGCCCCTCCCCGTTCCACAACAGCCGTGGACACACTTATCGGTGGACTTTCTTACCGACCTTCCCCCATCCCAGGGAAGTACTACGATCCTGGACGTTGTGGATCGGTTTTCTAAGTCCTGCCATCTCATCCGTTGTCCGGTCTCCCTACGGCCCTCCAGACTGCGGAGGCCTTGTTTACCCATGTCTTCTGGCACTATGGGGTGCCTGAGGACATCGTTTCTGATCGGGGCCCCCAATTCACGTCCAGAGTTTGGAAGGCGTTTATGGAGAGACTGGGGGTCTCGGTCAGCTTGACCTCAGGTTTTCACCCCGAGAGTAATGGGCAGGTGGAGCACGTAAACCAGGATGTGGGCAGGTTTCTGCGGTCATATTGCCGGGACCGGCCTGGTGAGTGGGCGAAGTATGTTCCTTGGGCTGAACTCGCTCAGAACTCCCTCCACCACTCCTCAACGAACATGTCCCCTTTTGAGTGTGTAGGGTTACCAGCCAGTCCTGGCCCCATGGCATCAGAGCCAGACCGAGGCTCCTGCGGTAGAGGAATGGGTACAGCGCTCCAAGGACACCTGGAAAGCCGTCCAGGAGTCGCTAAGACTAGCGGGAGAACGGCAGAAGAGGAGCGCTGACCAGCACCGCAGTGAGGCCCCCGTGTTCGCACCGGGGGTCCGGGTCTGGCTTTCGACCCGAAACCTGCCCCTCTGCCTGCCCTGTCGGAAGCTGGGGCCGCAGTGTGTGGGGCCATTTAAAGTCCTGAGGAGAATAAATGAGGTGTGTTACAGGTTACAACCTCCTAGGTATTACCGTATTAACCCCTCGTTTCATGTGTCTCTCCTCAGGCCGGTGGTGGCTGGTCCCCTGCAGGAAGGTGAGGTGCCTGAGGTCCCTCCGCCCCCTGTGAACATCGAGGGGTCCCCGGCGTACACAGTACGTGGCATTCTGGACTCGAGACGCCGGGTGAGGTACCGACAGTGCCTCATGGACTGGGAGGGGTACGGTCCGCCCTTGTTTTGTGCGGGATTGTCTTTATGTTACGTGTGTGCGTTTTAGGTAGAGGTGGTTATATTTACTGGATTTGGCACCCTGTGTTTTTGGGTAGTCACTTTGTTGTCCGCGCCCTGTGTTGTTGGGCTTGTCATTTTTGCGTGCCGTATTAAAGAGCACTTTTCCCCAGTGGAACTCTCTGTGCCTGATTCCTTCACCCACCTAGTCCCGCGTCACAACAAAACAGAAAACAATCACCCACAACTCAAGGGTGAAAAACAGGCTGCCTAAGTATGGTTCTCATTCAGGGACAACAATTGACAGCTGCCTCTGATTGAGAACCATACCAGGCCAAATACAGAAATACCAAATCATAGAAAAACTAACATAGACAACCCACCCAACTTACGACCTGACCATATTAAAACAAAGACATAACAAAAGAACTAAGGTCAGAACATGACAGCCACATTTTTTAAAGTATTACTTTAGTGCCTTGTTGCAAACAGGATTCATGATTTCGAATAGTTTTATTCTGTACAGGCCTCCTTCTTTTCACTCTGTCAATTAGGTTAATATTTTGCAGTAACTACAATGTTGTTGATCCATCCTCAGTTATCTCCTATCACAGCAATTAAACTCTGTAACAGTTTTAAAGTCACCATTGGCCTCATGGTGAAATCCCTGAGCGGTTTCCTTCCTCTCCGGCAACTGAGTTAGGAAGGGTGCCTGTTTCTTTGTAGTGACTGGGTGTATTGATACACCATCCAAAGTATAATTAATAACTTTACCATGTCTCAAAGGGATATTCAAAGGCTGTTTTTTTACCCATCTACCAATAGGTACCCTTCTTTGCGAGGCATCCCTTGTCTTTGTTGTAGAATCTGTGTTTGAAATTCACTTCACGACTGAGGGACCTTACAGATAATTGCATGTGTGGGATACAGAGATGAGGTAGTCATTCAAAAATCATGTTAAACATTATTATTGCACACAGAGTGAGTTCAAGCAACTTATAAAAATAAAAAATCTACTGGATTCCACATTGATATAATGGGGTACTGTGTGCCCCAAAAAATCTCAATTTAATAAATGTTAAATTTAGGCTGTAACACAACAAAATAGGGAACAAGTCAAGGGGTGTGAACAGTGGTGTAAATTACTTAAGTCAAAATACTTGAAAGTACTACTTAAATAGTTTTTGGGGTATGTATACTATATTTTTGACAACCATTATTTTTACTTCACTACATTTTCTAAAGAAAATAATGTACTTTTAACTCCAAACATTTTCCCTGAAAACCAAAGGTACTTGTTACATTTTGAATGCTTAGCAAGACACATCCCTACTGCCTCCGATCTGAAAGACTCACTAAACAGAGAACATCCCTGGTCATCCCCTGCCTCTGATCTGAAAGACTCACTAAACACATTCTTCGTTAGTGAATTATATCTGAGTGTTCGAGCGTGCCCCTGGCTATCCGTAAATTAAAATAAACAAGACAATGATGCCGTCTGGTTTGCTTAATATAAGGAATTTGAAACGATTTATATTTTTACTTTTCTTACTTTAGTATATTCTTGAAGTTACATTTACTGTTGATACTTAAGTATATTCCAAACCAAATACTTTTAGACCTTTCATCAATTAGTATTTTACTGGGTAACTTTCACATCTTACTTGAGTCATTTTCTATTAAGGTATCTTTACCTTTACTGAAGTACAACAATTGGGTACTTTTTCCACCACTGGGTGTGAATACTTTCTGAAGGCACATACACATGAGGTCTCATCAAGAACTTTGATGAAAAAATATCTACATTTCTCAAAAGACGATGCAATGCAATGCAATGCATGTTTAATAAAAATATTCAACAGATGATTTTAAAGGATAAGACCTGTTTCATTATCTTCTCAGTCAAACCATTACTTTGCAGACCTGGGTTCAAATCAAACATATTTTAAATACTTTAGCTGGGCATAATTGAGCTTGTCTGGCGAAATGGAACCAATAGAATAGTTGCAAAGGTGCAACCCCAGTCATCTGCCAGTCCAGGCAAGCTAAAGAAAATGCTAAAAGTATTTTAAAGATTTAAAATAGTATTTGAACCAAGGTCTGAAGGACAGTGAGGAATAAAAATTATCGGATGGGTTATTATACAGAAGAAGAACCTTCCTTAATAACGGGATTCTCATATTAAAGTCAGCTCTGCTGTGGCTCATCTCAGAGCTGCGTCAGAACAATCAGGTTGAGAACAAGTCAGACGTTGTCTTGCCGATGTCAGATTGAGGTCACACACCTAGTCGGACATGCACGTCAGTGGAGGCTGCTGAGGGGAGGATGGCTCATGATAATGGCTGGAATGGAGAAAATGGAATGGCATCAAACACATGGAAACCATGGAAACCATGTGTTTGATGTTGTTGATACCTTCCCACTGATACCGCTCCAGCCATTACCACGTGCCCGTCCTCTCCAATTAAGGTGCCACCAACCTCCTGTGATGCACTGTACGTGGGAGTCTCCTTGTAACAAACTTCCACATGTCCAGGCAGAGAATACACATCCGCCACCATGGAAACTGTATTGTTAACTATATTCCATTCAAGAAGAAGTGTAATTTGTTTCAATGTTAACATTTTTCTCTTGCCTGCAAAAACCATGGGTTTGTTTCCATCTGGAGATTGTATTGCAAACATGACATTTCTAATGATCTACACTGCCAAAGTTTGGCAAATCAAAATGAGTTGGTTTCAGAAAAAAAAGATGGCGGACTGAACACAGCAGTGTAGATCACCTCGAGATAAAAACGTAATAGTCAATATCAGTAAGTTAGACTAAATATTAGCACTTCACAAACGGGTGGGTAACAACCGTCAATCTGGATAACAACACAAAACAAATCATAAGACGAGAGAAATGATCAACAAATGTTACGAAAACAAGCAACACCCAAACATGACAGAGAGTTAAACAGGTGAACCAATCTCAAAACAAAAATGTGACTCTTCTACAGACAATATATTATTTTCACAACCAGGAATGGTAAAGGTCGAAACCGATCTTTTAAAATCAATAAATGACAAACTGGGCATACTTTAACTAGTCAGTAAGGATATAAAACAGTTAAAACCCTTAGGGCATTTAGTCTAGGGGGATGCCTTGCTTGACCACACCCTCCTTCCTTGCTCCTGGTCTGCCCTGCCTCTTCCACCAATCCATTTGTTTCTTATGGACAGAAAAGAGCAGAAGCTCTGACCTGTCCGATCAGGCCCATTGTTTACTGAGGTCGAGATGAGTGACGAAAAAGCTGCGACATTGGAGAATGATACAAACAAGCTAAAAGGGACAGTCAGTAGGATTGAAACCGAAGTTAATGAACATCGCTCTGACAGAAGCCTTACTTGACATACAGACTAGATCCATGAGAGTAAATCGGTTACTTACAAGTATCCAAGAGAAAGAAGGAGAAGTTCCTGAAAGTGTAGTTATAGAGTTCCTCCTGAGAGCTCTTCAGATCCCACACGAAGCTATCCCACACGAAGCTATCCCACACGAAGCTATCCCACACGAAGCTATCCCACACGAAGCTATCCACAAAATCCACTGGAACGTGTACACCGTTTCGGACAGAGAGGGCAGAGGCATGAACGCCCAATCGTTGCCAAATTTGCTTTCTTTAAAGATAAAATAATGGTTAAAAGCCTGGGAAAAATACTTGCTGGCACGAAAATAGTCATGAATGATCAGTTCCCGAAGGAAATTGCAAAAATCTTTACCCAATCTTCAAGGAAAATAGATTGAATGGGAAACGCGTTGCTCTCGTAGTTGATAAACTGTATATATTGACAATCAAATGGTCAGAGAAACAAAGACTACTCCATGGCTATTATAAAAATGACTAAGTTCTCAAAGAGGAGGTGAATAATGGAACATACAATGCTAGCCATGGTAGGGATTGTATTACAGTAATACTAAAAAATAGATAGAAAAGCAATCTTCAAAATATAACTAATTGGAACACAAAAGTACTAATTCAACATGGTGGAGATAAAACCACAGCAGGCAGAAAGCACACTATGTGGGTATGTGTGGCTGTAATGTGATGGAATGTGTGGTGTGTGTTTTATGGTGTTTGGGAAAGTGTGGCGTTAAGTGAGAGAGAAAGGAAATGGTTGTATATCGGCATATTATTGTGGCCCTGGTGGCACAAAATCATCAAAGGTCTGACTGCACGGAGATGCTTGGGAATATGGTCAAGATGGGGGACCACGTGTGGGTGTTTCGGGAGAAGGGCGTATATCTGATCTCCATCACCTAGGACGTGACAATGGTTAATAAAATCTTCCCATTTCTGCCCATTTTTGCTCAGTTTTCCAGGCCTTCTCAAACAGCTACAACTGTATATGCATTCGTAAATCAAGACCTTTCTTGAGTTGGGCTCTAGGATGATGCAAGTGTTGAGCATCTGAGTGTATAGTTGTTTGTGGGGGAAAGGGGCTGTGTGTGTGTGTGTGTGTGTGTGTGTGTGTGTGTGTGTGTGTGTGTGTGTGTGTGTGTGTGTGTGTGTGTGTGTGTGTGTGTGTGTGTGTGTGTGTGTGTGTGTGTCTCACAACTGTCGCTAGGTAGTAAAAGATGTTAGGGACAATATAGGATGAATCACAATAATTGTTTGCTAAAATAATAATTGCTTGACAAAAAATGTTTAATGGCAATACTGGTAAGAGGTAACAATCCTTTGCATAAACTGTCTACATTACTACATATGAATAGCAAAATTGGAAATTAAGATAAACAGTTTTTTAAATCCTCCTGTTGTGTTCGTTTCATGTGAATTAATTATGTGTTCCCTGTCCATAATGACCGCCTCATTATAGCGAATTATAAATCCATAATAACACATATATTATCACCTAATGTTGTGTTAGATATTTTTATAAACTTAAATTCTTGTTAACATTACTAGTTTTGAACTTCCATTTGCTATGTATGGCCTGTAGGCCTCAATTACCTAAGCTCATAGAACTAGTTTTTGAGTAAAAAAAAAGCATGATGAATGAATTATTTTGACTATAACAAATACTCAGATTAAACATATTGTGCTATTTATCACAGACTACTTGGGGAAAGGTTCCTGTGGGGGTTGCCATGGAAGCCAAGAAGGCGAGTGAGGTGTTTGTGTGTGCTCAAACACACATGTATGTGGGGGCCTGGGAGAAGAAGTGTGTCCATCTGATGAATGGGCATGTACCTGAACTCAGATTTATACACTAATTGTAGTCTCACCCATTCATTTCTAATGACCGGTCATTTTTACCGGGAACACCACAAGTGATCAAAAGTTAAATAAAACACCCAAAATGTAATGAAAATCATCCAAATGTATTTGTGTGTTCAGATGCCCTGTGTGGACAAAGTCATGGAACCTTAAGACAATCAGATTAAATTAACTACATTTTTCAGAGAGAAAACGTGTAAATCGGTCCAATTTGAACGAAACACAACAGGAGGGTTAAATATATATTACTTTTTTAATAGCTATATATATTTGAAATCAAGGTGAGGGCGATTGAAATGCTTTTGGTGGTTGATCTGCTTCTGTTCTGTGGGTGGCACTATGTGCGCTTATCAAATCAAATCAAATTGATTTATATAGCCCTTCTTACATCAGCTGATAGTTCAAAGTGCTGTACAGAAACTCACCCTAAAACCCCAAACAGCAAGCAATGCAGGTGTAGAAGCACGGTGGCTAGGAAAAACTCCCTAGAAAGGCCAAAACCTAGGAAGAAACCTAGAGAGGAACCAGGCTATGAGGGGAGGCCAGTCCTCTTCTGGCTGTGCCGGGTGGAGATTATAATAGAACATGGCCAAGATGTTCAAATGTTCATAAATAATAATAATCACAGTAGTTGTCGAGGGTGCAGCAAGTCAGCACCTCAGGAGTAAATGTCAGTTGACTTTTCATAGCCGATCATTAAGAGTATCTCTACCGCTCCTGCTGTCTCCAGAGAGTTGAAAACAGCAGGTCTGGGACAGGTAGCACGGCCGGTGAACAGGTCAGGGTTCCATAGCTGCAGGCAGAACAGCTGAAACTGGAGCAGCAGCACAGCCAGGTGGACTGGGGTCAGCAATGAGTCATCATTGCTGAGGAGTGGTCCTAGGGCTCAGGTCCTCCGAGACCGAGAAAGAGAAAGAGGGAATTAGAGAGAGCATACTTAAATTCACGCAGGACACCGGATAAGACAGGAGAAGTACTCCAGATATAACAAACTGACCCTAGTCCCCGACACATAAACTACTGCAGCAGAAATAATGGAGGCTGAGACAGGATGGTTCAGTAGACACTGTGGCCCCATCCGATGATACTCCCAGACAGGGCCAAACAGGAAGGATATCGAAGGATGTGTCTCGGTCTCTCCGGGGGCCATGGGATCCGGCGGGTTGGGGGTGGTCTGCCTTGCATTGGGATGACAAACCAAGGGGTTATTGCAGCTGGAATAGTGGGGACCAATTGGAGGTTTACTTAGTAGCAATGCAAATATCATGGTACAGCTAAATAGACACTCAATCATCATGTTACTTAATGGTATGTTTACACACATATATTATGATAAATAGAATTGAAACCTGTGTCTGTGTTTGGGGTTTTAGGCTGGGTTTCTGTACAGCACTTTGAGATATCAGCTGATGTACGAAGGGCTATATAAATACATTTGATTTGATTTGATTTGATTTGTCTCATTATGGTAATTTTTGAAATAAGTATAGCCAGTTATAATTGTAATGTTTTAGCAGATAATTTGAAAAGACTATCAGTATTTACCTGGCTAAAAGAGAAGGAATATAATATCTATTGTTTACAGGAAACAATTTTAGAGGAAGTTTTGTGGAAAAAGGACTGGGTGGAAGAAATATTTCTCCCATGGGCAAAGAAATTCAAATGGGGTGATTATATTAATTGAAAGTAATTTTGGTCCAAATGTGCAAATTGCCAAACAGATTCTCAAGGTAGATGGAGGATTTGAAATATGTTATTGGACCATAAACATACTGTTGAAGTAGGAAGTTTACATACACTTTAGCCAAATACATTTAAACTCAGTTTTTCTAAATTCCTGACATTTAATCCAAGTACAAATTCCCTGTTTTAGTTCAGTTCGGATCACCACTTTATTTTAAGAATGTGAAACGTCAGAGTAATAGTAAAGAGAATGATTTATTTCAGCTTTTATTTCTTTCATCACATTCCCAGTGGGTCAAAAGTTTACATACCCTAAATTAGTATTTGGTAGCATTGCCTTTAAATTGTTTAACTTGGGTCAAATGTTTCTGGTAGCCTTCCACAACCTTCCCACAATAAGTTGGGTGAATTTTGGCCCATTCCTCCTGATAGAGCTGGTGTAACTGAGACAAGTTTGTCGGCCTCCTTGCTCGCACACGCCTTTTCAGTTCTGCCCACAAATTTTCTATAGGGTTGAGGTCAGGGCTTTGTGATGGCCACTCCAATACCTTGACTGTGTTATCCTTAAGCCATTTTTCCACAACTTTGGAAGTATGCTTGGGGTCATTGTCCATTTGGAAGACCAATTAGAGACCAAGCTTTAACTTCCTGAGTGATGTCTTGAGATGTTGCTTCAATATATCCACATAATTTTCCTCCTCATGATGCCATCTATTTTGTGAAGTGCACCATACCCTCCTCCAGCAAAGCACCCCCACAACATGATGCTTCCACCATCAAGGTTGGGATGGTGTTCTTCGGCTTGCAAGCCTCCCCCTTTTTCCTCCAAATATAACGATGGTCAGTATGGCCAAACAGTTCTATTTTTGTTTCATCAGACCAGAGGACATTTCTCTAAAAAGTAAGATCGTTGTCCTCATGTGCCATTGCAAAGCTTCTATAGTCATGACATCATTTTCTGGAATTTTCCAAGCTGTTTAAAGGCACAGTCAATTTAGTGTATGTAAACTTCTTATCCACTGGAATTGTGATACAGTGAATTATAAGTGAAATAATCTGTCTTTAAACAATTGTTGCAAAAATTACTTGTGTCATGCACAAAGTAGATGTCCTAACCGACTTGTCAAAACTATAGTTTGTTAACAAGAAATGTGTGGAGTGGTTGAAAAACAATTTTTTCAACCACTCCAACCTAAGTGTATGTAAACTACCAACTTCAACTGTATATGGCTCATTAACGGTCCACATAATTATGATTCTTCTTTGAAAACTCGACTTTATATATAAATGCCTGGAATATTTCAGTTTAGGAGAATCTCCAATAAATTGGGTTAAAGTTATGTATAGTAATCCTAGGTGTAAAATAGTAAATAATGGAAACATCTCAGAAAGTTTTAAACTGTCAACAGGTTTAAAGCAAGGTTGACCACTATCGGCATATCTGTTTATTATTGCCATCGAAATGTTAGCTGTTAAGATTAGATCAAACAATAATATTAAGCAATTAGAAATCCATGACTTAAAAACAAAGGTGTCATTGTACGCTGATGATTCAAGTTTTCTTTTAAATCCACAATTAGAATCCCTCCATAGCATAATAGAGGATCTAGATACATTTTCTAACCTCTCTGGATTAAAACCAAATTATGATATTACGTATTGGATCACAAAAATATTATACTTTACATTACCGTGTAGTTTACCAATAAAATGTTCTGAATGGGGATGTGGACATACTCGGTATACATATCCCGAAAGAAAGAAATTATCTCACTCCAATAGATTTATTTATTTATTTATTTTTACCCCCTTTTCTCCCCAATTTCATGGTATCCAATTGTTAGTAGTTACTATCTTGTCTCATCGCTACAACTACCGTACAGGCTCGGGAGAGACGAAGGTCGAAAGCCATGCGTCCTCCGAAACACAACCCAACCAATCCTCACTGCTTCTTAACACAGCGCGCATCCAACCTGGAAGCCAGCCGCACCAAGGAAACCCTGTGGACCTGGCAACCTGGTTAGGGCACACTGCGCCCGGCCCGCCACAGGAGTCACTAGGGCACGATGAGTCACTAGTGCGCGATTTGCTTATGGTTTTGCTAACACCTAGCAACGTGCTTTTTAAATTATATGTGTAAAAAATATTAAATTTGATTTGGAATGGCAAACCAGACAAAATTAAAAAGGCCTATTTATATAATGAATATGAATTCAGTGGGGAGAAATTATAAAATATATATTATATATTAAATATATACAGTGCCTTGCGAAAGTATACAGCCCCCTTGAACTTTGCGACCTTTTGCCAAATTTCAGGCTTCAAACATAAAGATATAAAACTGTATTTTTTTGTGAAGAATCAAAAACAAGTGGGACACAATCATGAAGTGGAACGACATTTATTGGATATTTCAAACTTTAAAAAAAAATAATCATGGCCTCTAAACCTTCAAGCTGCATACTGGACCCTATTCCAACTAAACTACTGAAAGAGCTGCTTCCTGTGCTTGGCCCTCCTATGTTGAACATAATAAACGGCTCTCTATCCACCGGATGTGTACCAAACTCATTAAAAGTGGCAGTAATAAAGCCTCTCTTGAAAAAGCCAAACCTTGATCCAGAAAATATAAAAAACTATCGGCCTATATCGAATCTTCCATTTTAGAAAAGGCTGTTCCGCAGCAACTTACTGCCTTCCTGAAGACAAACAATGTATACGAAATGGTTCAGTCTGGTTTTAGACCCCATCATAGCACTGAGACGGCACTTGTGAAGGTGGTAAATTACATTTTAATGGCATCGGACCGAGGCTCTGCATCTGTCCTCGTGCTCCTAGACCTTAGTGCTGCTTTTGATACCATCGATCACCACATTCTTTTGGAGAGATTGGAAACCCAAATTGGTCTACACGGACAAGTTCTGGCCTGGTTTAGATCTTATCTGTCGGAAATATATCAGTTTGTCTCTGTGAATGGTTTGTCCTCTATTGGACCACTATTGTTTTCACTATATATTTTACCTCTTGGGGATGTTATTCGAAAACATAATGTTAACTTTCACTGCTATGCGGATGACACACAGCTGTACATTTCAATGAAACATGGTGAAGCCCCAAAATTGCCCTTGCTAGAAGCATGTGTTTCAGACATAAGGAAGTGGATGGCTGCAAACTTTCTACTTTTAAACTCGGACAAAACAGAGATGCTTGTTCTAGGTCCCAAGAAACAAAAAGATCTTCTGTTGAATCTGACAATTAATCTTAATGGTTGTACAGTCGTCTCAAATAAAACTGTGAAGGACCTCGGCATTACTCTGGACCCTGATCTCTCTTTTGAAGAACATAACAAGACCATTTCTAGGACAGCTTTTTTCCATCTACATAACATTGCAAAAATCTGAAACTTTCTGTCCAAAAATGATGCAGAAACATTAATCCATGCTTTTGTCACTTCTAGGTTAGACTACTGCAATGCTCTACTTTCCGGCTACCCGGATAAAGCACTAAATACACTTCAGTTGGTGCTAAATACGGCTGCTAGAATCCTGACTAGAACCAAAGAATTTGATCATATTACTCCAGTGCTAGCCTCTCTACACTGGCTTCCTGTCAAAGCAAGGGCTGATTTCAAGATTTTACTGCTAACCTACAAAGCATTACATGGGCTTGCTCCTACCTATCTCTCTGATTTGGTCCTGCCGTACATACCTACACGTACGCTACGGTCACAAGATGCAGGCCTCCTACTTGTGCCTAGAATTTCTAAGCAAACAGCTGGAGGCAGGGCTTTCTCCTATAGAGCTCAATTTTTATGGAACGGTCTGCCTTCCCATGTCAGAGACGCAAACTCGGTCTCAACCTTTAAGTCTTTACTGAAGACTCATCTCTTCAGTGGGTCATATGATTGAGTGTAGTCTGGCCCAGGAGTGGGAAGGTGAACGGAAAGGCTCTGGAGCAACGAACCGCCCTTGCTGTCTCTGCCTGGCCGGTTCCCCTCTTTCCACTGGGATTCTCTGCCTCTAACCCTATTACAGGGGCTGAGTCACTGGCTTACTGGGGCTCTCTCATGCCGTCCCTGGAAGGGGTGCATCACCTGAGTGGGTTGATTCACTGATGTGGTCATCCTGTCTGGGTTGGTGCCCCCCCTTGGGTTGTGCCATGGCGGAGATCTTTGTGGGCTATACTCGGCCCTGTCTCAGGATGGTAAGTTGGTGGTTGAAGATATCCCTCTAGTGGTGTGGGGGCTGTGCTTTGGCAATGTGGGTGGGGTTATATCCTTCCTGTTTGGCCCTGTCCGGGGGTGTCCTCGGATGGGTCCACAGTGTCTCCTGACCCCTCCTGTCTCAGCCTCCAGTATTTATGCTGCAGTAGTTTATGTGTCGGGGGGCTGGGGTCAGTTTGTTATATCTGGAGTACTTCTCCTGTCCTATTCGGTGTCCTGTGTGAATCTAAGTGTGCGTTCTCTAATTCTCTCCTCTCTCTCTGAGGACCTGAGCCCTAGGACCATGCCCCAGGATTACCTGACATGATGACTCCTTGCTGTCCCCAGTCCACCTGGCGTGCTGCTGCTCCAGTTTCAACTGTTCTGCCTTATTATTCGAACATGCTGATCATTTATGAACATTTGAACATCTTGGCCATATTCTGTTATAATCTCCACCCGGCACAGCCAGAAGAGGACTGGCCACCCCACATAGCCTGGTTCCTCTCTAGTTTTCTTCCTAGGTTTTGGCCTTTCTAGGGAGTTTTTCCTAGCCACCGTGCTTCTACACCTGCATTGCTTGCTGTTTGGGGTTTTAGGCTGGGTTTCTGTACAGCACTTTGAGATATCAGCTGATGTACGAAGGGCTATATAAATAAATTTGATATCTCCCTCACTGACTTTAAGAACCAGCTGCCAGAGCAGCTCACAGATCACTGCACCTGTACATAGCCCATCTGTAAACAGCCCATCCAACTACCTCATCCCCATACTGTTATTTATTTTGCTCCTTTGCACCCCAGTATCTCTACTTGCACATTCATCTTCTGCACATCTATCACTCCAGTGTTTAATTGCCATATTGTAATTATTTTTCCACTATGGCCTTACCTCCCTAATCCTACCTTATTTGCACAAACTGTATATAGACATTTTCTATTGTATGTTTGTTTATTCCATGTGTAACTCTGTGTTTGTAAGGGTTTTCCTGTGGTGAAGGAGAAGCGGACCAAAATGCAGCGTGGTGGTTATTCATGTTCTTTAATAAAGGAACTAGACATGAAATAACGAACAAAACAATAAATATGCGAAAACCTAAACATTCCTATCTGGTGCAAACACAGAGACAGGAACAATCACCCACAAACACACAGTGAAACCCAAGCTACCTAAGTATGATTCTCAGAGACAACTAATGACACCTGCCTCTGATTGAGAACCATACTAGGCCGAAACATAGAAATACCCAAAACCTAGAAAAACAAACAGACTGCCCACCCAACTCACGCCCTGACCATTCTAAATAAATACAAAACAAAGGAAATAAAGGTCAGAACATGACAGTACCCCCCCCCCCCCCAAAGGTGCGGACTCTGGCTGCAAAACCTTGACCTATAGGGGAGGGTCTGGGTGGGCGTCTGTCCGCGGTGGCGGCTCTGGCGCGTGACGCGGACCCCACTTCACCATTGTCTTAGTCCGCCTCATTGTCCGCCTCCGTGGCTCTCTAACCATGGCAACCCCTCTCAATGACCCCACTGGACAGAGGGGCAGCTGCTCGGGACAGAGGGGCAGCTGCTCGGGACAGAGGGGCAGCTTGGGAAAAAGGGGCTCTGGCGCCTCTGGGCTGAGGGGCTCTGGCGCCTCTGGGCTGACTGGCGGCACTGGCGGCCCCTGGCTGACTGGCGGCACTGGCGGGCCCTGGCTGACTGGTGGCCCCTGGCAGACTGGCGGCACTGGTGGCCCCTGGCAGACTGGTGGCACTGGCGGCTCCTGGCAGACTGGCGGCACAGGCGGAGCTGGGCAGACGGGAGGCTCAGGCGGCGCTGGGCAGACGGGAGGCTCAGGCGGCGCTGGGCAGACGGGAGGCTCAGGCGGCGCTGGGCAGACGGGAGGCTCAGGCGGCGCTGGGCAGACGGGAGGCTCAGGCGGCGCTGGGCAGACGGGAGGCTCAGATGGCCCTGGGCAGACGGGAAGCTCTGGCAATGCTGGAGAGATGGGTAGCTCAGATGGCGCTGGGCAGACGGGAAGCTCTGGCAATGCTGGAGAGATGGGTAGCTCAGATGGCGCTGGGCAGACGGGAAGCTCCGGCAACGCTGGAGAGAAAGGCTCTGGCAGCGCTGGACTAAGGAGCTCTGGCGCCTCTGGAATGAGGGGCTCTTGCGCCTCTGGAATGAGGGGCTCTTGTGCCTCTGGAATGAGGGGCGTGAGCTCTGGTAGCGCTGAACAGGCGGGAGACTCCGGCTGCGCTGGAGAGGAGGAAGGCTCCGGCAGCGCTGGACAGGCGGGAGCACCTGTAGGGGTGAGACGGAGAGACAGCCTGGTGTGGGGGGCTGCCACCGGAGGGCTGGTGCGTGGAGGTGGTACCGGATAAACCGGACCGTGCAGGCGCACTGGAGCTCTTGAGCACCGAGCCTGCAAAACCTTACCCGGTTGAATGCTCCCGGTCGCCCTGCCAGTGCGGCGAGGTGGAATAGCCCGCACTGGGCTATGCAGGCGAACCGGGGACACCGTGCGCAAGGCTGGTGCCATGTAAGCCGGCCCAAGGAGACGCACTGGGGACCAGATGCGTAGAGCCGGCTTCATGGCACTTGGCTCAATGCTCACTCTAGCCCGGGACACCGTGCGCTCCACAGCATAACACCGTGCCTGCCCGGTCTCTCTCGCCCCCCGGTAAGCACAGGAAGTTGGCGCAGGTCTCCTACCTGGCTTCGCCACACTTCCTGTGTGCCCCCCCCAAGACATTTTTGGGGCTGCCTCTCGGGCTTCCTTGCCAGCCGTGTTCGCTTCACCAACCTCATTCTCCTGTAACCTTCTGCTCTCCTAGCTGCCTCCACCTGTTCCCATGGAAGGTGATCCTTTCCCGCCAGGATCTCCTCCCAGGTGTAGCAACCCTTGCCGTCCAATACATCGTCCCATGTCCATTCCTCTTTGCGCCGCTGTTGCCCGTTACTACGCCGCTTGGTCCTGTTGTGGTGGGTGATTCTGTAAGGGTTTTCCTGTGGTGAAGGAGAAGCTGACCAAAATGCAGCGTGGTGGTTATTCATGTTCTTTAATAAAGGAACTAGACATGAAATAACTAACAAAACAATAAATGTGCGAAAACCTAACCAGTCCTATCTGGTGCAAACACAGAGACAGGAACAATCACCCACAAACACACAGTGAAACCCAGGCTACCTAAGTATGATTCTCAATCAGAGACAACTAATGACACCTGCCTCTGATTGAGAACCATACTAGGCCAAAACATAGAAATACCCAAAACCTAGAAAAACAAACATAGACTGCCCACCCAACTCACGCCCTGACCATACTAAATAAATACAAAACAAAGGAAATAAAGGTCAGAACGAGACAGTGTTGTTGTTTGTGTCACACTGCTTTGCTTTATCTTGGCCAGGTCGCAGTTGTAAATGAGAAATGGTTCTCAACTAGCTTACCTGGTTAAATAAAGGTGAAATAAAAATGTATAAAACAATATGGCAAATAGAAATCCAATATGGATGAAGATAGATGGGAGTGGTTGAATGGAGCAGAAGGGTGGGACTAATAACAACAAAATAACAAATGTAAAACATACAGGGTCTGTAAAATGTACATATGTTCAGAACTTTTGTGAAATAGCAGAGTTACAAATATGTGGCACATATAAATCAAACTGGATGTACATCAGAAATAGAGGAAGTCCAGGACTAAAAACAAACACAATATAACTATTGTAAAATCGATTGTATATATGCATATATATGACTATGTACTGTATGTATATATGTATGTATGTATGTACTGTATATAGATACAGTATATATATTTACCCAAAAGATATATGGAGGATTGGAAATGATGCAGACAATTACATTGATGGAAGCAACAATCTATCTGCAATATTAAAACTGATCAGCCCCCTAAAAAATAATAATAAATACATAAATAAAAAAATAGCTGGTTTAAACTAGCATTTCAATCTATCTTTGATCACAATGCCAAACGCACATTACAGTCATCCATTTTGGCTTGGCTACGTTCAGATTATAATCTGAGAGTTGTTTAAATAAAAACACAATCATAACTTGAGAAGCACAGTTCCATACCAGGAAAAGGGACCATGTAACTAATGTTGACACATTAGTTATGACTGTTAAGGACTGGCAGAGAGGACCCAATTTTCAGCCCTGTCACAACATTGATGGAATAATGAGCTCTCTTCACAGTATCGAAACCAGTAGTGTTCAAGAGCTCCATGTCAAAAATCAAAAAAACAAAACCTTCTGTTAATTACCTTGCAAGGACATACTACTACATGACCAAAAGTATGCCTAGTCCCAATTATAAAAACTAACCATGACCATTATTTCTCCTCCTCCACCAAACTTTACAGTTGGCATTATGCATTGGGGCAGGTAGTGTTCTCCTGGCATCCGCCAAACCCAGATTCAGCCATCGGACTGCCAGATGGTGGAACGTGATTCATCACTACAGAGGAATTTCATGAATCTCCAGATGAACAGTTCATATGCTGACGTTGCTTCCAGAGGTAGTTTGTAACTCACAGTTTAATTTTACGCTCTATGCGCTTCAACACTCGGCAGTTCCTTTCTGTGAGCTTGTGTGGCCTACCACTTTGCAGCTGAGCCGTTGTTGCTCCTAGACGGTTCCACTTCACAATTAAAGTACTTATAGTTGACCAGCTCTTCAAAACGGGCCATTCTACTGCCAATGTTTGTCTATGGAGATTGCATGGCTATGTGCTCAATTTTATACACCTGTCAGCAATGGGTGTGGCTGAAATAGACAAATCCACTCATTTGAAGGTGTGTCCACATACTTTTGGCCATCTAGTGCGTGTGAGCTCCTGGCAAAACAACTTTCTGTAGCTGTGCCTTAAGGACTTTTTGGGGAGCTTTAGTTTTATGATCTGTAAGAGCGTAGGAGAAAACCTAAAAGGGGATGTAAATGTGTCCATGTTATGGTCTTGATACATACAGTACATATAAGCTTAACTTTCATCATATCAGCATGGCAATTGGCACGTCAACGTTTCACCATCCAAAATCGATACATTTCAATTTGCTAACGATCTCCACTCCAAAAAACATCTTATGAACAAAGAAAAACAAGAATTACCTCAATTACGCAGAGTGCTTCCCATAGATTTCCCTGAGAGGAGATTTTCAATCGGCACAACGTTGTTGTTTTTTTACTCTTTCTCTCACTCTTACCGTAAATCTGTTGAAAGGTCAACGATAAGTGGATATTTAAATGCAGCATTCAATGTTGTATAAAGAATAATTTGAAGATTATGTGATTGAAAAGGAACAACCTCTTACTCTTAACTAATGCATGGCGACAGACTAGTAAGAGAATGGACCTTCGTTGATATAACTGTTTCTATCTTAAATATATACCCATATATTCAGAAATAGGTAGTGAAAGACATTTATTTACTTTCGGTCAGTATCAGGCAGTGGAGGTTCCTCAGAGGAGGAAGGGGAGGGACATGCTAGTCAGTGAATAAAAATACAATACAAATTATGAAACAGTTAGCGTGTTTAGATAAAACTATACTAAATATATTCAGGTCACCAAATTCACATCAACAAATACCGGATTAAAACACACTGTTTTGCAATGAAGGTCTAAAGTAGTCTACACAGCAACCTCTAGGGTAGCACCATGGTTTTACCCGGAGGACAGCAATTTTCCATCCTCCTCTGGCTACATTGACTTCAATACAAAACCTAGGTCGCTCGTGCTCCTCACCCTCTTCCATAGACCTACATGGTAATTATGACATTTTCTGGAGGAAGATAATTAACCTAGTGTTACGCATGTTTGATTTAGAAGCTTGGTGAGTTGGTGACATTGTTGGATAGATTGAGATTGAGGTAGTGAATAGTGATAGTTGAGCATATTCAATTCAAATTAGTTTCTTCCAAGCACAGGAGACAGAGAAGGTAGATAATATATTGTTTTCTATGGAAGTTTCTAGTGTCTTCTCTGGGATGTCGAAATAATTTCAGAATGATTTGATAGCTTCCATGGCATCATCCATTGAAAGTGAGATTAAAAGAGAGGTCGTTATTGTGAAGTATGTGGATGATCAGGGCTTTATTCTTTGGCTATTTTGATGTGTCAAGTGGGCGAGATGGGCAGTCTGTGTTTGACTTTATGAATTCTGAGGTGTCTGAGTTTATTTTCATGAAGAAACTTGTTGAGGTCACACTTTATTTGGATAGTACGGATTTTTCCTCTGCATATGCTCTACAAATGGTCATACTATCAGCAAACTATTTGTTGATAAGCAACTGCTTGCTAAGGTTACGGTTATGTTTAGAATTAGGTTTAGAGTAAGGGTTAAGGTTAAGGTTAGAGATAGGGTAAGGGTTAGTAGATAGTTAGTTGAAATGTTACTGATGTTTCTGAATGTTACTATTTGTATTTACATCTAAGTCCCCTCCTGTTCCTTAATTAATAAGAGGGGATGACCCCTCCACTCCACTACCAGTGTCAATTCTCTCCTGACATGAATTGAAGACGCGTCTCATGTGCCCTCTCATCCACTGGCCCATCGAATGTGTCCTCTCCAAACACTGTGAGTAGCCCTGTCAAATGTCTCATTACTATACATCATCACATACATACACATACACAAGAAATCACATTTTTGTCTTTGCTTTGGTTAACTCATTCTTAGCTCTTTTGTCTACCTGGGTTGTGTTATTGTTCCTGCCCTCAGTGGAAAAGTTGAGCTCTTCTTCAACACCATCCATCCATGATTAGCCTGTGCTACACTAAAGTCAAGTCTCTGAACAATGCAACTAATTTCTCATACTCTCAATCAATCACTGCTGAGATGAATTCCCAACACTGTGTAAGTAGCCTTCTAATTCCCATTCCCCATAATATTTGACTGTTAATGTCTTTGATAAAAGTTTTAGGTAAAAATAATTTGTCATATCATTTGTCAAATTTGGGAACAGGCTTTGTCTTCTCCTTGTGGTCTGCGCCTCTACTGTGTGTCTCCTATCCCTCTTCATTCTCCATGTCATCAGCCTCCACTGGTGTCGGGTTGCCATATTGACTGCCCTCGCTGGCTCTGTTCTAGCCTCCCTGACCCCAGATATGATGAAAATCATTGTGTGTATTGATTGAGGTGCTTGGAGCAGATTCACTGCTCTCTCTGTAAGGGAGATTATTAATTAATGTCAATTAAATTAAGATTGCTCTGTAGTGAGAAGAGAGGAGGCCTATTCAGAGAGATAGAGAGATACCAATGTACAGTACAAATGTCAACGTGTAAATGTTTGTCTTCAGCCATACATACATTCATAAAATAATCAGATTAACCGTGCTGTAGCCAAGATACCTCAGAAGTATAACATTTTCCCTCTTAAAATGAAATGAAATGCTGCAATATTGACTGGGAACCTAATTAATTTTCACAAATAGAAAGTTAAGCCCTGGGGGACAAAAGGACAAATCCTTATCTCCCCTGAGCCAGTACAGCTTTTATGTACTGGTTTATCTGGAGGATTGACCATTTACAAAATAAGATTCTTAATCTTTCATATTTTATTTAGTTAAGTGTTCCAATAAATTGGAAGATTATACGCTTTTTTCTTGTTTCAGTGTTAAGTTTAATTTGATATATAAAAAAGCTCTATAAGAAGTGTAGCTTTTTAATGACCTTGATTGATCCTGGTGGGTATATTATGATGCATCAAGCACCTGTCATTTGGTTTGTTTGTCATTTATTATCAGTGGTGTAGTGGAGGGTATACAGGTATACGCTGTGTACACACTTATTTTTCAGTGGACATTGCATATACTCAACTCTTAATCTCCATGATGCATATCAAAGTAGTGTCGTGGAAGTATTCAACGTATGAATTAGTACGGCTGATGGAACAGATCAGAATGTTTAGCTTAAAATAAACTATCATTTCTTCATATTTTTTAAGACCAGCAGTGTGCACACAGCGTTAGGCCCACGTGCGAATGTTCCAAAATGCAATTTGTGGGAAAGCACCGTTCTAAAATGCACAAGGCACATGTGATCGGTTTCATGGACAGAGATGGAAATATCCATTCGAAATGTAGAAAGAGGTGAGATCTAAAGATGCAACAACTTTCATGGGTTGCTAATATGTTAATGCCTTTGACTGCTAGACAATGAAAGAAAGTTGAAAGAAAACCAATAGAACAGGAGAACACATATGAAGAGGTCTTCATAAAATGATTGCCTCCACCTTTCCAGAAACAAGTCTCTCACCATTGCCGCTTGTTATAGACCCCCTTCACTGTGCCCTAGACACCATATGTGAATTGATTGCCCCCATCTATCTTCAGAGGTCGTACTGTTAGGTGACCTAAACTGGGATATGCTTAACACCCCAGCTATCCTACAATCTAAGCTAGATGCCCCCAATTTCACACAAATTATTAAGGAACCTACCAGGTACAATCCTAAATCCGTAACCATGGGCACCCTCTTAGATATCACCCGGACCAACTTGCCCTCTAAATATACCTCTGCTATCTTCAACCAAGATCTCAGCAATCAGTGCCTCATTGCCTGCATGCGTGATGGGTCTGCGGTTAAACAATCATCACTGTCCATCGCTCCCTAAAAAACATCAGCGAGCAGGCCTTTATAATCAACCTGGCCCGTGTATCCTGGAAGTATATTGACCTCATCCCATCAGTAGAGGATGCCTGGTTGCTCTTTAAAAGTGCTTTCATCACATCATAAATAAGCATGCCCCATTCACAAAATGTAGAACTAAGAGCAGATAATAGCCCTTGGATCTCCCCAGACTCCGGTCGTGTGGGAATACAAATCTGACTCAGCTATGACTCAGGGATTATTTACAGTCATTTGCAAATCTTTAAAATAACCTAGGTACTGGGCTAATGATATTTAAATGAAAAGAACAGAAAGGCCCACACACTGTGTGATCCCACTTATCACCTTAATTGACAACATTTTGATCCAGAGGATCTTCGTCAGTTCACGAAACTAGGACTCAGCTCATGATAAAGAGAAATTGGCATTTATTTGATTATGAGACTAATGGAAAGGTGGCTCAGCAAAGACATGCCACATTTAAAAAAGGAAATATTTCCATTTCCACCATATGCAGCTATGTTTTCAACACCATGACAGCATTTTTTCACATTTCCACTATCTCAGACTTGCTTTCGGGTGGCGGGCGGCAGCGGTGCCTTCCTTCTCTTCACAGCAAGTGTTCTCTTGAGTAATACTCTCCTGCCTAAAGGAGACAACTTGCTGGCGATTAAATCTTCCAAAGCATGGTGGGGAGCGATGGAGAAAAAAATGAATTTGCTTCTGACTATGAGGCTGCCTCCCCGTTAAGGCGCTTTCTTCAGACAGAAACCAAACTGTCATCAATCGGGTTCATTGCCTCGCACTGATCGGGCGTGAAGGCTGCCGAACACTCTCTCAGCAGGCAGTATTACGAGACCCACAGGCCACAGCAGGGCTATCTAACTTTATGATTGCACAACTGCTCTCCATAAGGAATTGAGTGCTCTGAGGTACAATGGATGTATTGGACATCTATCTCTGGGTGTTCAGGACCCCCGTAAATGGCCATCACAAATAATGGCATATAGGCCTATAGATTGCATGTGGGATTAGGATTGTTGCCCACATAACACACAGCTTAACTATGAGAATTTGTTACTATAGTAGGAAGTGGGGGATTTGTGTTTACTCTCACCTTACATACAATAAAATGTATGTCAACTATGTCTCCTTTGAATGCCACAATATGTATGTTGACAGAAGAGCTACAGTATATCATGTCCTTGATAGGGCAAAATAAAGAAGGTGTTTTTTAAAGACATATATCTAAACATATACTGACTATAGAGAAGAGTTCACTCTTTGAATTCAATATGTATTCAATATGTATGCAACATTTTTGTCAGACAAAAGTGCTGCAACCAAACATCAACTGGTGTTAACTAAGCAGTATTCGATTCCCTCCTGAACACTGTTTGAATAAGTTGTTAGCTAGCTTCCCCTGCCAAAAGAAGCTACTGAACATACTATTTAATTATTCACGACAGTAGAAAGCCATTGCATGCTTGAAAACATCTCTGCCAGTGAGAACAATGAGAGGGATTTACGAAGACAAAGACACAGAAGGATACAGAGTAGTCTGTGATGGTGATAAAGAATGAACTTTTAAAACATCCTGAACAGTTTAAATACGGTATGGCCAAGATCATTTCTAGAAGAAAACTATTTGAGTCAATGCAAAGACCATCAAGTACAATACAAAAAAATGAAAGCAGACCGTACAACAAATGCTGAATAAGATAGATATACACAATCTCAAAATGTAATTATAATACTTAATTGTGCTTAACTGAGTTCCCTGTATAATTTATAACCAGTAGTCTACACCCATCATTCCATCATATGAAGACTTCATGATCCCAGTCCTTAAAGACAAACATCAATCTCAACTCAAGAAAAATGGAAATAAGTTTCCTTTTTTCTTCTTTTCCACTGCTAAAAAGAGAAAACCCCAGGCCTCACCACCCTCTTGCTACATTCTCAGTGATCAGTAGAAACATGTTGAATGACAAATCAAAAAGAACGAAGATGATAAAGACTAATGTCTTGTTTTGTACTCAACCCACACAAATTGTAGTATTGTAATTAGTGCTGGGCGAATAACCACATTTTCATATTTCTTTTCATCAGTTACTAAACAACTGATTGACTGACGTCAATTACTTGAATTCCATTTAGTTCAGTTTTTTTATGTGACCCCAACCCACCGTTTCTCTAGAGAGAAATTAAATAATTCAGGAGAGAAATTAAGTCAATAACTACTGAACAAAAATATAAATGCAAAATGCAACCATTTCAAAGATTTTACTGAGTTACATGTCATATAAGGAAATCAGTCAATTGAATTAAATTCATTAGACCCTGATCTATGGATTTCACATGACTGGGAATACAGATATGCATCTTTTGGTCACAGATACCTTTAAAAAATAGGTAGGGGTGTGGATCAGAAAGCCAGTCAGTATCTGGTATGACCACCATTTTCCTTCGCATAGAGTTGATCAGGCTGTTGATTGTGGTCTGTGGAATGTTGTCCCACTCCTCTTCAATGGCTGTGCGAAGTTTCTGGATATTGGCGGGTACTGGAACATGTCGACCCTGGTGAGTATGCAGGCCATGGAGGAACTAGAACATTTTCAGCTTCCAGGAATTGTGTGAAGATCATTGAGACATGGGGCTGTGCATTATCATTCTGAAACATGCGGTGATGGTGGCGGATGAATGGCACGATAATGGGCCTCAGGATCTCATCAGGGTATCTCTGTGCATTCAAATTGCCATCAATAAAATGCAATTATAGTTTGTTGTCTGTAGCTTATGTCAGCATACCTCTCACCCACACAACGCCATACAAGTGGTCTATGGCTGTGAGGCCAGTTGAACATACTGTCAAATACTCTCAAATGAAGTTGGAGGCGGCTTATGATGGAGAAATTAACAATTAATTAAATTCTCTGTTAACAGATCTGGTGGACATTCATGCAGTCAGCATGCCAATTGAATGGCTGCGCATTTGAAAGTGGCATTTTATTGTTCCCAGCACCAGATGCACCTGTGTAATGATCATGCTGTTTAACCCTTGTGTGGAGTTCTGGTCTGTGGGACCCATTTTCAATGTTAACTAAAATAAAATTATACAATGAATCATTTTTTCAACCTGAGACTCATTTGCCTTGGCTCATTTTCTGTGAACATGTGAAATAACACCTTTTCATTGAGTGCACACTGTGCATCCTCCTACACATTTATATTACATATGTGGTGTTCGGGTCCACTGGACCCGAGCGTAATAAAAGTGTGGAAAGTGTGTAGGTGAAAACAAGTAAAAATGAAACAAGAAGGTTTGCTGTGTTCCTTCACTCTGTCTTCCTCCTCCCTGGGCCTGCTCTTTCAACATAGCTCCAAGAACCTGTCTGTTTCCCTGCCTGTCTGCCTGTCTTGCGCTTTTCTCGCTCTCTTTACCCATGGTAGTGTGTGAAACTATACAATGTCTTGCAGGAATCTGCACAATGTTATTACAATACATTATTTCGATACATTATTTGGATACATTAAAAAACCTGTTGTGACTAGGGGGCAGTATTTTAATTTTTGGGAAAAAAACGTTCCCGTAGTAAACGGGATATATTGTCAGGACAAGATGCTAGAATATGCATATAATTGACAGCTTAGGATAGAAAACACTCTAAAGTTTCCAAAACTGTAAAAATATTGTCTGTTAGTATAACAGAACTGATGTTGCAGGCGAAAACCTGAGAAAAATCCAATCCGGAAGTGCCTCATGTTTTGAATGCGCTGGGGCCAAGCTTCCTGACATTCAGGATCTACATACGGTGTCAGTGAAAGGCCCCCAAAATTGTAAAAGACTTGGGTTAAATACTGTATGTAGGGTTAAATATACCCTGTTGGGGTTAAATATGTAGGGTTAAATATGCACTGTTGAGGTTAAATATGTAGGGTTAAATATGCACTGTTGAGGTTAAATATGTAAGGTTAAAAATGTACTGTTGTGGTTAAATATGTAGGGTTAAATATGTACTGTTGAGGTTAAACACTGTATGTAGAGTTGAATATGTACTGTTGGCATTAAATATGTAGGGTTAAATATGTACTGTTGGGGTTAAATATGTAGGGTTTACTATGTACTGTTGAGGTTAAATACTGTCTGTATGGTTAAACATGTACTGTTGAGGTTTAATACTGTACGTAGGGTTCAATAATTGCTATTGAGGTTAAATACTGTATGTAGGGTTAAATATGTACAGTTGGGCGAACTTGAGGACCAGATTTGGGAAACAACGGTATATAGCATCCAAACACCAACACAGTCATCATCATTATTTCAGGGTGTCCACAAACAACACTTCTGACTAGCAACAGAGGAATAAAACATTCTTACCTTCAAGTTAAATTGAATTGAAACCTTTATTGAACTAGGCAAGTCAGTTAAGAACAAGTTCTTACTTTCAATGACGGCCTAGGAACAGTGCGTGAAATGCCTTGTTCAGGGGCAGAGCGACAGATTTTACCTTGTCAGCTCGGGGACCCTTTGGTTACAAGTCCAATGTTCTAACCACTAGGCTTTTCCTAATGATTTCACCTTACTTTCACCTATATTTTCACCTATATTTTCACCTCAGGTCACAATTGTTTTTTTTCTTCAACCCTGTCTCTTAGGTATATACATACTTGTGCATGACTACACTCTTCATTACATATGTATTTTATTATGGATAGTTTGGTTGTCTCCCACTCTAGTGCAGCTCAACCTTGGAGCCTTGGTCGTACCCCTGCTTACCATGAGCCCCTGTGGTGTTGCTCCTAGGTGTTGAGCTCATCTTTAATTGCAATGTTAATTATAGCGTTACTATTACATTTTTCCTCTGAACGCCATGCAACATTAACATTGAGGCTGACTGACGCTACTTGGGGAAAGGTTCATTAACCATACATTAATATGTTTTGCATATGCTAATATAATTTTTCTCTTTCACCCCCAAACAATCAAATTCCAGATAAATCACAGAGAGTATTATTATAATCATAATTCATGCTGTTACTGTAATTAGCTAACTATGTTTAATCACACTTAAAATTGTCCACGGATAAGTAATGTTTCATAAAAATCGCCCCTAACTGCAGGTCTGGTAGCGGTTCCATTCATTTGTAATGTTGTGTCGCTAATGACTATTGAGTGGTCAGTGGGAAAGGACAAACACTGTACGGGGATAGATGGATCCTGTTGTTCTGACTTCACATGGCTTCAACTAAGATCTGTTGTTCTTTATCAATAATTCTCTTTGCCTTGTGTTGTGGTGTGTTGCTTTGAGGCAAACAGATGGAAGTCAGTAAGTGAAGGCAGAAGCTTTTCTCATGAGCCTATTTCAGTGTCTCTCTCCCCTTATTGTACAAATGTTTTATCTGCTGTACAGGATTCACTGATTTTGTTCAGTCTTCCTTTTCTCTCTCTTTTTTCTCTCTCTTTTTTATGTGAAAATATAGGAAGGACCATGTGACAGAGATGACGGAAGGTGTGCATACCGTTGCACATGCCGTGACCTCTCAGGCACCAAAGGTTTTCCTTTTAACTCCTTCCCTCTCATCCCTCGGTTTAAACACCACACAACTTCTCCCTTCTCCCTCTATCAGTTTAAAAACACACAGACAACTAATTAATTAGTCCCACAAGATTCCTAAAAGTCAGAGAGAGCTGAACCACCTCCCGTGTAGTCGGGGAAACGAAATGGCTGCACATTGCAAATCTTAAGAGGCACGTCTTGCTCCTCTCGCGTTCCCGGCCTTCTCTGCCCTCTGAAGTCTTTTCAGTCCCTTGGAAGCAGGGCACAAGGAATGCATTCCAAATGGCACTCTCTTCCCTTTATAGTGTATTCATTTTGACCAAGGCTCACAGGGATATGGACAAAAGTAGTGGACTATACAGTGGCTTGCGAAAGTTTTCACCCCCCTTGGCATTTTTCCTATTTTGTTGCCTTACAGGCTGGAAATAAAATAGATTTTTGTGGGGTTTGTATCATTTGATTTACACAACATGCCTACCACTTGAAGATCCAAATATTTTTATTGTGAAACAAACAAGAAATAAGACAAAAAACAGAAAACTTGAGCGTGAATAACTATTCACCCCCCCAAAGTCAATACTTTGTAGAGCCACCTTTTGCAGCAATAACAGCTGCAAGTCTCTTGTCTCTATAATTTTTATATTTTATTTAACTAGACAAGTCAGTTAAGGACAAACTCTTATTTACAGTGACTACCTACCCCGGCCAAACCCAGATGGCGCTGGGTCAATTGTGCGCCGCCCTATGGGACTCCCAATCACGGCTGGATGTGATGCAGCCTGGATTCGAACCAGGGACTGGTAAGCTTGGCACATATAACCACTGGGATTTTTGCCCATTCTTCAAGGCAAAACTGCTCCAGCTCCTTCAAGTTGGATGGGTTCCGCTGCTGTTAAGCAATCTTTAAGTCATACTACAGATTCTCGATTGGATTGAGGACTGGGCTTTGACTAGGCCACTCCAAGACATTTAAATGTTTCCCCTTAAACCACTCAAGTGTTGCTTTAGCCATATGCTTAGAGTCATTGTCCTGCTGGAAGGTGAACCTCCGTCCCAGTCTCAAATCTTTGGAAGAGTGAAACAGGTTTCCCTCCAGAATTTCCCTGTATTTATCGCCATCCATCATTCCTTCAAGTCTGACCAGTTTCTCAGTCCCTGCCAATGAATAACACCCCCACAGGATGATGCTGCTGCCACCACCATGCTTCACTATGGGGATGGTGTTCCCGGGGTGATGAGAGGTGTTGGGTTTGTGCCAGACATAGCGTTTTCCGTGAAGTCCAAAAAGTTAATTTTAGTCTCATCTGACCAGAGTAGCTTCTTCCATATGTTTGGGGAGTCTCCCACCTGCCTTTTGGCGAACACCAAATATGTTTGCGTATTTTCTTCTGTCCACTCTTCCGTAAAGCCCAGCACTGTGGAGTGTACGGCTTAAATTGGTCCTATGGACAGATACTCCAATGTACACAGTGGAGCTTTGCAGCTCCTTCAGGGTTATCTTTGGTCTCTATATTTCCTCTCTGATTAATGCCCTCCTTGCCTGGTCCGTGAGTTTTGCTGGGCGGCCCTCTCTTGGCAGGTTTGTTGTGTTGCCATATTCTTTCCATTTTTAATAATGGATTTAATGGTGCTCTGTGGGATATTCAACGTTTCTGATATTTTTTTAGAACCCAATCCTGATCAGTACTTCTCCACAACTTTGTCCCTGACCTGTTTGGAGAGCTCCTTGGTCTTCATGGTGCTGCTTTCTTTGTGGTGCACATTGCTTAGTGGTGTTGCAGAATCTGAGGCCTTTTCAGAACAGGTGAATATATACTCAGATCATGTGACAGATCATGTGACACTTAGATTGCCCACAGGTGCCCAGTTGCTTGGAGAGTACATTTTCCCGGTGCATATCAAAGCGCTACTCTGTATCTTCTGCCTCCTGTGTCTGCCTCCACACCCACTACTCACAGTGCGCTACTTGCACACACCACCTTTCCATTTAATTAAAAAAATAAAATTTAAACAAGGTATTTGTTTCATTTCACTTCACCAATTTGGACTATTTTGTGTATGTGAATTACATGTAATCAAAATAAAATATATTTAAATTACAGGTTGCAATGCAACAAAATAGGAAAAGTGCCAAGGGGGGTGAAAACCTTTGCAAGGCACTGTATATGGATACCATTTGGAAAAATTCAGTGATCCTCAATGCCCTGTTTTTGGACGACTAATGTTTTCACTATTTATTTTACCTCTTGGTGATGTCATTCGGAAACATAATGTTAACTTTCACTGCTATGCGGACGACACACAGCTGTACCTTTTGATGAAACATGGTGAAGCCCCTAAATTGCCCTCCCAGGAAGTATGTGTTTCAGACTTAAGGAAGTGGATGGCGGCAAATTGTATACTTTTAAACTCGGACAAAACAGAGATGCTAGTTCTAGGTCCCAAGAAACAAAGATATCTTCTGTTAAATCTGACAATTAATCTTGATGTTTGACATCTCAAATAAAACTGTGTAGGACCTCAGCGTTACTCTTGACCATCTCTCTTTTAACGCACATATCAAGACTGTTTCAAGGACAGCTTTTTTCCATCTACGTAACTTTCTGTCCAAAAATGATGCAAAATTGTCCATGCTTTTGTCACATCTAGGTTAGACTACTGCCATGCTATACTTTCCGACTTCCTGGAAAAAGCAATAAATAAACTTCAGTTAGTGCTAAATACGGCTGCTAGAATCTAGACTAGAAACACATGTTTTAATCATATTACTCCAGTGCTAGCCTCTCTACACTGGCTTCCTGTTAAGGCAAGGGCTGATTTCAAGGTTTTACTGCTAATCTACAAAACATTACATGGACTTGCTCCTACCTATCTTTCTGATTTTGTCCTGCAATACATACCTACACGTACGCTACGGTCACAAGACGCAGGCCTCCTAATTGTCCCTAGAATTTCTAAGCAAACAGATGGAGGCAGGGCTTTCTCCTATAGAGCTCCGTTTTTATGGAATGGTCTGCCTATCCATGTGAGAGACGCAGGCTCGGTGATTGAGTGTAGTCTGGCCCAGGAGTGTGCAACAAACCGTCCTTGCTGTCACCTTGACCATGTTCTGTTATAATCTCCACCCGGCACAGCCAGAAGAGGACTGGCCTCCCCTCATAGCCTGGATCCTTTCTAGGTTTCTTCCTAGGTTCTGGCCTTTCCATTGAGTTATTCCTAGCCACCATGCTTCTACATCTGCATTGCTTGCTGTTTGTGGTTTTAGGCTGGGTTTCTGTACCGCACTTTCTGACATCAGCTGATGTAAGATGTAGAAGAAATTCATTTGATTGATTGATTGACTAGAGAATGGGCCTGTTTCCTGTTTCCTGTACACTGACTGGTCTTCATTCTTCTACCTATTGAATATTTCTCTCTCCAAGCACCTTCACAAAGGTGAGGCCCTCTGAGACAGGTCAACCTTTAAACATAGCAGGCAACAACACCTCTGCTATGCAGATCGTCAACACGTGGGCCCCACAAGGGTGTGTGCTCAGCCCCCTTCTGTACTCCCTGTTCACAACAGTGGTAGGCTTGATTACCAACAATGTATAGACAGTCTACAGCGTGCACATTACTGACAACCTGAAATGGTCCATCCACACAGACAGTGTAATGAAAAAGGCGCAACAACTCCTCTCCAACTTCAGGATGCTGCAAAAATGTGACTTTGCACCTAGAACCCCTACAAACGTCTACAGATAGACCATTGAGAGCATCCTGTCAGGCTGTATCGCCACCTGGTATAGCAACTGCACAGTCAGCATTCGCAGGGCTCGCCAGAGGGTGGTGCGGTCTGCCCAACGCATCACCGGGGGCACACTGCCTGCCCTCCAGGACATCTACAGCACCCAGTGTCACACCTTCTACTAGCTCTGACTTTGCTGATAGCTATTTATTGAGAGGAAATGTACTTACTATGACTGTGAATGCACTAACTGTAAGTCTCTCTGGATAAGACTGTCTGATAAATTACAAAAAATGTAAATGGCCAAGAAGATCATCAAGGACCTCAGCCACCCAAGCCACAGCCTGTTCACCCCGCTATCATCTAGAAGGCGGAGACAGTACAGGTGCATCAAAGCTGAGACCGAAAGACTGAAAAACATCTTCTATTTCCATGCCACCAGACTGTCAAATAGTCACCACTAGCGAGCTTTCACCCAGTACCCTGCCTGGAACTTTAGCCACTGTTACCAGCCGGCTACCACCAGGTATTCAACCCTGCACCCTAGAGGCTAGTGCCCCATGTCATTGAGTCATTGAACACTGGTCGCTTTAAAAATGTTAACATACTGTTTTCCCACTTCATATGTACAGTTGAAGTCGGAAGTTTACAAACACTTAGGGTGGAGTCATTAAAACTCATTTTCAACCACTCCACAAATATCTTGTTAACAAACTATAGTTTTGGCAAGTCAGTCTACTTTGTGCATGACACAAGTCATTTTTCCAAAAACTGTTTACAGATTATTTCACTGATAAATAACTCTATCACAATTACAGTGGGTCAGAGGTTTACATACACAAAGGTGACTGTGCCTTTAAACAGCATGGAAAATCCCAGAAAATTATGTCATGGCTTTAGAAGCTTCTGATAGCCTAATTGACATAATTTGAGTCAGTTGGAGGTGTACTTGTGGATGTATTTAAAGGGCTACCTTCAAACTCAGCGCCACTGGGAAAATCAAAAGAAATCAGACAAAATTGTAGACCTCCACAAGTCTGATTCATCCTTGGGGGCAATTTCCAAAAGCCTGAAGATACCGTGTTCAGCTGTTCAAACAATAGTGTAAACACCATGGGACCACGCAGCCGTCATACTGCTCATGAATGAGACACGTTCTGTCTCCTAGAGATGAATGTACTCTGGTGCGAAAAGTGCAAATCAATCCCAGAACAACAGCAAAGGACCTTGTGAAGATGCTGTAGGAAACAGGTACAAAAGTATCTATATCCACAGTAAAACAAGTCCTATATCGACATAACCTGAAAGGTCTGATGAAACAAAAATAGAGCTGTTTGGCCATAATGACCATCATTATGTTTGGAGGAAAAATGGGGACGCTTGCAAGCCGAAGAACACCATCCCAACTGTGAAGCACGGGCGTGGCAGCATCATGTTGTGGGGGTGCTTTGCTGCAGGAGGGACTGGTGCACTTCACAAAATAGATGGCATCATGAGGATGGAACATTTTGTTGCTATATTGAAGCAATATTTCAAGACATCAGTTAAAGCTTAGTCGAAAATGAGTCTTCCAAATGGACAATGACCCCAAGCATACTTCCAAAGTTGTGGCAAAATGGCTTAAGGATAACAAAGTGAAGGTATTAGAGTGGCCATCACAAAGCACTGACCTCAATCCTATAGAAAATTTGTGGGCAGAACTGAAAAAGTGTGTGCGAGCAAGGAGGCCTACAAACCTGATTCAATTACACCAGCTCTGTCAGGAGGAATGGGCCAAAATTCTCCCAACTTGTGGGAATTGTGGGAAGCTTGTGGAAGGCTACCCGAAACGTTTGACCCAAGTTAAACAATTTAAACGCAATGCCAACAAATACTAATTGAGTGTATGTAAACTTCTGACCCACTGGGAATGTGATGAAAGAAATACAAGCTGAAATAAATAATTCTCTCTGCTATTATTCTGACATTTCACAATCTTGAAATGAAGTGGTGATCCTAGTTTACCTAAGACAGAGAATGTTTACCTGGAATAAATGTCAGGAATTGTGAAAAACTGAGTTTAAATGTATTTGGCTAAGGTGTATGTAAAATTCTGACTTAAACTGTATGTACCGTATTATAGTCAAGGCTCATCCTATTTATGTACTACAGTACACACCTTTTCTATTCATATACAATTCATGTCTATACACAAAATCATTATACATACATGTATATATTTCTATTGTAACATTTCTATATTTCTTCATTAATTTTTTACATTTTTTAAAATTTCAGTGTATTTTTTTGGAATTGTTAGGTTTTTCTGCACTGTTGGAGGGAAGAACATTTCGCTACATCTGCGACAACATCTGCAAAGTATGTGTACAGGAATGAACCCTGAGCAGGGCTGGAATGAACCCTGAGCAGTGCTGGAAGAAGTCCATGACTGCGGCTCCATTGGCACCCTATATAGGGCATTCATTTTGACCAGACCCCTATGGGTAATGCACTACAATAGAGAATAGGGTGCCATTTGGGATGCAGATCATAACACCAGAACCCTCAGGGGGGAAACAAAACATGGCCCCAACCAGCCAGCAAGGTTATTATATATATTTATTTACTATATACATTATAGATAAGGTTCCAGTCAATATTATGTATAAATATTCAACTGAACTTTTGATGAAATAGGATAAGCTTTTCTACTGCTTCATTGGTGACTGCTGTATGCTCTCACTTTAAGAGGAGTTTTGTTTCTTTCATTCTTTTTTTCCCTCCACCAGCGGAAAAAGGGGAAACCATTTTGTAGAGACCTTTTCAATGCCATACACTTCTTCCACCATAGGCTTAAGTTGAGCTCACCCTAAAGCATGTTGTCATTTTCCAGGTTTCTTTATGAGCACTTTGAAACAATATGCTGAGCTTCCTGAATTGTACGGGTTCGGGGGGCTTTAAGTTAACCACAGTCTACAGTGTGCATATGCACTGACGTGGACAAAAATGTACACATTATAAATCAGCGTATAGGGGATTGAATGAAGCCTCTCTCAAGCACTGGTAAAGGCAGCTTGTACAGCATTTTGGGTCATGGAATGCTTAGATACACAAGCAAATCTAACCATTCGCTGGGTAAGAGCATGACCTTTTCTTGGAGAATCATGAATAGGCTTCCAAGTTACCCGAAAGAACAATAGAACAGAAGATAATTGTATAATAACAAGATGGCCTGAAAGTATAAAGAACACTACAAGAAAATGGGAACAAAATTATCCTTCCTCTTGCACGGAAACCAAAACCACATCTGTCATTGTTCCTTAAATAACCTTTGTACTTTGTTGTGTTTGTCTTATCTCAACAAAGAAGCCAGAAATAAACTCTGCTTGGCCAGAACAAACAGAGTCAGGAATGTGATTGTAGGGTATGAGGTCAGACCGCCTGGAGGTGACTTGTCTGGACAACCAATCACAGACAGCATCAGCTATCACTGTCTGAAGCACAGAGCAAGACCCAGATATCCAGGGCCTGATACCTCCTACAGGAGCAGCTGATACGCCCAGTGCTGGGCTCGACACTGGGCCTGGTGCGGAGTGGAGCTGGAGGAGCTTGGCACCAGACAACTCTTGATGTATTTGCCTCTGTCAGCATCAGGCTCCAGACAGGCCTGAAGCACATAAAGGCTCCAGTAATGATGAGCAGAGCTGACAGTCCTTGTGACTAGTCGCCTAGTCATCTAGGTGCCTTTGATCAAACCGACAGGGGAGATGACTGGCGGTTTCAGGAATAGAACATACCACTGTTGATCACCAACTAAGAGGGAGGAGGAAAAGGGCCATTGGAGACTATTTACACTATTTCACTAGTTTGAGTTGCTTGTACCTTCCCACTGGGCACAAACTGGTTCAATCAATGTTGTTTCCACGCCATAAAAATGCTATGTAATGACGATGAATCAGCGTGGGAAACTGATTGGATTAGCAAAAAGTCATCAATGTAAGGGAATTTCGGGAATATTTGCCTTTTTTTCACCCAACTTTTAACTTAAATCCAATAACATGGTATTTTTGTTGTTATTGATATTAGTTGACAACGTAATCAAATATAAATCAAAACTAGATATTGAGCTGATTGAGCTGAAGTCTGTCCACAGTTTTATGCAATGAGCATAGTGGGAAATGGTGATATTCCATTCACCATTTGAAACTCAGTCTGGGCACAATTTCTCCCTTCAATGAGCGTGAAGACTAATCATGTATTCAAGCAATTTATTGGAGATGACTAAAAACAGCTATCTGAAATATGGAAATAGGACGTACAGTAATGAGGTCTTTTTTATTAGGTTGTTCCTACAGGTTATGTTATTCTTGACTCATTCCCCTGAGCATATTGTCCTCTGAGGATTCTGAATTACCATGTTACAAATTATTTGAGTTACTGATGTGACATGTAATTGCATCCCTCGGGTTTGTAAACAGAATTGTGTTGAGCAATCATTATATATTCCATGAACAATCTTAACTTGTGTAATACAATATGTACCATGTTGTTCAATGATAGAAAAAAAGGTAACAGATGAATGTGCTTAAAAGTAAGATATCCTTGGATACTCTGAAAACACAATTCTGTAGCCATTTTGAAATGCTTGGTGGATATGATTATAGGTAGACTGTAAAAATATCTAACATGCAGTCAAATATTTATCAAAAGGTTTGGATTGCACATTTAGAATGGCCTTGGCTGCCTAAACTGTTTGAACAGAACACTGAAATCAAGGTGAATAAAACCAAATGTTATATATGTGAGAGAGTTGCTGATTTAGTCCAAAGTGTTGATATATTTTCTGCCGTAACGAGAAATGGGAAATGGTTGTGAAATATCTGAGGGCTGATATGAAAACACAACTAGAAGAAAAATTTAATACTGGAAGTGATGAACTTCTTAAATACGTTTAAGGCTCCTATCAGAGTCAAAACAGCTGTTGAGTCTATCCCAAAACAAACTTTCTATAAACAACATGTTTTATGTGTATGAATCATTCTGAAACCATTATCTCCAGGCTTTTTTCAGTCCGTTTTGTGGTCCTGACTCCATGTTATTCCGGGAACATAAAGTCTTTATGTGTGTGATAAAAAAACACCCACTGTTAATACATGAAGTCTCTCCACCGACACTAACCTGAGGAAATTGCACATTAGAGTACTCAGTCCTGATACCCTCCCCTTCCCACAAATTATACCTTTAACAAATATTAACCTGTCCTTTTATAAACATATTTTCAGTTCTCATCAATCAAAGCTTTGGAACACTGCACCAAATACAACGGTTTTGTGGTTTAGCATTGTATTCTTACACATTTAATGACTCAGGCAATGCTACTAACATGTATCAACAAAATATTTATCGGTCCATATCTTCTTTACACTTTTATCTATATAGTAGAGTACGTGAGAGAAGGCATGGCCATGTTTGGGGTCCACTTATCGGTTAATGACAGTACCTCTCAGATGTTGTAACAAATGATTGAGGCTGGCTGTCACTTACTGTTCCCTATTCTACAAGTGTTGCATTTCACGGTTCATATTGCAGGTAATAAATACGCTTTTCCATGCTAGTAAAGAACTGTCAATCCAGTCCCAAATGATGGTATTACCTGGCTATTCAAGTCCTCATAAATATGGTCCTTCGTTACCAACCAGCTCTCTGGGAGGTCTACAGGGCCCCACTGCTAAGGCGAATAAAAATGACAAAAAGAGAGGTGTTTTTCATTTCTACCACCTCAAAAATTCAGATGTAGGATTTTAATTTGAGGCAGCAGAAAAATAATCCTGCAGCAACAGGAAATGTGAGTTATTATGTGGATTGTAATTAATGAACATTTTTGTAGGGATTGATTATATTTTTTGTTAGGGATAATCAAGTATGACATTTCAAAGTGGAAATTTCAAACTTTAAAGCCTTTTAAAAACTCAAATACACCAAAACTTTGCATTTCCTGCTGTGGAAAATTCTCAACAACAAAATAGTGATCAAATTAAGATCCTACATCTGTATGCAAACTGGACTATTGCCATACTGAACCAGCTTTTATGGATTTTATTTATTTCATTTTATTGGAATTAATGGAAGCAAACAGATGCCCTGTGGCAGTATCTCCCCAGTGAATGACCCTACTACTGTTGGCTTACCTCCCGATGTTGACGAAAGGATGCATGCCTGTCTCTTCTGTTGCACTCACTCCAGGAATGGCTACATAGGTAAAAGGAAACATATATAATGCATGCATTTAGCTAGAGTACAGAATATTCCTGAATAGTACAGCTAAATAGTCTTAAATAGTTTCCAAAGCCATGAAAAGATGTGGAAAAAGGAACTATGGAAATCATCAATTGAAGAAATATGAATCATATTATTTTTCACTAGAAATGTTCCAAAAATGATGCCATTTAGGGTTCAGCAGCTGTGAAATGCAGATTAGTTTCCAGGACGTGTAGCTATATTGCATTTTCTTGTTTAATATTCCATTTTACTGGGATTAATAACGTGGCATACTTCACATACAGAGTCCCCCAAACAATACATAGCAGAACAAACACTTAAAGGGAAAGTTCACCCAAATTGTAGAATTACACATTGGTTTTCTTACCCTGTAAGCAGCCCATAGACAAGGTATGACAGCAATCCATGTTTTGGTTAGTTTCTCTGGCACCGTTTCCACATGCTAATGTTTGAGCATTTGTGGCACAAATCCTATTCAAGTCATAGGATGGATACCAGGATTGTTTGCGCATCTTGGGTGAACTAGTCCTTTAAGCCTGTTTAGGGTGCTTAGAAATAATGGGGTTTTAATCGCTTGTTATCCACTTGGCTAATGTTTCGGAATGAGCACAAGGACATTGTTTTGTCTCGCCCACATATTTAATGAGAAATGATCCGTGACAAGAGAGATCATAAGGCCCATAACATCTCTTCTGGCTCAGTGATACTTAACGGACAGACAGACAGTGATTTAGACAACACCCATAACACCAATTTTGGCTCAGTGTGATACTGACAGACACACAGCGAGTTAGACAACACCCCCAATGACACCACTCTCAACTTCTTAAGAAAATGTTGACATTTATTTAGAAAAGTTAAGATGGGCACTGGAGTGTGTTATATAGTTTATATCAATCAATACCGCTTGATGAGTTGATTTGATTTACCGTGCCATGTGATGTTAGTATTGCCTCTTTTGGTTTTTATTGTGCAACTACATTTTATGGCTTGACCAACAGTCAAGCATCAGCTGAAAATCCAGGACCCACACATTTAAGAAATATGCTATGTTTCTAGAGATGTGTTCATTGCTAGGAAGTGAATGTTGACAAACTGTCATAGAAATCACTACAAGGTCCAGCAAATGCTACAGTTGTACAACTGATGTACAAGGCAGTTGGCACAGCTGTTGTGATGCAAAAGAGGGTTCTTTGGTACAAAAAAAGGATTACAGTGATGTACAAATGTTGTGGAGATGCCACAAAATGGTTATCGTAATATGTTTGTGCAAACAGACTCTCCCAATCAATGCGTCAACCTTTAGCTGCACAGTTGTACAACTTGAAACCATGAACAGGGCCATGAACACCATTTAAAGTGTCACTTCTCTCAGCATCTATAACACAGATATCCCTTGTCACTATAACAACAGCACTGCTTTTGGTCTAAATCTGTTCACTTTTCCAATGCCGTCTTCCTTACTGTTACCGTTCACAATGTTGAAGCTTTGAATTTGAACAATCATTTTTTGGCTTTATAATGGCCATTTGGTAACACTTGACACCAAGTGTCATAACATGGTATAACATGGTCACAATCATGTCATAATATGTCATAACAGCTGACATAACTTGCCATAACCTCTCATAATATGTTCATAACACTGTCATGACATGTATTTACACCTGTTGTGACATATATTGAGTTATTTTCTGGCTGGTTATGACACACTTACAAATGTGGTTTATCCCTGCTAAGAAGTTTCCTTTCATTTGAAAAGTTTGTTTCTTAAATTCTTTGTTGTTGTAATGAATTCTTTACAGTCATGTGTTTTTCATCATATTTTAATTAACTTTTAAAATACTCTGTCAAGACGCATTATTACCATCTTGTGTCACTTTATATGGACTTAGAAAATACACTTTATAACACTGTCAAGAAGCATTATGAACATTGTAATCATGTAAGCCAGATAGGCCTAACACGTACATGCCCATATATCAGTCATCAGTCAAAAAGAGGGAGACTTGTCCTGCTCCTGCATTCCTCCCAGTCATCAGCAACAGAGAATTGGGGTAGCTACATGTCTGACATCAACGTGTGCACAATTACAATGATAATTGAATAGGTCAATTTCCCCCAAAATATGTGACATAAAAATACTGTTGACACTCTTTGAATTCCTTTTCCCAGTGTGGTTCCTTGCAGAATATTCAGAGGTACAGGGAACCACAGATCAGGCCCCAGCAGTGTCATCAGGGCTGGGAAAAAGTTGCAGGCTATCAACAGGTTCCCATGTTATATACACACACACACACACACATTCCTGCTGTGGGATGTATCTACACAGACAATAACAGCACATACCAACCCAACACACAATCCAATAACACCTAACAGGGTTAATTTCCTGCAATCCGCAGATGCAACACTATATTTGTGTCTGAACAGTTAGAGCAGGTGATGTATCGAGTGTTACACTCTAATGTCCTACCTCCTGGGGGGAGAGAAGGGGGATTCCTATGAATAATTCTCACATTCGAGCAGAACATACCGAGAGTCTTTTCTTTGAGTGCTTGTTCATTGATATACATAATGTACAACATACTGAGAGTCTTCCCTTTGAATGCTTGTTCATTGAAATGCATAATGTACAGTATGGGATACTGTCATTGATGTTCCCACACATACCAGTCACACACATTCCTAAGGTGTTTTAGAATAGTGACAGAGTGCTATTTGTTGTATTGTATTTCCTGTATAGATGATCTGAAAGGTATGACTTGTTCTGTACAATGCAAGTTACACTACAGCCTTCCTAAATGTCTAGGGTTCCTGCAGACACATAAAAATATGTTTTATTTAACAGATTGGGCATTTTGCCGTAGTCGGTAGGATTGAACGCTGATACATATTCCAGTTCTTTACTTTAAGGTGTTTATGACCAGTTGGTTTATTGGTTTTGGACAGTATGACATAACACATTTGTTGACAAATCATACTGTCCATTTCAGTTGGTGTTATACTTTCTGAGATACAGTAGCTGTTTGATCATTCAGCCTACAGTAGCAGTCCATGTGTGATATAGGCCTTCAATATAGGCCTACATTCCATGAGACTAATGCAAAGAACATGCAGGGCTTGACATTAACCTTTATCCACTTGTCCTTCAGGCAAGGAGGTGACTTAAAATGTTGTTGTGTTGTTTGATGCAAGAAACCACTTTACAAATAAAATGCATTATTATTCCCATACATTATTACAGAGAATTAGACAAATCATGTTACTCTTTGCCTATTGGCTACTTAGCTAAATCAAGCCTGTCTCAAAATACAACACTGCCCCTTTAAGACAAAAAAAGCTCTTTACCTGATTCACTTTTCAAAGATGGGTAGAAATGCACATGTTTTGTGCTCTTGTAAGGAAGCAATCACTCCCATCATTGCTGACTACAAAGTATCTTTAACTGGGCTAATAATTCACTAACTAGCAAAGGATATGAACAGATGTACAAATTTGCACGTCACTACATGTAGCTCTCTCTTTGATCTCAAAACAAGCACATCTACTGACTCATGCTGTAAACACAGTCCAGTATAAAGTGAATGGCACAGATCCATATATGGCAATGGTCAAGTTGCATGTAGGTTATTGCAGCTCTGATTTGTTAATGAGCACCGGTCTGTGTAGAGTATGGGCCTGAGCCATGGCTGTCAATGTAATAGAATCCTACTCTGATGCATTCTGCCGACCACGGAATCTCTTGCATAGTTAGTCTTGCATAGTTATTATTGTTATTTTTTTGTTATGTTGCATTGAAAGTGGCTAATACTGTGTTGATTCGATCACATTTCCAACAGTATATGGCTTTTTCTTTGCAACTCTGCCTAGAAGGCCAGTATCCCGGAGTCACCTCTTCACTGTTGACATTGAGACTGGTGTTTTGGGGATACTATTTAATGAAGCTGCCAGTTGAGGAATTGTGAGGCGTCGGTTTCTCAAACTAGACACTCTAATGTACTTGTCCTCTTGCTCAGTTGTGCACCGGGGCCTCCCACTCTTCTTTCTATTCTGTTTAGAGCCAGTTTGCACTGTTCTGTGAAGGGAGTAGTACACAGCGTTGTACGAAATCTTCAGTTTCTTGGCAATTTCTCACATGGAATAGCCTTCATTTCTCAGAACAAGTACAGACTGACAAGTTTCAGAACTTTCTTTGTTCTGAACTTTCTTTGTTCAGAACTTTCGTTTCTTTGTTTCTGGCAATTTTGAGCCTATGATCAAACCCACAAATGCTGATGCTCCAGCTACTCAACTGGTCTAGTTTTATTCCTTCTTTAATCAGAAGAACAGTTTTCAGCTGTGCTAACATAATTGCAAAAAGGTTTTCTAATGATCAATTAGCCTTTTAAAATTATAAACTTGAATTAGCTAACACAACATACCATTGGCACACAAGAGTGATGATTGCTGATAATGGGCATCTGTACACCTATGTACTGTAGATATTCCTTAAAAAATCTGCTGTTTCCAGCTACAAAAGTCATTTACAACATTAACAATGTCTACACTGTATTTCTGATCAATTGGTGTTATTTTAGTAGACAAAAAAAGTGTGCTTTTCTTTCAAAAACAAGGGCATTTCTATGTGACCCCAAACTTTAGAATGGGAGGGTACATTTGTGAACAGCCATCCAGAACAACCACAAACAGCTAAATGAGAAAGCATCAGCGTGATTCACATCAATGTGCTATGTACTGTATTATAAAAAAATAACCGATATATGTATGGCCCGTAGGCTACACCACTGCTGTCGTCCTTACCTCCAAGCGTTTATTCTAGTTGGATAATCTTTGGATGCCGACAGCAGTCGCACCATTGGAAGACATAGTTTGGACTGTAGCCTACAAAAACCTATTCCTGCTTTTTTCCCGCAATCCATCAAATGCATTTTTGTGTTGCTCTAGTGGTCTCTGACTTGTGGTCAGACAAGCTCAGGAAACAAACATAAACCTGCGCCTCTTCTTCAATGCTGATTGTAATGTCATTGAGAAAACAGAAAGGTGTCAAATATTTTTTTTTACAAAACATCCTTTCTGAATTTAAAAGTAATCCTAGAAGTCATCATCTAGTTTTTCAAAGTATCTGTAATCTGATTAAAATATGTTTTCTGGTGACGTAACAGATTACAATTAGTAACATGTTTAATAATCTGTTACAACCCTACCTCTGGGTTAAAACATCCCAGTGGTTTTAAATGAGAGGATTTAAAGGTTGTGTCCTAAATAACACCCTTTTCCTTATGTACAGTAGTGCACTTCTTTTGACCCAGGCCCAAAAGTCTCTGGTCAAGAGTAGTGCACTACACAAGGAATAGCGTGCCATTTGGGATGCAGATATAGACCAGTGGAAGCCTGAGCTAGCTAGACCTTATCAAAGCACTTTCACCCCGATAAACAATGAATATGTGCTTATACTGCATCTGTGGATCCACACGGCTCCATTATCGGGGGCCGATTCCGATGTAGGAATTTTCACCTTTCCTACACACGCCTTTCCTGCACACTTCTCAGTATTTGCTATTCAGACTTACCTTTTTCAGTTTGGTAACATGCTCTGCAGGTGTGGCTACCTCGAGCTCTCTGAATAAATATCATTCAACCGTTCAATTGGGTTTTCAGTACATTTATCTTAAGATTTCCCTTTAAATACGTTGTAAATTTAATTATAATTTTGTCGACAGACTCAATAGAATACATTGAGAGAACGTGTTCAGAATATATGGATCAATGAACGTAATCTGTGTTCTTTCATCTCTGTTTCAGCACCAACTGGTAGATTTAAAAATACTCTGATCTTGTAGATTATTTAGGCAAATGTTATGGTTAAGAAAGTATGTAAGAAGCATAAAAAAGCAGGTTTGGAGTGTCTTTACGCACAAAATATATTGATTAAAAAATAATATTCATCCATGCGCCAGACTCTAGGTTTAACCTGCTACGTGTGTTCTGAGTTTCATAATGATTCACATGTTCAAAATGATTGCACAACGTGAACCTAATTTGATCCACTAATGGTAGCGACCCTCAGGAACAACTTACCCTTACACGGACGTGACAGAGGAAAGAAAGGTAAACGGAATGGAATGATGCAAAATGTAAGCTACAAATTGAAAAAAGCAAACACTAAAGTGACAGTTATAAATGTATGTGGGTATTACTGACAGTGGCTCCGGATAGTGGCTAATATTTAACATTATATAAATTGTCAAATGAAACAGAGAAAATCCCACGAATAGCACATACATCAACTCGGCAGGTTCAGCCCTACAGAAGCTTAATGCTTGGGTGTCTAAACTTTATCCACGCAAATTATGAGAGTACAGAATTAACATCCAGAATAGCGGCACAGCTATTTATAGCCTACTTCAGTGTGGAATTTGAACTCTTATTTTACCAGGTAAGTTGACTGAGAACACATTCTCATTTACAGCAACGACCTGAGGAATAGTTACAGTGGAGAGGAGGGGGGATGAATGAACCAATTGGATGCTTGAAATGATTAGGTTGCCATGATCGTATGTGAGCCAGATTGGGAATTTAACCAGTACACCAGGGTTAAGACCCCTACTCTTACGAAAGGTGCCATGGGCTCTTTAATGACCACAGCGATTCAAGACACCAGTTTAACATACCATTCGAAAGACGACACCCTACACAGGGCAATGTCCCCTTTCACTGCCCTGGGGCATTAGGATTTTTTTTTTTAACCAGAAGAAGGTGCCTTCAAATAGGGCCTCAATACATGTCATGTTCATTTGATTTTCCGTTTGCTTCGATGTGACTGGTTTCACATTCATCTTCAGCGATCATAAGGAACAATTATCTAAAACAATTGCTATGTGTATTTACAATCCCCTTCTCCAATCGGATTACTCATTTACCAAGCTCTTATCAATAGCTCTTATCAATTTAGAAATTACAGTGCATAGATAATGCTGTTATTTCAATCTGAAAAAAGAAAGTAGATGCTTTTTCCACTTGTTTGCTCGACCTTATTCATGGTTTCCGTGCGCATAAAGATGGTGGAATTATGAGAGAATTAAGTCAGGGTCAGAATTTGGCTTATCTGTGAACACACCTCCACCAAAGTTTAACTTATTCGATCTCCACACCTGAACGAATAGCGAGCGAATAGCAAGGTCAGAATACGCATAAGAAGGAAATTAAGTTCCAGTTCCAGGTACTTAACTCGGGCCAGAATTGGGTCTGGAATCGGGGCCGGAATCGGGGCCGGAATTGGGGCCAAGCAGCATAAACACCAAGAGGAGAGATTCTAGGGCAGATTGCCTTCACCGTCCATTCCTGTTGATTTGAATTACAGTTAATCCCTGTACACTACAGATATACAGTGATTTTCCATAAAGAAAAAACATAAATTTTCTCTGTACCACAACTACTAACAAGTTGATAATGAGTTTCGCAACACGGACTCAAAAAGAACTCGTGTAAATAGGTTGGTTTGGCAAACAGTAAATCCAAAGTTTTAGGAAACTGCAGCAAATATACTTCTACGGCGTAACCCTTTGGAGTTTGGGGCTGGAGTTTTCTATGTTATGCAAACAGCATAATGACTAGCAAACAGTTCCATTACCGTCGGTACTGGGAGAGGTTATGAGATGATGTCATTACCGTTAACGATGCAACACAGATGTGTTCCACAGCATTCTGATTAGACACATGATGTAGAAATAGGTCATAGCAAGTCATATAAGAGGACCGTTAATTGACCCTTTTTCTTAACTGTCTTTCTTACACTGATCTCTGTCTCTCTCTCTCACACACACACACACACACACACACACACACACACACACACACACACACACACACACACACACACACACACACACACACACACACACACACACACACACACACACACACACACACACACACACATACACATACACACATACACACACACTCTCTCTCCACATATGCTGCTGCTAGTCTGTTTATTATCTATCCTGATTGCCAAGTCACTGTAACTCCAACCTATATGTACATGTTGCCTCAACTACCACGTACACCTGCACACTGACATTTGCAAATGTTCTTACTTTTTAGCTCTGCATTGTTGGTGGACGGCTCATAAAGTAAGCATTTCTTGGTAAAGCCTACACTTGCTGTATTAGGTGCATGTGACAAATACAATTTGATGGATTTGATAGACTACTGTGTGGATTTGACTTTATATGACAGCACATCACAGTGTAATGAACCTGTGGAAAGCCCCTTCTAAACACATCACACTGTAATGAACCTGCGGAAAGCCCCTTATAAACATATCACACTGTAATGAATCTGTGGAAAGCCCCGTCTAAACTCATCACACTGTAATGAATCTGTTGAGAGCCACTTCTAAATACATCACACTGTAATGAATCTGTTGAGAGCCCCTTCTAAATACATCACAGTGTAATGAACCTGTGGAGAGCCCCTTCTAAATACATCACAGTGTAATGAATCTGTTGAGAGCCCCTTCTAAATACATCACAGTGTAATGAACCTGTGGAGAGCCCCTTCTAAATACATCACAGTGTAATGAATCTGTTGAGAGCCACTTCTAAATACATCACACTGTAATGAATCTGTTGAGAGCCCCTTCTAAATACATCACACTGTAATGAACCTGTGGAGAGCCCCTTCTAAATACATCACAGTGTAATGAACCTGTGGAGAGCCCCTTCTAAATACATCACACTGTAATGAATCTGTGGAAAGCCCCGTCTAAACTCATCACACTGTAATGAATCTGTTGAGAGCCACTTCTAAATACATCACACTGTAATGAATCTGTTGAGAGCCCCTTCTAAATACATCACAATGTAATGAACCTGTGGAGAGCCCCTTCTAAATACATCACAGTGTAATGAACCTGTGGAGAGCCCCTTCTAAATACATCACACTGTAATGAACCTGTGGAGAGCCCCTTCTAAATACATCACAGTGTAATGAACCTGTGGAGAGCCCCTTCTAAATACATCACACTGTAATGAACCTGTGGAGAGCCCCTTCTAAATACATCACACTGTAATGAACCTGTTGAGAGCCCCTTCTAAATACATCACACTGTAATGAACCTGTGGAGAGCCCCTTCTAAATACATCACACTGTAATGAACCTGTGGAGAGCCCCTTCTAAATACATCACACTGTAATGAACCTGTGGAGAGCCCCTTCTAAATACATCACACTGTAATGAACCTGTGGAGAGCCCCTTCTAAATACATCACACTGTAATGAACCTGTGGAGAGCCCCTTCTAAATACATCACACTGTAATGAACCTGTGGAGAGCCCCTTCTAAATACATCACACTGTAATGAACCTGTGGAGAGCCCCTTCTAAATACATCACAGTGTAATGAACCTGTGGAGAGCCCCTTCTAAATACATCACACTGTAATGAACCTGTGGAGAGCCCCTTCTAACCAATACAGACACCATAGCTAGCTACATAATAAATGGTTCACTTTGACCTCATAAAACCTTTCCACTACAAGCTTCTCTTCCTCTTTTTTGGGAACCACTCATTGTTCTCGAGAGTAGCGTTTACCCTTCCTTGATCTATCTCTGAGGAGGCTGTGGTTCAGTTCTAAAGCCTGGGGAGTTTTAGCATGTCGGATGGATCATCACATGGTCTTCATCCATGAGAGACAGTGGAGAGAGGGGGTCGCTGTACTACCGAGCCAACCTCAGTCTCCTGACTCCTCAACCATCCTGGCCACTCTCTATTTCTCCTCTCTCGCTTTTGTTCTATGGTGTTCCCCAGGCTCTCCTTCCTTCAAGAGGCCTGGAAACCCGACCCTACTATAGTCAAACTGTGCCTGTGAGCTCATCGCTAGCTGGGCTTATAGGTTAAATAAAAAGGAAGTTGAGAATCCAACTGGATGTAGGTTGCCTGCCTATGGAGGGCTGGTCCAGGGCTGAGGGGGAGTTGACGGAGGTAGGGAGGGAGAGGGTTAAGTTACACCAGTGGAAGAGAAGGAAAGGCTGAGGTGTTGATCTCACTGAGAAGTCGCCTGTGCCGCTGAGCAGTGCCCCGGGTATCCCACTCTCTCTCTGAACGTTTACAAGTCATCCGTTCAGGACGGGGACTGGGAAACACCGCGGAGGACCGTGAGACCCCAGGAATTCAGGGTCCCTGACTGTGTACCAATCAGCAGCGCTAGAGAAGGTATAGAGCCAGTCTCCTAATTACCTGCTGTAATGACTGTGTATCTACGGGGCACTGTTAAATTGCTGCTGCATGCACTTAAGGCTGGGCAATAAATAACATGTATTATGTTGATGTTTAAGACAATTTCGCTCGAGGTTAAATAGTAGTAGGCTATGAGCAGACGATGAACAACAAAAATATATTCAGTTATATTCAAAGTTGAGATCAAATGTGAAATGAGAAACCATATTCAAAGTTATTTTGAAAGTTATATTCAAAGTTATATTGAGATCAAATGTAAAATGTGTATAGTACAAGGAAGAACTGAAGCTGAAAGTGCTCATATACATGTAAGAGTAGTTTTATAGATGGTTTGAACTCTTGCTGGGCTGTCATTTATTATATCCCAAAGACACATTGTGAACACATACTGCACTTCTGCAAATGTGTCTTAGTATATTGTAAGGAAATCTATTGGAAATACAGTATTATACTGTCACTTTATTTATTTGGTTGAGTGAATTTATATTGCGGTATTTTATTTTATTTAATGCAAAAATTATGAATTAATTAAATAATTACTAGGTATTTACAGACAGAATACTTATTAAAATTGTAATTACACAGTATTAACATATAAATTATTTGCTTGTTTAATCAAGCACTGCTTGACTACTACACCATTTGGTTCTGGGTTGCCATGTAGTTGCACATTTGAGTACCCTTACTATCATACAATCGCCTATTGGAAGCAGTAGTGTAAAATACTGTGCTACCACAAAATGTAATTCACTGAAAACACATGGATGTCATCTAGTCTGATCTAATGGATTGAATCTGAACAAGAAGAACAAGAAGTCAGAATAACTACTGACGGACGTCCGTCCATGAAATCCCTGAAGCGGTTCACCGTTTCTCCACTACTGGGAATTTGTAGCTGCGAATAAAAGATTCAAAACAACACAGACAGAACCAGATCACGTTGTTACATTAGTTGCTTCATTCATCAGAATATAAATCAAATTAAAGTATAATTGGGTGGGGCTTCACTACAATGCCTCTCGTGTGTGTGTGTGTGTGTGTGTGTGCCTTTGTACGTGTGTATTGCACATCTCTGCTTTCCTATTGTGTTTGCAGCCATCCACTTGTGTTTTACACTGTATTGATCGCAGGTGAAACCACAGTAATGGTTTCTATCCCATCAGTGCCTCGGTTTAGCTGTTTGCCCTGCAGTTCTATTTACTGACATTGATTAATGAATTCACATACTAACTCAATCATTACATCCTGGACAGAGCTGTTCAGAGGAATAGTCAAATTCATATGGTCCATATTGTGAAGAAATACATCTCAGAACTTGTGAAAGATAACAATGAAAACTACACTGCAATTTTTTTTAAATCTTACATACTGTAGATATATTTTACCATTAGAATGCATTGACTTGCCCTTTTACCAAGGTAAATAATCTTAGTGCACTAGCAGATCATTTTTCTTATTTAAAAAATAAAATATACAGCATATTTTTTTAAAGCTTTACACAAGTGGTGTAAGATCATTAATCTCATTTCAAGTTATTTGATCTTAACAAGACAAATTCCCTTTAATGCACTGGCAGATGCTATTTTTTTTTAACTTAAAGCTAAAAAAGTCTTGAAACAAGTCAGAATATCTGAAAACAATACAAAATCTCTTGATACATTTTCTGATTAAGCTAAATCAACGCAAAACAAGTCAAATGCGCTTTCTTGGTGAGCCGGATCAACTCCCAATTTTTAATTTAATTTAATTATGTTAATACAATATAAAACAATCTAGGAAATGTATAACGTTGTTTGCATATTTAATATTTTTCAACATAAATTAGATAGAATAGAATGCAAACTTTTACCAGCAGTTATTGTTTTAGAGTTCTACATTTCAGTTATATCTAGTGCCTGAAGAAGTTTTGGAAATGTTTTTTTTTTACAAAAAATAAGTCACTGTTTAAAATGGATCCTATGGCTCCCAGCCATTTATAATGTGATGAAAATGCATTTATGTTTGCTACTACTCTGTATGTTGACAAAAGCAACAATCCCTTCTAGGGTTTATGCTTCGCTTATGTCACAAAAGTCACTGTGGATTGTTATGTTGTGAGACATGTGGCAGTGGCAGACTGCTGACATACCAGCTTCACTGCTGGCCGGGTCGCTGTGGACAGGTGGCAAATGCCACTGGGTTTGTGGAGAGATAAAACACTGGAAACAAACACACACACACGCACGCACACACACACACACACACACACACACACACACACACACACACACACACACACACACACACACACACACACACACACACACACACACACACACACACACACACACACACACACACACACACATACTGAACATGACCATTGACAGTGCAGTCATTGGGTACCTAATGACTACAAGACTCATAGTGCAGTATATCTGTAGATCTCCTCTCCCTGGGCTGAAGGGCTGGTTGGATGCTGGTTTCCCTGGCTTTGGAGACAGTTTAAAGTGGCTTCCAGCCCCAGGGCAGAGCTAAAATATGCAGCAACAACACTCTGTAGGAAAATGAAAGTGAGAGCAAGTCCTGGATGGTTCCAGGGGTATTCTCTTACACAAATGAGGGGAGACGTATTGAGGCTAAGCAGTAGCTTGGGGTCTTCAACTCCCAAACTGTGAACAATATCAGTGCATGGGATGTTTTTGGGGGGTTCTCAAGTTAGCTGTTCACCAAGTCCCTTGTCCTCGTGTCCTGCTTACCGTATTTAGTTATTTTGGGGCAGATTTTCCTACCCCTCAGCAGATCTCTAAAACGTACAGACAACTACACGAACAAAGAGTATGAGACTGAATACATTTTCACCTAATTTTAGAGAGTTGTCTGGGTTTCTCTATAGAGTATGTAGTGAGTAGGTATCGTTATATGAAGCAAAAATACTGGTCTCATGTTTACAGTGCCTTGCAAAAGTATTCACCCCCTTGACGTTTTTACTACTTTGTTTCATTATAACCTGCAATTTAAATAGATTTTTATTTGGTTTTCATGTAACGGACATACACAAAATAGTCCAAATTGGTGAAGTGAAAAAAATATATAATAATAAAAAACAGAAAGTGGTGTGTACATATGTATTCCCCCCCTTTGCTATGAAGCCCCTAAATAAGGTCTGGTGCAAACAATTACCTTCAGACGTCACATAATTCGTTAAATAAAGTCCACCTGTGTGCAATCTAAGTGTCACATGATCTGTCACATGATATCAGTATATATACACCTGTTCTGAAAGGCCCCAGAGTCTTCAACACCACAAAGCAAGGGGCACCACCAAGCAAGCGGCACCATGAAGACCAAGGAGCTCTCCAAACAGGTCAGGGACAAAGTTGTGGAGATGTACAGATCAGGGTTGGGTTATAAGAAAATATCTGATACTTTGAACATCCCACGAGCACCATTAAATCCATTAATAATAAATTGAAAGAATATGGCACCACAACAAACCTGCCAAGAGAGGGCCACCCACCAAAACTTACGGACCAGGCAAGGAGGGTATTAATCAGAGAGGCAACAAAGAGACCAAAGATAAGCCTGAAGGAGCTGCAAAGCTCCACAGTGAAGATTGGAGTGTCTGTCCATATGACCACTGTAAGCCGTACACTCCACGGAGCTGGGCTTCACAGAAGAGTGGCCAGAAAAAAGCAATTTCTTAAATAAAAAATGTTTTTCATCGGCAGGGACTGGGACACTGGTCAGAATTGAAGGAATGATGGTTGGCGCTACATACAAGAATATTCTTGAGGGAAACCTGTTTCAGTCTTCCAGATATTTGAGACTGGGACAGAGGTTCACCTTCCAGCAGGACAATGACCCTAAGCATACTGCTAAAGCAACACTCGAGTGGTTGAAGGGGAAAGATTTAAACATCTTGGAATGGCCTAATCAAAGCCCAGTCCTCAATCCAATTGAGAATCTGTGGTATGACTTAAAGATTGCTGTACACCAGTGGAACCCATCCAACTTGAAGGAGCTGGAGCAATATTTCCTTGAAGAATGGGCAACAATCCCAAGTGACTAGATGTGCCAAGCTTATAAAGACATACCCCAAGAGACTTGCAGTTGTAATTATGCAAAAGGTGGCTCTACAAAATATTGACTTTGAGGGGGTGAATAGTTCGTTTTCAGATTATTCGTCTTATTTCTGGTTTGTTTCACAACAAAACATATTTTGCATATTCAAAGTGGTAGGCATGTTGTGTAAATCAAATGATACAACCCCCCTCCCAAAATCAATTTTAATTCCAGGTTGGAAGGCAAAAAAATTGAAAAAACCAGGGGGGGTGAATACTTTCGCAAGGCACTGTAGGTCTTTACACCTTATGATCAGGTTAGATAGAGCGTTTAAAAAATACAAGATTGTTGCTGAATTGAACTGAATCAGCTTCGATCTATTCCGTGGAGGAGATATCTAGCTTTTGGGAAAGTTACAGAACTTTTGCTACATTAGCTAAGGCTGTAGAACGGGAGTGGAGATCAAACCAATCAATGTAGAATTATCTCTGTAATAACTGGGCAACATGTAGCATTGTTATTGATAGCTGGTGTGTTTCAGATTTTCCAAGAACATGTACTCACAACTGGTTCCAAGATGGTAACATTAATCTCTCGCTTTGCTCCTAAAGATTGTGTTGTGCTGCAAAGCACTTGGCCAGAAGAACATATAAGCATCATACTAGAGGCAGAGGAGGAGGGGAAAAAGAACAGGAGAATGTGACTAAATTCACTTTAATTGGTATTTCAAGGAGGTCTGGCAGAGTATGTTCATGGTGGCTTGTATTCTACTTTTATACATGGTGCTGCCAAGAAACAAAGCTTAAAAAGAAAAGTGGAAAAGTTAAGGTCTGCCAAGTGGGTGTGATGCTCTGCCTCTTTATTTAATTCTTGATTCCCAATCAGCTCCATTTGGATAAGACCTTGTTTCCGCATGTTAAATTATTTAACCCCAATTAGTGGTTAGGCCTAACTCCTACGTACATCTGGCTTGTAGGCTAGCTGAAAACAGATTCAAAATGATCCCTTTAAAACAATTCTATGTAACAATCTAAATAAATCTACTATAACACACTTTTATATTGTACTCCCAGGCAAGAAAAAATGGACACAACAACCACTAAGAAATTGGGAGACAAAGAGGATTTGGAGTTAGCCATGATAAGATCAGTAGAGACCACACTAAAGAGAAAGCATCTCATGCAAATTCCCATCGACTGATGTGGACGAGCTGCTGTATTAGCGTTAGGTCACTCAACATTTCCTCTCTCATTACAGGGGATACGTCCCAAATGACACCCTATTCCCTTCATAGTGCACTACTTTTGACCAGGGCCCATCGTGATCTGGTTAAAAGTAGTGCACTAAATAGGGAATATGGTGCCATTTGAGACACACACATTTGGGACACACACAGGGCCTTCTCCTCCTTTCTTAAAGGGGAGGTGTGGGCCCAGTTGACCCAGGTCAAATTGCAATGCCATGCTCAGTTGATTACCTGGTGGGGGCTGCTGCTGTTTAGTAAGTGGATCCCCTAACCTTGTGTCTTTCACATTAAAGAGGTCTAGCGCTGGCGGCAGATCAGGCAGAAGGCAAAGCATCGACCTCAACTGAGCTGGGAGGAAAAAGTGCGAGAAAAATAAACCGTTGCTAAGGCTCTCTCGCAAACACGTATAGAAATAGACAGACACACACACACAAGTACACACACACAAGCACACACACAGACACTAAATCTCTGGCGGGGATGTCTCGCTCCGGCCTCCTTTTCTCTTCTCATCAGGGTTGAATGTTTTTTTGAATTGAGAATAGCCAATGAGATTTAACTGTCAGCTGTGAGAGTGGCACACGAATGGTCCAGCCCTGGGTATGATGTAATGGTGCAGGCAGTGGGTGGCACTCAGTGGTTTAATAAGAGGGTTATAGTGCAGCTAACAATAGAACAATACTTATTCCAGTTCCGTTTTTGTGCATTTGTTTACCCATTTGAACAAAATAACCTGTGTAGCCTATTATTTATTCTCCTTACAATCACGACATCAGATTAGTATGATGGCAGGTCATGTAGTACATTCAACTCTGAGATGTAATCATTTGGATTGTGATTTGTAGCTGAAGACAGTGGTTAGGGAGCAACATGTACATAACATTACACACCCCGCATGGGATGTGAAGACGATTATGTTGATAGAGAACGAAAAAATACGAAAAAGTACAAAAATGTATGCAGTCACTATACTGTAAGTCGCTCTGGATAAGAGTGTCTGGTGAATGGCTAACATGTAAATATAAAGCACCATCTGAGAAATCTGATGTATTATGTGGGTGTGCATGTTGGTTAAATATCACTCTTTCTGCAGTGTTCGGTCATTTTATTTATTTATACACACACAAGAAACAAGCAACCTGGAATGCACATACATGTTTACACACACACAACCACATGTACAGTACAATGACATACCACAGAGAATGTTTTGGGGAATATCATTGTTTTTTTAAGCCTATAAATTCTGTTGTCTGGACAGAAATATTCAGTCATGTTAAGTATCACATAAAAGCCAATATCACAGTGTAAATATCAAGGACAACATTTTAATTGTATGTACATATATTAACCACTAACCATTTTTCACTTAGTCGGGTCAGGGATTCGAACCGGCTTCCTTATGGTTACTGGTCAAATGCTCTTAACCGCTAGGCTATCTGCCACTGCTCTTTATTAACTATTAATATGCCTTTATTATAGCTAAGCTATGGCCAGTTATACATGACATATAATGTTTGAATGAGAAAATAATGAAGAACTAATATATGGCTAATAAGACATAATAAAGGCCTATTTAACTACTTATACACATACGTATAAACTACAAATTAGTGGTTGTATGTGTACCCAAGTTTGAATCTAACTGAATTGGTCAAATTGTGAAAATATGCTGTGAGTTGCACTGCATTGCTTGTTAGCCTTGTAGTTTGTGCTAGCTGGGGAGGGCTTGTTAGCCACGTAGTTTGTGGTAGCTGGGGTGTGCTTGTTAGCCACATAATTTGTGGTAGCCGGGGAGGGCTTGTTAGCCACGTAGTTTGTGGTAGCCGGGGAGGGCTTGTTAGCCACGTAGTTTGTGGTAGCCGGGAAGGGCTTGTTAGCCACGTAGTTTGTGGTAGCCGGGGAGGGCTTGTTAGCCACGTATATTGTGCTAGCCAGGGAGGGTTTGTTAAAAATGTAGTTTGTGCTAGCCGGGGAGGGCTTGTTAGCCACGTATATTGTGTTAGCCAGGGAGGGCTTGTTAAAAACGCAGTTTGTGGTAGCCGGGGAGGGCTTGTTAGCCACATAGTTTGTGCTAGCCGGGGAGAGCTTGTTAGCCACGTAGCTTGTGCTAGCCAGGGAGGGCTTGTTAGCCATGTAGTTAGTGCTAGCTGGGGTGGGCTTGTCAGAACACAAGTCACAAAAGCCTTCTGTACGCCGTGCTGCCTCAGTCTCTCCTATTGCTATCCTGTCCTCTGTTTGAGGTAGCTCACACTACCACTCTATCCTTTAAAACAAATGTTTTGTGAAGTAGTTTATATGTGCAGCAGCTCGATTATCTTGTGACACGCATGTGTTGGGCTTGGTCATGCCTGTGTGTAAGACACTCACAGGGATAAGAGCAGAAGTGGAAACAACATCTATCTCCATTTGTTCAGCTGCTGGGAGACATGATTAAGTGGCACAGATATGATCCAGAGAGACACCTCGCTCTGAGCCCCCTAAACTCAATACACACATGCGCATCCAAGCATGCACGCAGACACACACAACACACCAGCTACACACACACACACAAACACACACGACACGCACACCAGCCACACACATACCAGCCACAAACACGCACACAATGTGATGGCTTGAGTTTCAGACCCTGGGTAGATTGGCTGGCTGCTGCTCCCTGTCCTGATTTATTGTTGCAAATTGAAATATTCCAAGAAGTGAGTCAGTTTGTGTTGGCAAGGCAACCGTCCAAGTTACAGGCTACACCACGAGCCTATTTTCATAGTATACACTGTATCAGCCATGGAATGATATGGCCACAAAAACAATATGAATTAATCGAGATATTGCTGAAAAATCTCAGGAAGATTTTGGCTCTGGACCTGGACTCTGGACATGGACTCTTGACCCTGGACCCCTTGACCCTGGACTCTTGACCCTGGACTCTTGACCCTGGACTCTTGACCTGGACTCTTGACCCTGGACTCTTGACCCTGGACTCTTGACCCTGGACCCTGGACTCTGGACCCTGGAATCTGGACCCCGGACTCTAGATCCCGGGGCCGTTCGGTCGGACCTCCAGTGAATTCTCCCAGGCACCAGCCGGAGTGATGGCTGGGCTGTCAGGGATCAAAGCAGAGGTGTGTAGTTAATGTTGGAGAGATGTACCGTACAGTAATCTGACCTCACTGTCAACACAGGCTATCACAGGAATGTTCCTAATACTGTCTGGCTGGGGGTTCCTGATTACTGTGAGTACAGCTTGGCACAGCCTCCTTCTATGGTTTTCCACTGCCAGGACCTTGCTCTGCCCTGGCATAGGGCTTATAAAATACATACAATAAATACAAATTAACTAAGCTGAAAAAATTGTGGGTCCATGAGTGGTCATATGTGGGTCCAGGAGTGGTCATATGTAAGAGTGCTCTGGTAATCCCATTAGTTTTTTCAGTGGGGTCTTCTCTTTCCTTCCCTTTCCTTTCCGCTTGATGGAGTGAAATGAGTGTTCATGCCACAGTCACAGCATATGTCCCAAATGGCACCCTTTTCACTAAATAATGCATTACTTTTAGCTTGAGCCCTATCAAAATTAGTGAACTATATAGGGACTATGGTGCCATTTAGAATGCTTTGACAGACAACGTGGCATGGCATATGTTGGCCTCTTTGAGTCATGGTCTTTTAGGTAGGGTGTGCCCATTAGCATGGCTTTACAGACTGTGTCGTAAATTATGACACAGGGGTCAAGTCAGCAGTTTTATGTACAGGTAATGTACACTCACACAAATGAGCTAGCTTGCAAAACAGAGGCCAGCTCTCTGTGTGCTGTCTGCACATGTGCTAACTAAAAATATATAACCTTGAAGAAGTGGGAAGACAAGTCTACATTTTGACAGATGAAGAGTAAGGGATATAGCTCAGCATGAGTTTGGTTTAGGGGTTAAAAGAGAATACATTTGAACAATAAATACTGTATGCATATCACAGTAGCTGTCAAAACCAAGTACAAGTTTTCTGTAGAGACAACCCACCATTTAAATAAGTCAACCCTTTTTGTAGAACATAGTGTAGCAATATTGAATTAAAAACGAACCCAACCGCACTTAGTCCATGTCCTGGAAATAGCTTTACTGTGACATACATGAGATACATGAATATGCATACTGGCAGACTCAACTCAAAGTTAGACAGCTGACTCATTGTTCAACTCAAAGATAGGCTAAGGGCACCAGGCGAGACCCAGATGCAGACACAGGAGGCAGATGGTTAGAGTCCAAGATGTTTATTAAAAATCCAAAAGGGGAAGGCAAGAGAATAGTCGTGGACAGGCAAATGGTCAAAACCAGTTCAGAGTTCGAGAGGTACAGAATGGCAGGCAGGCTCGAAGTCAGGGCAGGCAGAATGGCCAGGCAGGTGGGAATGGAGTCCATAAAAACAGGCAAAGGTCAAAACCGGGAGGACTAGTAAAAGAGAATAGAAAAGCAGGAGCACGGGAAAAACACGCTGCTTGACTTGAACATACAAGACGAACTGGCACAGAGAGACAGGAAACACAGTTATAAAAACACCAGGGAAAATAAGCGACACCTGGGGGGGGTAGACAATCACAAGGACAGGTGAAACAGATCAGGGCGTGACAGATATTCTGCTAATACACTGTTCAACTTAAAATTAGTCTGCTAACTCACTGTTTAACTAAACATATGTCTGGTAACTCACTGTAAAACTCAAAATGTGTCTGCTAGCTCATTGATCACCTCAAAGTCAGCCAGATGACTCATTGTTCCTGCGGAATGAAATACCCCCACCAATCAGTATGATCATTGACACAAGCAAGTATAATCCTAATATTATCTGTGTTCTTAGAGAGAGAGAGAGAGAAAGAGAAAGCGAGAGAGAGTGAGATGGCAGAAGAGAAAATGAGAGAGTTAGATACATAGAGAGAGATACAGAGGTACAGAGAGAGAGATACAGAGAGAAAGATACATAGAGAGAGAGAGAGAGAGAGAGAGAGAGAGAGAGAGTTGAAAAACAGACAGAGAGAGGGCCATTCTCTCTCCGCCAGCGGGAGATCCCAATCTCACCCTCGTTGTGGAAAATAGACATTTGCAAAGTATCATCTCCGAGCTCATTCTTTGCATTGTGATGAAAGTGTTTTGTCTGCTCTGCTGCGCGGCATACTGATAAGAGAGGCTCAGGGCTTGGCCATGGACCTTGAACTCCTTGGAAGTCTATCAGAGTGGAGACAAAAAAAGGCATCAACTAGTCCACTTGTAAACATCATGATAATCTAGTCTACCTGTAAACAGCATGGTAATCTATCATCAACATAAACTGTGGTAGGGAGAGGGATATTCAAAAAGAGTGCTTTCTGTTTCTGTGTGGTAGTGCTTTCTCTGTGTGTGTGTGTGTGTGTGTGTGTGTGTGTGTGTGTGTGTGTGTGTGTGTGTGTGTGTGTGTGTGTGTGTGTGTGTGTGTGTGTGTACGTGCATGCGTGTTTGTGTGTTTATGTGCAGGTTTTCATAGTGTTTGGTTTGGAGTGTGTTGTGTTGTCTAAGGTCAGAAGTGGTATAAAAACAAGCTAAAAGTGGACAATAGATTTGTTTGACATTTTGAGAACTTCAAGGGCAGCAGGGACAGTACTGAGACTAGAAAATAAGCTCTCTGGAATTTGTACATTTTCTTCCCTCTTTCCCCTCTTGGGAAATTTTGGAGGGATACAACTATTTCACATTAAATTACAGTATGTTTCGTCAAAATCGTCCAGTGCTCTCTTGAGATATCACATGTGACTAACGTACAAACGGGGAGAGACAGATCCACAGTCCCCTCCCTGACTTCATTATGGGGGACAACAATTCCAACAAACCCACCATTCAGCATATCTAGCAGCATTTACAGATGATCATGAAACAAATGTCAGTGTTTCTACCCACTGACAGATGTTTGGTATGTGAGGCTGTATCTGAATCCTTCTATAAAGTAGGAGGAAGGTAGTGCCATGCACAGACAAAAAGGCTGGTGGGAAGAGCTATAGGAGGATGGGCTCATTAAAATGTCTGGAATGGAGTCATCGGAAAGGAGTCAAACACGTTGTTTCCATGTGTTTGATGTTTGGTACCATTCCATTGATACCATTCCAGCCATTACAATGAACCCATCCTCCTATAGCTCCTCTCACCAGCCTCCTCTGGCACAGACTGCTCTCAGACTGCTTATGTTAAAATGTTAGTATGGGCAATCTGACAACATCCATACTGTCAGGTGCAAAAATTTGATTCCAAATGTGGATGCACAAACTGGCAAAGAGAATGAGTTCAACCTCAGATGTTGCTAGTAAAATAAGATAAGAGATGGAATAATTGGGAGATAAATAATTTAGAAGGGTGAGAAAAAGGGAGGGAGAGGAGAAAATGAGTCACAGGGAGAAGGAGAGAGCAAGGGATAGTTTTATGACATCGCCAAGTTGGTAATTGCATGCTGTCAAATAAAAACAGTTCATTAGTGGATCCTGTTGAAAGATGACCATCATGCCCTGGGGTATTACTACCCACCTCTGCCAAGATGGACCGTGATGGGAAATGTGACTGGTACCCCCACACACACATACACTCCCTCCTCATCCTTTCCCTCCATTAAAAAAAAGCACAATACCTCTTCTTGTTTGAGGGATCTAGCTTCCAGCCAGCGTGTGGATTAATAATACAAATACGGCTAAGCCCAGTGCCGCTTGCGTTGATGTGGAGAGAGACAGGAGACAGGAGGGTTAGAGAGAGAGAGAGAGAGAGAACAACTGTAGAACACTAGTTAGCAGTCTGCAGCACCCGGCCTCACCCTACTAGACTCTCAAATGTTAACCGTTTGCAGATGATCTGGTGATTCTGTCCCCAACCAAGGAGGACCTACTGCAGCACCTACAGTGCCTTCGGAAATAATTCAGATCCCTTGACTTTTTCAAAATGTTGTTAGGTTACAGCCTTATTATAAAATTGACCCCCCAAAAATGTCTACACATCAATCGACACACAATATCCCATAATGATAAGGCAAAAACAGGTTTTTAGACATTTTTGGAAATGTATATAAAAAAAAGTGGAAATATCATATTTACATGAACATTCAGCCCCTTTACTCAGTACTTTGTTGAATCACCTTCGGCAGCTAAAACAGGCTCGAGTCTTCTTGGGTGTGATGCTACAAGCTTGGCACAACTGTATTTGGGAAGTTTCTTCCATTCTTCTCTGCAGATCCTCTCAAGCTCTGTCAGGTTGGATGGGGAGTGTTGCTGCACAACTATTTTCAGGTCTCTTTAGAGATGTTCGATCAGGTTCAAGTCCTGGCTCTGGCAGGGCCACTCAAGGACATTCAGAGCCTTGTCCCAAAGCCACTCATGCGATGTTTTGGCTGTGTAGTTACGGTCGTTGTCCTGTTGGAAGGTTAACCTTCTATCCAGTCTGAGGTCCTGAGTGCTCTGGAGCAGGTTTTCATCAGTGATCTTGCTGTACTTTGCTCTGTTCATCTTTCCCTCAATCCTGACTAGTCTCCCAGTCACTGCCTCTGAAAAACATCCCCACTGCGTGATGCTGCCACTGCGTGATGCTGCCAACACCATGCTTCGCTATAGGGATGGTACCAGGTTTCCTCCAGACGTGACACTTGGCATTCAGGCCAAAGATTTAAATTTTGTTTTCATCAGACCAGAGAGTCTTGTTTCTCATGGTCTTAGAGTATTTAGGTGCCTTACGGTGAACTCCAAGCGGGCTGTGATGTGCCTTTTACTGCGGAGTGGCTTCCGTCTGGCCACTCTACCATAAAATGCTGATTGGTGTAGTGCTGCAGAGATTATTTTCATTTAATCCATTTTAGAATAAGGCTGTAACGTAACAAAATGTGAAAAAAGTCAAGGGGTCTGAATACTTTCCTGAAGGCACTGTATATCATCTGAACAGATTCTATCAGACTTGGGCCCTGACAGTTAATGGTGTTCCAAAACAAGCCCAGTTGCCAGGACCAAAAAAATACAAATTCCACCGAGAGACTGTTGCTAGAGCACACAAAAACACTATACAGTGCCTTGCGAAAGTATTCGGCCCCCTTGAACTTTGCGACCTTTTGCCACATTTCAGGATTCAAACATAAAGATATAAAACTGTATTTTTTTGTGAAGAATCAACAATAAGTGGGACACAATCATGAAGTGGAACGACATTTATTGGATATTTCAAACTTTTTTAACAAATCAAAAACTGAAAAATTGGGCGTGCAAAATTATTCAGCCCCCTTAAGTTAATACTTTGTAGCGCCACCTTTTGCTGCGTTTACAGCTGTAAGTCGCTTGGGGTATGTCTCTATCAGTTTTGCACATCGAGAGACTGAAATTTTTTCCCATTCCTCCTTGCAAAACAGCTCGAGCTCAGTGAGGTTGGATGGAGAGCATTTGTGAACAGCAGTTTTCAGTTCTTTCCACAGATTCTCGATTGGATTCAGGTCTGGACTTTGACTTGGCCATTCTAACACCTGGATATGTGTATTTTTGAACCATTCCATTGTAGATTTTGCTTTATGTTTTGGATCATTGTCTTGTTGGAAGACAAATCTCCGTCCCAGTCTCAGGTCTTTTGCAGACTCCATCAGGTTTTCTTCCAGAATGGTCCTGTATTTGGCTCCATCCATCTTCTCATCAATTTTAACCATCTTCCCTGTCCCTGCTGAAGAAAAGCAGGCCCAAACCATGATGCTGCCACCACCATGTTTGACAGTGGGGATTGGTGTGTTCAGGGTGATGAGCTGTGTTGCTTTTACGCCAAACATAACGTTTTACATTGTTGCCAAAAAGTTCAATTTTGGTTTCATCTGACCAGAGCACCTTCTTCCACATGTTTGGTGTGTCTCCCAGGTGGCTTGTGGCAAACTTTAAACAACACTTTTTATGGATATCTTTAAGAAATGGCTTTCTTCTTGCCACTCTTCCATAAAGGCCAGATGTGTGCAATATACGACTGATTGTTGTCCTATGGACAGAGTCTCCCACTTCAGCTGTAGATCTCTGCAGTTCATCCAGAGTGATCATGGGCCTCTTGGCTGCATCTCGGATCAGTCTTCTCCTTGTATGAGCTGAAAGTTTAGAGGGACGGCCAGGTCTTGGTAGATTTGCAGTGGTCTGATACTCCTTCCATTTCAATATTATCGCTTGCACAGTGCTCCTTGGGATGTTTAAGCTTGGGGAATCTTTTTGTATCCAAATCCGGCTTTAAACTTCTTCACAACAGTATCTCGGACCTGCCTGGTGTGTTCCTTGTTCTTCATGATGCTCTCTGCGCTTTTAACGGACCTCTGAGACTATCACAGTGCAGATGCATTTATACGGAGACTTGATTACACACAGGTGGATTGTATTTATCATCATTAGTCATTTAGGTCAACATTGGATCATTCAGAGATCCTCACTGAACTCCTGGAGAGAGTTTGCTGCACTGAAAGTAAAGGGGCTGAATAATTTTGCACGCCCAATTTTTCAGTTTTTGATTTGTTAAAAAAGTTTGAAATATCCAATAAATGTCGTTCCACTTCATGATTGTGTCTTACTCACTGAAGTGAGTAATGCGTAAAAATCATCTGTCTTCGGTTGCAACACTACCGAGTTCCAAACTGCCTCTGGAAGCAACATCAGCGCAAGAACTGTTCATCGGAAGCTTCATGAAATGTGTTTCCATGGCTGAGCAGCCGCACACAAGCCTAAGATCACCATGCGCAATGCCAAGCTTCAGCTGGAGTGGTGTAAAGCTCACCGTCATTGGACTCTGGAGCAGTGGAAACGCATTCTCTGGAATGATGATTCACACTTCACATTGTGGCAGTACGACGGACAAATCTGGGTTTGGCAGATGCCAGGAGAAAGCAATATACGACTGATTGTTGTCCTATGGACAGAGTCTCCCACTTCAGCTGTAGATCTCTGCAGTTCATCCAGAGTGATCATGGGCCTCTTGGCTGCATCTCGGATCAGTCTTCTCCTTGTATGAGCTGAAAGTTTAGAGGGACGGCCAGGTCTTGGTAGATTTGCAGTGGTCTGATACTCCTTCCATTTCAATATTATCGCTTGCACAGTGCTCCTTGGGATGTTTAAGCTTGGGGAATCTTTTTGTATCCAAATCCGGCTTTAAACTTCTTCACAACAGTATCTCGGACCTGCCTGGTGTGTTCCTTGTTCTTCATGATGCTCTCTGCGCTTTTAACGGACCTCTGAGACTATCACAGTGCAGATGCATTTATACGGAGACTTGATTACACACAGGTGGATTGTATTTATCATCATTAGTCATTTAGGTCAACATTGGATCATTCAGAGATCCTCACTGAACTCCTGGAGAGAGTTTGCTGCACTGAAAGTAAAGGGGCTGAATAATTTTGCACGCCCAATTTTTCAGTTTTTGATTTGTTAAAAAAGTTTGAAATATCCAATAAATGTCGTTCCACTTCATGATTGTGTCCCACTTGTTGTTGATTCTTCACAAAAAAATACAGTTTTATATCTTTATGTTTGAAGCCTGAAATGTGGCAAAAGGTCGCAAAGTTCAAGGGGGCCGAATACTTTTGCAAGGCACTGTATCTACCTGGTCCTAAACATCAGCACCACAGGTAACTTCCAAAAAGCTGTGAACGATCTGAGAGGCAAGCACAAGAAGGGTCTTTTAGGCCATGAAAAGGAACATCAAATTCGACATCTCAATTAGGATATTACTTGAATCAGTTATAGAACCCATTGCCCTTTATGGTTGTGAGGTTAGGGGTCCAGTCACCAACAAAGAATTCACTAAATGGAACAAACACCCAACTGAGGCTCTGCATGCAGAAGTTTGCAAAAACATATCCTGTGTATAATGTAATCTAAAACACCAAATGATGCATAAAGAACACAATTGTGACAATTCCCACTAATTATAAAAATCCAGAAAAGAGCTGTTAAATTCTACAACCACTTAAAATAAGTGATTCTCAAACCTTCCATAACAAAGCCCTCACCTACAGAGAGATGAACCTGGAGAAGAGTCCCCTCTGCCAGCTGGTACGGGAACTCGGCTCACAAACACAAACAAACTCCACAGAGCCCCAGGACAGCAACACAATTAGACCCAACCAAATCATGAGAAAACAAAAAAGATAATTACTTGACACATTGGAAAGAATTTGCCATTTGGCCCTTAACAGCGAGTACACAGTGGCAGAATATCTGACCACTGTGACTGACCAAAAATTAAGGAAAGCTTTGACTATGTACAGACTCAGTGAGCATAACCTTCTGTCCAGTCTGAGGTCCTGAGTGCTCTGGAGCAGGTTATCATCAGTGATCTTGCTGTACTTTGCTCCGTTCATCTTTCCCTCAGTCCTGACTAGTCTCCCAGTCACTGCCTCTGAAAAACATCCCCACTGCGTGATGCTGCCACCACCATGCTTGGCTATAGTGATGGTGCCAGGTTTCCTCCAGACGTGACACTTGCCATTTGGCCCTTAACAGCGAGTACACAGTGGCAGAATATCTGACCACTGTGACTGACCAAAAATTAAGGAAAGCTTTGACTATGTACAGACTCAGTGAGCATAGGCTTGCTATCGATTGGGCTCTCAAGAGATGACAAGCTATGTGCACACTGCCACACAAAATTAATTAGAAACTGACCAACCCTTCCTAACCTTCTGCCAAATGTATGACCATATTAGAGACAACTATTTCCCTCAGATTACACAGACACACAAAGCATTTGAGAACAAATCCAATCTTGATAAAAATCCCCTATCTCTTGGGTGAAATACCACAGTGTGCAATCACAGCAGCAGAAATTGTGACCTAATGCCGAAAGAAAATAATGAGAATGATTTATTTCAGCTTTTATTTCTTTCATCACATTCCCAGTGGGTCAGAAGTTTACATCCACTCAATTAGTATTTGGTAGCATTGCCTTTAAATTGTTTAACTTGAGTCTAACGTTTTGGGTAGCCTTCCACAAGCTTCCCACAATAAGTTGGGTGAATTTTGGCCCATTCCTCCTTACAGAGCTGGTGTAACTGAGTCAGGTTTGTAAACTTTTGACTTTAACTGTATATACATAATATGACATTTGTAATGTCTTTTTTCTTTTGGAACTTCTGTGAGTGTAATGTTTACTGTTCATTTTTATAGTTTATTTCACTTTTGTATATTATCTACTTCACTTGCTTTTGCGATGTTAACATATGTTTCCCATGCCATTAATGCCCCTTGAATTGAATTGAGAGAGAATGAGAGAACGAGAGAGATATGAGGGGCCTGTTTGCCTGCCTGTCTGCCTGCCTGCCTATCTGCCAGTCTGTCGGCAAGTCTGTCTGCCTGTCTGTCTACCTGTCTGCCTGCCTGTCTACCTGTCTGCCTTTGATGCGTACTGTCAGAGAGCCCAAATGTTATGTTCCCACTCAGCCTGCAAAGACACAAGAAAAAGGCCATTCATTAAAACGTCCTTCTTGTTAAGCCTAGCTATCAGTTGGATTGGACACAAGCCAATCCCTGACCCCAGGGGGATTTTAGCATGTCCCAGGAATGTGCTTTGACTGGAAATGTGGAGTTCTAGAATACCCCAACTGGAGTTATCTGACATTTCTACGGAATGCACAGAATTCAAGGACACATGGAACACAGAACACACGGAACACATCAAATAGCACCCTATTCCCTATATAGTGCACAACTTTTTTTTTACCAGGGCCCATAGGTATCTTGTCAAAAGTAGTGCACTATGTAAGGTATATCTGATGATGCAGGCCGTGCCTGAGGGGCGGCGCTGTGTTCCTTCCCGAACATGGCTAATGCATATCTGAAACAGTGCCCACTCCGCTAGCCTTGAAATACAGTATGCCACATGCCACATGCAATGAATTGGACAGTGCTATACTGTACATCTTGATTTATGAGTCAATTTCTCTGTTGGCTGGACTTTAATATGAAAGGCCTGGATTGTTTTGATGTATGGCTCGCTTTCTGTTGGCGTTGGACTGTCCATGTTTCAAATGTCAACATCGCATTAACAGATAAAGTAATTCACAATGTTCTGACAAGACTATCCCAGTGTAAGTCCTCACCCCCTAATTCACCACCATGAAAATCATTATGGTTCCAAAGAAGTCCTTTTGTATTTTAGTTGGTTGTCCTTGAATCCATTTTTACATTGAATTTTGCGGTCATTGAACAGACTGTAATATTGCTCTGGAGCTAATATATTTAATCTGTAAATAATTACAAAAAACTAAACTTTGTGAGGCCCTTTCAGGAGCCCATTCTCTTGCGATTAAGTTAGGCTTGGGGCCTTTAAACACTCATTTCAATGGTCTCTCTCGCCTCAGCTCCTGCAGCACATTGGGGGCCTTAGGGGCATTTACCGGGCCTGATAAATAATGATCGCGGAGGGCTGATTTCTTAATGCTGATGTATGGCTCTGACGGGACAGGTGCTGGCTCCTCAGGTTCCTAATGCCACCGTAATTAATCTCATGTATCATGTGATTAACCTAAAGCCCAGGTAGAGTCCGGAACAGCCCAGAACAGCCCAGAACGCATGAATTATACAACGGTTAAAAATCGCACTAAAAACAATTTCACATGTAGACACACACACGCAAACACACACACAGGTAGATAACCTTGTGTCTCCATGATAGAAATGTTTCCTTTATCTCCCTTTTCTAGGAGACGCGACTAGTCCTATGTCCAATATTTGTTGATTATTAGTTATAATACTTGTACTTTTCCTTGTGCAGAAGGATATGAGCCACATGTGACCCATTTGCAGCGGTATGCTTCCATTAATCTGGCGTGCGAGGTGGCAGCCTGGTGCTTGGCATTGTGCTACCTGAAGAAGAGTTACACTACATGGCCAAAACTATGTGGACACTCCTTCAATTAAGTGGATTCGGCTATTTCAGCCACACCTGTTGCTGACAGGTGTACAAAATTGAGCAAACAGCCATTCAATCTCCACAGACAAACACTGGCAGTAGAAAGGCCTTACTGAAGAGATCAGTGACTTTCAATATGGAACCTTTCTAACAAGTCAGATCATCAAATGTCTGCCCTCCTAGAGCTGCACCGGTCAACTGTAAGTGTCAACTGTAAGTGTCTAGGTGCAACAACGGCTCAGCTGCGAAGTGGTAGGCCACACAAGCTAACAGAACGGGTCCGCTTGGTGCTGAAGTGAGTAATGCGTAAAAATCATCTGTCTTCGGTTGCAACACTACCGAGTTCCAAACTGCCTCTGGAAGCAACATCAGCGCAAGAACTGTTCATCGGAAGCTTCATGAAATGTGTTTCCATGGCTGAGCAGCCGCACACAAGCCTAAGATCACCATGCGCAATGCCAAGCTTCAGCTGGAGTGGTGTAAAGCTCACCGTCATTGGACTCTGGAGCAGTGGAAACGCATTCTCTGGAATGATGATTCACACTTCACATTGTGGCAGTACGACGGACAAATCTGGGTTTGGCAGATGCCAGGAGAAAGCTACCTGCCCCAATGCTGTAAAGTTTAGTGGAGGAGGAATCATGTTCTGGGGCAGTTATTTTTGTGATTCGGACTAGGACCCTTAGTTCCAGTGAAGGGAAATCTTAATTTTACTGCACAGAAAGACATTCTTGACGATTCTGTGCTTCCGACTTTGTGGCAAGTTTGGGCAAGGCCCTTTCTTCTTTCAGCATGACAATTGTTATTTTTATTTTTCTATTTCACCTTTATTTAACCAGGTAGGCTAGTTGAGAACAAGTTCTCATTTGCAACTGCGACCTGGCCAAGATAAAGCATAGCAATTCGACACATACAACAACACAGAGTTACACATGGAATAAACAAAACATACAGTCAATAATACAGTAGAACAAAAGAAAACAAAAAGTCTATATACAGTGAGTGCAAATGAGGTAAGTTAAGGAAATAAATAGGCCATGGTGGCGAAGTAATTACAATATAGCAATTAAACACTGGAATGGTAGATCGGCAGAAGATGAATGTGCAGGTAGAGATACTGGGGTGCAAAGGAGCAAAATAAATAAATAAATACCAGTATGGGGATGAGGTAGGTAGATAGATGGGCTGTTTACAGATAGGGTAAGTACAGGTGCAGTGATCTGTAAAATGCTCTGACAGCTGGTGAGGGAGATGTGAGTCTCCAGCTTCAGAGATTTTTGCAATTCGTTCCAGTCATGGGCAGCAGGGAACTGGAAGGAAAGACGACCAAAGGAGGAATTGGCTTTGGGGGTGACCAGTGAGATATACCTGCTGGAGCGTGTGCTACGAGTGGGTGCTGATATGGTGACCAGTGAGCTGAGATAAGGCGGGGCTTTACCTAGCAGAGACTTGTAGATACTGTAACCTGTAGCCAGTGGGTTTTGCGACGAGTATGAAGCGAGGGCCAACCAACGAGAGCGTACAGGTCGCAATGCTGGGTAGTGTATGGGGCTTTGGTGAAAAAACGGATGGCACTGTGATAGACTGCATCCAGTTTATTGAGTAGAGTGTTGGATGCTATTTTATAGATGACATCACCGAAGTCGAGGATCGGTAGGATGGTCAGTTTTACAAGGGTATGTTTGGCAGCATGAGTGAAGGATGCTTTGTTGCGATATAGGAAGCCGATTCTAGATTTAATTTTGGATTGGAGATGCTTAATGTGAGTCTGGAAGGAGAGTTTACAGTCTAACCAGACACCCAGGTATTTGTAGTTGTCCACGTATTCTAAGTCAGAGCCGTCCAGAGTAGTGATGCTGGACGGGCGAGCAGGTGCGGGCAGCAATCGATTGAAAAGCATGCATTTAGTTTTACTTGCGTAAGAGCCGTTGGAGGCCACGGAAGGAGAGTTGTATGGCATTGAAGCTAGTCTGGAGGTTAGTTAACACAGTGTCCAAGGAGGGGCCAAGAGTATACAGAATGGTGTTGTCTGCATAGAGGTGGATCAGAGAATCACCAGCAGCAACCTGTATACAGAAAAGTGAGTCGGCCCGAGAATTGAACCCTGTGGCACACCCATAGAGACTGTCAGAGGTCCAGACAACAGGCCCTCCGATTTGACACACTGAACTCTATCAGAGAAGTAGTTGGTAAACCAGGCGAGGCAATCATTTGAGAAACCAAGGCTGTCGAGTCTGCCAATAAGAATGTTGTGAGTCGAAAGCCTTGGCCAGGTCGATGAATACGGCTGCACAGTAATGTCTCTTATCGATGGCGGTTATGATGTCGTTTAGAACCTTGAGCGTGGCTGAGGTGCACCCATGACCAGCTCTGAAACCAGATTGCATAGAGGAGAAGGTATGGTGGGATTCGAAATGGTCAGTAATCTGTTTGTTAACTTGGCTTTCAAAGACCTTAGAAAGACAGGGTAGGATAGATATAGGTCTGTAGCAGTTTGGGTCTAGAGTGTCACCCCCTTTGAAGAGGGGGATGACCGCGGCAGCTTTCCAGTCTTTGGGAATCTCAGACGATACGAAAGAGACGTTGAACAGGCTAGTAATAGGGGTTGCAATAATTTTGGCAGATAATTTTAGAAAGAGAGGGTCCAGATTGTCTAGTCCGGCTGATTTGTAGGGGTCCAGATATTGCAGCTCTTTCAGAACATCGGCTATCTGGATTTGGGTAAAGGAGAAATGCTGGGGGCTTTGGCGGGTTGCTGTGGAGGGTGCCGGGGTAGGGGTAGCGATGTGGAAAGCATGGCCAGCCGTAGAGAAATGCTTATTGAAATTCTCAATTTTAGCAGATTTATCAGTGGTGACAATGTTTCCTAGCCTCAGAGCATATTCTCCATTATTCTCCATGGACTTTACAGTGTCCCAGAACTCTTTTGAGTTAGTACTACAGGATGCAAATTTCTGTTTGAAAAAGCTTGCCTTAGCTCTTTGTGCTGGTCACTGCCCCCGTGCACTAAGCGAGGTCCATACAGAAATGGTTTGACCAGATCGGTGTGGAAGAACATGACTGGCCTGCACAGAGCCCTGACCTCAACCCCATCAAACACCTTTGGGATGAATTGGAACGCCGACTGCGAGCCACATCTAATCGCCCAACATAGGTGCCTGACCTCACTAATGCTCTTGTGGCTGAATGGAAGCAAGTCCCTGCAGCAATGTTCCAACATCTTGTGGCAAGCCTTCCCAGAAGAGTGGGGGCTATTATAGCAGCAAAGGGGGGACCATATCCATATTACAGTTTTCCCAATTTTTTAACACCCGTTTTGCTGAAACTACGTCTCATGTCCTCAACACTCTAAACACAAAACAGTTAGCCAATTTCCCTAAACCCCACAGACATCTTGCATAATGAAACACAACAATCAAAATCATGTACTCTCTGTTCAAAATTTAACTCTGGATAGAAATGAGACACACACACACACATCAAATGAATCCAACTTAGTGACAACCGAGATCACACTAATATGACATTCAAAACACTACTATTAAAATCTATTTCAGTGTAAAGACTAAGATTGTGTTGTTAAAACTGTTTATTGTTTTTGTACTCAAACAAGAAAGGAACACAAATGCAAAAATCTACATTTCATATTTCAACATCATTCAATACATGTCAAACAGCAAGCACACATACAGTAACACTGCAAACATATAGGAAATATATTTTTCATATGCAAAGGACGAAAAATATACCTATTTGTACTACTCTACTGTATGTTAGATGAATTGTAGGGAATACATTTTTAAAAACTGTCGAAATACAGTAAAATCAAAATCATCAAGTAACAAATACTCCACTGCGAAAACTAAATCAGCCGTGTGTCGTTTTGGTCCGGCCACAGATTTTCATCAACATCACAGGCGATATTCTCCTTTGCCAGGCAGCGGGGAAATATATTTTGGCATGATGCACCTACCCCTGACAGGACTCTGCTGGAATGTCACCACAGGCCTCCTCAATTGACTGGAGAAGAGCCATAGGTTCATGGGGTTTTGCGATCATACACCTCCCACCGCCATGCTGAAAACAACTCCTCAATGGGGTTGAGAAATATGGTGGGAGATAGGGAATTGTAAACCTGTGATGGTCATGGAACCAGTTGCGGACCTGAGCAGCCAGATGGAAACTCACATTGTCCCAAATTAGAACATACATTTGCTGCTTAGGATCACTTGGCCATCTCTGCTTTGTCTGAAAAAGCGTGTCATGTAAGGAGTTCAGGAAATGAAGGAGATGGGCAGTGCTGTATGGTCCAAGGGTGGCATGGAGGTGGAGGACCCCATTGTGGCTCATAGCTGCACATTTGGTGACATTACCCCCGCGCTGGCCAGGTAACTCAATAATGGCACGTTGAGCAATGATGCTCCCTCTTCTCCTCCTCGTCTTCGCTAAATTGAATCCTGCCTTCTCTATGAATATGAGTTCATGTGGGATGGGACGTGCATCCAAATCATATGAAATCAAATTGTATATGTCACATGCGCCGAATACAACAGGTGTAGTAGACCTTAATGTGAAACGATTACATATAAGCCCTCAACCGACAATGCAGTTCAAGAAATAGAGTTAAGAAAATATTTACTAAATAAACTGAAGTAAAAAACAATATTAAAAGTAACACAATAAAATAACAATAACGAGGCTATATACAGGGGAAATCGGTAAAGAGTCGATGTGCGGGGATACAGGTTAGTCGAGGTAATTTGTACATGTAGGTAGGGGTAAAGCAGCAGCAGTGTAAAAACAAGGGGGGGGGGGGGGTATCAATGTAAATAGTCAGGGTGGCCATTTGATTAATTGTTCAGCAGTCTTATGACTAGGGGGTAGAAGCTGTTAAGGTGCCTTTTTGACCTAGCGCTCCGGTACCGCTTGCCGTGCGATAGAATAGAGAACAGTCTACGACTTGGGTGACTAGAGTCTTTGACAAAAAATGTTTAGCCTGCCTCTTACACCGGCTAATACATATGTCCTGGATAGAAGGAAGGTTGGCCTCATTGATGTACTGGTCCGTACACACTACCCTCTGTCGGATGGTGAGCAGTTGCCACACCAGGCGGTGATGCAACTGATGGTGCAGCTGTAGAACCTTTTGAGGATCTGGTGGCACACTCCAATTCTTTTCAGTTTCCTGAGGGGGAAAAGGTGTTGTCATGCCATCTTCATGATTTTCTTGCTGTGTGGACCATGACAGTTTGTTGGAGCTGTGGACACCAAGGAAGTTGAAACTCTCGACCCGCTCCACTACAGCCCCATCGATGTGAATCATTTTCCTGTAGTCCACGATCAGCTCCTTTGTCTTGCTCACAATGAGGGAGAGGTTGTTGTTCTGGCACCACACTGCCAGGTCTCTGACCTCCTCCCTATAGGCTGTCTCATCATCGTCGCTGATCAGGCCTACCACTTTTTTGTTGTCAGCAAACTTGATGATGGTGTTGGAATCATGCTGTGCCACGCAGTCGTGAGTGAACAGGGAGTACAGGAGGGGATGAAGCACACACCCCTACGGTGCCCCCATGTTGAGGATCAGCGTGGAAGATGTGATGTTGCCTACCCTAACCACCTCGGAGTGGCTCGTCAGGTAGTCCAGGATCCAGTTGCAGAGGGAGGTGTTTAGTCCCAGGCTCCTTAGCTTAGTAATGAGCTTTGTGGGCACTATTGTGTTGAATGCTGAGCTGTAGTCAATGAACCGGTTGCTGTCTTTTTCTGTGGCTAGGATCAGAATTTAACAATTGTATTCATATTTACATGATCGGAATTTAACAATTGTATTCATATTTACAGATGGCATACAAGGTTGTTATTAAGGCACACGAAAGTGGAATTCTCACAAGGCACCCCGATCTCCGACCCCTGTATTTCCGTCTTTTCTTCATGCGAATGAAGGGGGGTTTGGGCCTGGTCTCAGAGAAGCAGACTATCCTACCAATGGGACACAATTCTTAAGACGAGTCGTCCCGTTAGCGGGAGACCTGTCGACAACGTCCAGTGAAATTGAATGGTGCGCAATTCAAATAAATAATCTTAATATTAAACATTTATGAACATACAAGTATCTTATATAATTTAAAAGCTGAGATTCCTGTTAATCTGACTGCGTTGTCCGATTTACAATAGGCTTTACAGGGAAAGCATACCATGCGATTGTTTGAGGATGGCGCCCCACATCAACATATTTTTCAACCAGCACAGGTTTCATAAAATTACAAATGGCGATTAAATAAATCACTTACTTGTGAAAATCTTCCTCTGTTTGCAATCCCAAGAGCCCCAGCTACAACATGAATGGTCGTTTTGTTAGATAAAATCCTTCTTTATATCCCAAAAAGTCAGTGTAGTTGGCGTCATCGATTTCAGTAATCTACTCGTTCAACATGCAGACAAACAATTCCAAAAAGCTACTGCTAAACTTTGTTCAAAAAGTCAAACTACATTTCTATGTAATCCTCAGCTATCCTAAAATGTAAATAAACTATAATATTTCATACAGAAAGAAGTATGTTCAATAGAAAAGTAAAATGAGCAGGCGCTCCTCTTCGCCGTGCTCCGACAGACTGATTTTCCACTGGGACTCTGTACCAAAACTCCAAATTCTTCCTCGTTTTGGAGGAAACAAGCCTGAAACAAAGACTGTTGACACCTAGTCGAAGCCATATGAATTGCAATCTGGGAGCTAGAATTGCATAGGACCCATAGCTTTCCATTACAAGAGCCTGGGACCTTGGATTCTAGTATACCATATCAATTGTGCTATAGTCTCATACATTATTTTAACATTTCTACAAACGTCAACATGTTTTCTATCTAATGCTACCAATTATATGCATATCCTGGCTTCTGGGCCTGAGTAACAGGCAGTTTACTTTGGGCACGTCAGTCAGGCTGAAATTCAGGAAAATAGATCTAACCCTAAGAAGTTTTAAAACATTGTAATATCCTATGTTTCACTGAGTCGTGACAAGGACATGGACAATATACAGTTGGCTGGGTTTTCACTCCATTGACAAGACAGAACAGCAACCTCCGGAAAGACGAGGGATGGTGGTCTGTGTTTATTTGTCAATAAGAGCTGGTGTGCCATCTCTAATATTAAGAAAGTCTTGAGGTTATGCTCTCCTGAGGTAGAGTACCTCATGATAAGCTGTAGACCACACTATGGTTAGGAGCACGTAAAACGGCTGCCGTCCCCTCTGGCACCATTATGTCTGTCTCCATGATTCTCTGAAATGAGAGTAAATACTGTAATTACTGTATAGTAAAGTTCACTGGCAACATCAATGAGTCTCTAATGTTTCAAGAGTGTAATAATATTACATTACTGACTTGCACATATTCGTACTGTTTATCCTTCACTCTTTGGGAATTCCTTTCTTCCGGAGATGGTGTTTCTTAAGGATGCGGGCTATGGTTGATAAGCTCACTGTGATGTTATGAAAGATGGCAGGGTTTTCAATAATCTGTTGTTGGATTTCTCGCTGTTTTATTGGATTATTTTCAACTACCATTTGCACAATGGCAGCCTCCAGTTTGTCTGTAAATAGACATGTGGTGGTCGTCTTTCAGTTCTGCAAAAAAAAATAGCATACAGTACAGTAAACACTACAGTAATACAGTATACTAGATAAACATGTTACCAAGTAGTACAGCTCCCAATTTCATACAGTAAGACATTAAACATTTACTTTGTTTCTCCTTTCAGTATGTATTGGAATCTACAGTCTTTCCTGTGCTTCATGTTGTTCTACTGTCAAGTAGTAAAAGTAGTAGAGAGGTCCAATGTCTGCAGTACATACCTATTTTCATTTTGGAACATCTCTACCTCTACCTCTACCCCTACCCCTACCTCTACCTCTACCTCTACCTCTACCTCTACCCCTACCTCTACCTCTACCCCTACCTCTACCTCTACCTCTACCTCTACCTCTACCCCTACCTCTACCTCTACCTCTACCTCTACCTCTACCTCTACCCCTACCCCTACCCCTACCTCTACCTCTACCTCTACCTCTACCCCTACCCCTACCCCTACCTCTACCTCTACCTCTACCCCTACCTCTACCTCTACCTCTACCTCTACCCCTACCTCTACCTCTACCTCTACCCCTACCTCTACCCCTACCTCTACCTCTACCTCTACCCCTACCTCTACCTCTACCTCTACCTCTCTCGGCCAAGTTTGCTTCCAAACACGGGAGTCCTCACCTGTGGCCTTTTTATCCATACTAAAGGTCTGATTGCAAAGTGAACATTTATGCAATTAGTGTTTGCACATGCGCAGGGTGAAAGTGATCAATTGGACATTGAGCTTAGCTTGTTGAAGAGTGTTGCTTTTCATTTGCACACAAGAGATTTTGGTCATGAAGGTTGTGCCAAAGGTAGAGAATTGTGTGTTGTGTTTTGCCAAATGTTTGTTATAGAATTGCAATCTGAGTGTAAAGCAAAACATGTGCTAGTTGTATTGCAGATTTGGTGTATGGTTCTGCTAAATGAGTTACAGGTTTGGGTCATTGTGCCTCATGGGCCAGTTGTAGTGTGTAAACAATCGGGAAAAACTGGTGGCAGGCGTCCACATACTTTTGTCCATGTAGTGTATCTCTTCAGGTCCAACCCTCTAGTAAATAATGATATAAAGCAAAAAAAGAATCCTGTTCTTTATGCCTGACATTACCGTCACTCACTGGCCTACTTACTGTTTACTGTATACTGTACAGCAGGCCAAACTGTCGCAGACTATGTCCTGATCGATCCTTGCAGAAGATTAAAAAATATATACAGTATGTTATTTAGCTGTGTTGATCCTGGATAGACTTTGTTATGTTGATCCTGGATTGTCTTTATGTTGTGTTGATGCTGGATCGTCTTTATGTTGTGTTGGTCCTGGATCGTCTACATGTTGTGTTGATCCTGGATCGTCTTTGTGTTGTGTTGATCCTGGATCGTCTTTATGTTACGTTGATCCTGGATCGTCTTTATGTTATGTTGATCCTGGATCGTCTTTATGTTGTGTTGATCCTGGATCGCCTTTATGTTTTGTTGATCCTGGATCATCTTTATGTTGTGTTGATCCTGGATCATCTTTATGTTGTGTTGATCCTGGATTGTCTTTATGTTGAGTTGATCCTGGATTGTCATGTAGCTGTGTTGATCCTGGATCGTCTACATGTTGTGTTGATCCTGGATCGTCTTTGTGTTGTGTTGATCCTGGATCGTCTTTATGTTGTGTTGATCCTGGATCGTCTTTATGTTATGTTGATCCTGGATCGTCTTTATGTTATGTTGATCCTGGATCATCTTTATGTTGTGTTGATCCTGGATCGTCTACATGTTGTGTTGATCCTGGATCGTCTTTATGTTGTGTTGATCCTGGATTGTCTTTAATTTGTGTTGATCCTGGATCGTCATGTAGCTGTGGTGATCCTGGATCATCTTTATGTTGTCCAGGATCAACACAGCTACATGATGATCCAGGATCAACAAAACATAAAGACGATCCAGGATCAACACAGCTACATGAAGATCCAGGATCAACACAACATAAAGATGATCCAGGATCAACACAACATGTAGACGATCCAGGATCAACGCAACATAAAGACGATCCAGGATCAACACAACATGTACACGATCCAGGATCAACACAACATAAAGATGATCAAGGATCAACACAACATGTAGACGATCCAGGATCAACACAGCTACATGACGATCCAGGATCAACACAACATAAAGATGATCCAGGATCGTCATGTAGCTGTGTTGATCCTGGATCGTCTACATGCAATTCGACCATAAAGGCCTGATTCACACAGTCTCCTTCCCTCAGTAAGAGCATTGAAGATGGGTCGTGGCTGGGTCTTCCAGCATGACAACGACCCGAAACACACAGCCAGAGCAACTAAGGAGTGGCTCTGTAAGAAGCATCTCGAGGTCCTGGAGTGGCCTAGCCAGTGTCCAGACCTGAATCCAATAGAACATCTTTGGAGGGAGCTGAAAGTCCGTATTGCCCAGCGACAGCCCCGAAACCTGAAGGATCTGGAGAAGGTCTGTATGGAGGAGTGGGCCAAAATCCCTGCTGCAGTGTGTGCAAACCTGGTCAAGAACTACAGGAAATGTATGATCTCTATAATGATATGATAAAAAATTACAGACCTCTACATGCTTTGTAAGTAGGAAAACCTGCAAAATCAGCAGTGTATCAAATACTTGTTCTCCCCACTGTAGCTGTGTTGATCCTGGATCGTCTACATGTTGTGTTGATCCTGGATCATCTTTATGTTGCGTTGATCCTGGATCGTCTACATGTTGTGTTGATCCTGGATCATCTTTATGTTGTGTTGATCCTGAATCTTCATGTAGCTGTGTTGATCCTGGATCATCATGTAGCTGTGTTGATCCTGGATCATCTTGTGATACTCAGCATTTTTAGGAAGTTAAGACCAACGCAGCCAAGAATGTTACTGTAGAACTTTAATTAATGAATCTACTGTATTACTCTAACTGTGTGTGGTTTAATTCATTCATTGTGAGTTGGGCTGAGAAGAGAGCAATATGTTTGTTGATTTTTCTTTTTTCTCTCTCTCATGCTGGTGATGGTATAGTGTCAGTCAGAACACAAACTGTCCTTCCAACTGCCCAGCTGGGTTAGACTGAGCAGGCTATTACTGCTCTACTGACGTCATATGGAACATGTAATGAAAAAATATTTATTTACAAACCATCAGGTTGTCGTCCCTCTGACTCTTTGTAAGAACATAGTTCTGAAAAGCTCCACGTTTCATTGCACTATAGTGAGGATAGATTTGGAAGTAGGAAACGGGGTGGACAGTTGCGTGAGAGAGTTGTAACAGTTCAATGGAATCTGGAATCTGAGGACTACATCCCAAATGTCCCAAAATCTGAGTCTGCATCCCAGATGTAACCCTATTCCCTGTATAGTACACTAGTTTCAGAACAAACCGGTCATATGAATCAGACTGGATCAAGAAGAAAGGAAAGAATAGCAGATTTTGGGACATTTCAACTCTCTATAGACAGCAGGAGCGGTAGAGATACTCTTAATGATCGGCTATGAAAAGCCAACTGACATTTACTCCTGAGGTGCTGACCTGTTGCACCCTCGACAACTACTGTGATTATTATTATTTGACCATGCTGGTCATTTATGAACATTTGAACATCTTGGCCATGTTCTGTTATAATCTCCACCCGGCACAGCCAGAAGAGGACTGGCCACCCCTCATAGCCTGGTTCCTCTCTAGGTTTCTTCCTAGGTTTTGGCCTTTCTAGGGAGTTTTTTCTGAGCCACCGTGCTTCTACACCTGCATTGCTTGCTGTTTGGGGTTTTAGGCTGGGTTTCTGTACAGCATTTTGAGATATCAGCTGATGTAAGAAGGGCTATATAAATAAATTTGATTTGATGTCAGAGAAGATAAAACGCCATCTAGAGTCTATTGATGAACTGGTGCATCAATCTAAGTAATATAATTAAAAAATCCCCATCAAAATCTGTCAGCTAGAGATATCTGTTTTATTGCATGGGCTGCAACTCAATCAACAGCATCCGCCGATGTCGCCGTTCTGCATCTGAGGTGGAAAGTGGCAGAGCTACAGCGCTGTCTGTCAGACAAAGTCTTCTCACGGAAACATCTGCGGCCTGCAAACTAATTCTACCATTCTTTAGATAGGGGAGACAGTCACAAAAACGATGTTGTTCTCCATTTTGCTCTATGTGTCACGCCCTGGTCTTAGTATTTTGTGTTTTCTTTATTATTTTGGTCAGGCCAGGGTGTGACATGGGTTATTTATGTGGTGTGTTTTGTCTTGGGGTTTTTGTAGGTTATGGGATTGTGTTAATAGTAGAGTTGTCTAGGTAAGTCTATGGTTGCCTATAATTGGTTCTCAATCAGAGGCAGGTGTTTATCGTTGTCTCTGATTGGGAACCATATTTAGGCAGCCATATTCTTTGAGTGTTTCGTGGGTGATTGTTCCTGTCTCTGTGTTTGTTGCACCAGATAGGGCTGTTTCTGGTTTTTACGGTTCTTGTTTTTGTATATTGTTTGTTTTATCATCTTCATTAAAGACGTATAAAGATAACCACGCTGCAGCTTGGTCCGCCTCTCCTTCCCAGGAAGAATCTCGTAACACTATGTGAATTGTCTGAAGGTAATCCATACAAATCATATGAAGTATGGAGGTAGTTTTGTGCAAACAAAGATAAGGGGTTAAATATGTGTAAGTGTATATACAGTACCAGTCAAAAGTTTGGACACACCTACTAATTCCAGGCTTTTTCATTATTTGAACTATTTATACATTGTAGAATAATAATGAAGACATCAAGGACAGATTTCCACTGGTCTAATGTCCATTGCTCTTGTCTCTTGGCCCACAGAAGTCTCAACTTTTTATTAGTGTCCTTTAGTAGTGGTTTCTTTGCAGCAATTCGACCAGAAAGGCCTGATTCACGCAGTCTCCTCTGAACAGTTGATGTTGAGATGTGTCTGTTACTTGAACTCTGTGAAGCATTTATTTGGGCTGCAATCTGAGATGCAGTAAATTGCCGATTTCTGAGGCTGGTAAATCTTATTCTCTGCAGCAGAGAACTCCAGATCTTCCTTTCCTGTGGCGGTCCTCATGAGAGCCAGCTTCATCATAGCTCTTGATGGTTTTTGCAACTGCACTTGAAGAAACTTTCAAAGTTCTTGAAAAGTTCCCTATTGACTGACCTTCATGTCTTAAAGCAATGCCGGAATGTCATTTCTCTTTGCCTATTTGAGCTGTTCTTGCCATTGTATGGACTTTTACCAAACTTATTGTATCAAACACATTAAGAAGGAAAGCAATTCCACAAACTATATCTTCTTAGGGATAGCTCCCTTTTTTTAAACTTTCGCCTGAATGACAAACCCAAATCTAACTACCTGTAGCTCAGGCCCTGAAGCAAGGATATGCATATTCTTGGTACCATTTGAAAGGAAACACTTTGAAGTTTGTGGAAATGTGAATTGAATGTAGGAGAATATAACACAATAGATCTGGTAGAAGAAAATACAAAGAAAAAAAAACTGTTTTTTTCTACCACCATCTTTGAAATGCAACAGAAAGGTCCGTGTTCGAGCCATCACTCTGGTTGTAATTCCGAGGGTGTCCACAAGATGGCAGTAGTGCATGTGCAAAGTTTCAGATGGATAACTAAGTATGAGTAACTAAGATAACTAAGTATGAGTGAACTACATGACATTAGCGTGAAGTCACCCAGATACATTTGGGCAAATTGTGAAGGAGACATTTGCATTCATATTAACTTTTTCTGCAAGAATATCGTCAAATCTGTATACTTGGACTTTGATTTAGCTTTTCCAGTATTAACTCTGAATATTCTTATAATTTTTGTCCAAAAGGCATGCTGTCATACAAGGTTAGTAGCTACATTTTACTCCCGTAAAGCCCAGCTCATTGGCTATCTAGCTAGCTTTGTCACTGGCGTGCCATGAAGGCGTCGCTCTCTGACCAAATGTGGTGTCCTATAGGATATACTACACCTCTAATGATAGAGTGAAGTCTCGTTACGTTCTAGGATCTCTGAGGATCTCTGAGGAGTACATACAAATGTGATTTCACTCTTTGAAACAACATTTAGAGTTAGATTTTTACCGATTCCTTTCTTTGCAAATTGAACGAGTGGAAATACAAAATTGATCGTGCATGCTATATGGACCTTTTTACGATATTAAAAATGATTTTATCCAACAAAACGACACTTCATGTTATATCTGGGACCCTTTGGATGATATATCAGAGCAAGATTTCAGAACGTAAGTACACATTTCACCTTCAGAGGTGAATTTATCAAACCTATCGTGGTGAAAAAAGTGTTTTTTGTTGTTAGGATCTCTCCTCAAACAATGTCATGACATTTTTTTGGACAGTGTAGTTATATTAACAAGAATTTAATCTTTCAGCCGATATGAGACACTTATATGTACCGATATTTGTTGTTTCTCTAAAATCTGCAATGGCGACACAAGGCGCTGCATAACTTACAGCTGTCCCGTTGACGGGATGCCGATCCCTAATAAATTTTTAACAAGGCACACCTGAAATGAAATGCATTCTATGTGACTACCTCGAATCTGGTTGAGAGAATGCCAAGAGTGTGCAAAGCTGTCATCAAGGCAAAGGGTGTCTACTTTGAAGAATATCAAATATAAAATATATTTTGATTTGTTTAAAACTTTTTTGGTTACTACATTATTCTATATATGTTATTTCATAGTTTTGATGTCTTCACTATTATTCTACAATGTAGAAAATAGTAAAAATAAAGAAAAACCCTGGCAGCAGTAGGTGTGTCCAAACTTAATTTCACCAACACTTCACTTAGGGCAGCAAAATCAATGAATGTCACCAACTGACATTTTGAACTACTGTAATTATGGGCTGAGCAACTACTGCAACTCCTCTGCAGTTTTTGTGGAAAGGGGCAACATGATAGAGCGCTGTTTACAAGGGGGAATGTGATTAAGCGCTGTTTATAAGGGAGAACATGATGGAGCGCTGTTTACAAGGGGGAATGTGATTAAGCGCTGTTTATAAGGGAGAACATGATGGAGCGCTGTTTACAAGGGGGGACATGATGGAGTGCTGTTTACAAGGGGGAACATGATGGAGAACTGTTTACAAGGGGGAACATGATGGAGCGCTGTTTACAAGGGGGAACACGATGTAGAGCTGTTTACAAGGGGGAACATGATGGAGCGCTGTTTACAAGGGGGAACATGATGGAGAGCTGTTTACAAGGGGGAACATGATGGAGTGCTGTTTACAAGGGGGAACATGATGGAGAACTGTTTACAAGGGGGAACATGATGGAGAACTGTTTACAAGGAGGAACATGATGGAGCTCTGTTTACAAGGGGGAACATGATGGAGAACTGTTTACAAGGAGGAACAGGATGGAGCTCTGTTTACAAGGGGGAACATGATGGAGAACTGTTTACAAGGAGGAACATGATGGAGCTCTGTTTACAAGGGGGAACATGATGGAGAACTGTTTACAAGGGGGAACATGATGGAGCTCTGTTTACAAGGGGGAACATGATGGAGCTCTGTTTACAAGGGGGAACATGATGGATCTCTGTTTACAAGGAGGAACATGATGGAGCTCTGTTTACAAGGGGGAACATAATGGATCTCTGTTTACAAGGGGGAACATGATGGAGAACTGTTTACAAGGAGGAACATGATGGAGCTCTGTTTACAAGGGGGAACATGATGGAGCGCTGTTTACAAGGGGGAACATGATGGAGCGCTGTTTACAAGGGGGAACATGATGGAGCGCTGTTTACAAGGGGTAACATGATGGAGCGCTGTTTACAAGGGGGAACATGATGGAGCTCTGTTTACTTTGACAAAAACTCCTTTCTGTATGAAGCATGCACATGACGCTGATGCACATGAAGAAAAGTATGTGAATGTAATCTAGAGAGCCTTAATTGTCATACAGACCAAGGGCAAGGCTCTGTCCTATCAACATACATTTCAGGCGGATTAATTAATCCATGTGAAGATTCACTCAAAGACTAGAAGCCATTTTTCTTTCTTCTTACACTGTCTTCTACAACATATTTTTCTCCTCTCTTCAAGACGTTACTTTCTCCTTTCTCTCCCTCTCCTCCTCTCTGGGGGAGGTGTGGGCTGCAGCAGCTAGCTATGTGTAGCAGGCAGCAGGTAGCAGCCGGTGTCTTCAGTGGTGCGGTGCAACTGAGATCAAGCGAGGCACGCCCTAGCTCGGCCCCCGGCCCCCAGTCCAGCCCCTCAGCACCCAGTCCAGCCCTCAGTCCCCAGCTCGGCCCTCAGCCCCGAATCCGGCCCTCAGCTCGGCCCTTCAGGCGAGAGCACAGCCAGAACCCTCTCTGAGTCAGTGGAGTGGAGCCTTCTCCTGGCCCCGACCATCTGGTCGGCCCCTGCAGGCTGGGTCCATACTGATACAGACAGCCCAGGGCACAGAGCAAGAGGAGGAATGCAAAGAGGAAGGAGGGGGTGGAAAAGAGAGGAGAAGACAGAGAGAAAGAAGAGAAAGGAAGGAGGTGGAGCGGAGGGACGAGAGGGGGAGACAGGGAGGAGATCTGGTCAGCCACTGCAGACCTAGTGATACAAGCTCCACAGAGCACAGAGAATGAGGAGGAATGCTGAGAGAGAGAGAGAGAGAGAGAGAGAGAGGGGAGGTACAGTACATAGAAGGGAGTCGAGGTGGGGGAGCAAGTGTGGAATGAGTAGAAGATCAGAGTAGAAGTAGAAGATCAGAGCTACGTTGATGTCAGGAGCGAAACCTGGTTATTGCTTGAAGCTATTTATCTGTTTACTCTGTTTACTCAACCTCAACCTGGTGCGATAATCACAAAACAGTCATCAAGCACAGTACTGGATGTTCAGCGAATATTAACAACGATATCACTTGTATCATGGGATGAAATGAAAGTACAATAAAGGACAGAAAAATGAAGCGTTAGATTGGGCTGAGTGAGTGTTGTTGTGTCCTAGTACATGGATGCCTGTGGGCCTGCCTGAGGGTGTTGGTTGGTGAACCGGACTCCATGACGGTCTCTCAGGACGTTATTACTGTAGCTTACTACTCATTCCATTCCAACAAGTAGGAGTTGTATCTATTCAGACACGCTTTGTGTTGTAAACAAACCTCCATGGGTTCATGGTGTGTATCGCAAATGGCACCTGATTCCCTTTATAGTGCAATACTTTTGACCAGAGCCCCATAGTCAAATTTAGTATGCTGTGAAGGGGATAGGGTGCCATTTGTGACACAGTGCATATCTCTACTCTGAACCTATGATCTGAGATTGAAGTTGAACTAAGATAGATCTGAAATGGAACACACTGCTGGGAACTCCTTTGTTGTCTGATGATGTCAAAATGGGTCACACAAATAATGGTAATGGTCAGCCAAAAGAGCACAGAGAGAGAAAAGACACTGGCAGAACTACAAAGCATTTAGGATGTAAAACTCAGAGTGGAACATCCCCAATCAGACTTGATATCAAAGACAACGTATGGTGAGGAGATAGAGAGCGTTTTTGGAGAGAGTGGTGGAGATAGAGATCCGGGGAGAGATAGAATTTGACAGAGAAGAGTATAAATAATGAGCTGAAGAGAATGAGAGATGAATGAGAAAGACTGATGTGTGTACTGTTGAATAGAGGGGGTAGAGTTTGATAGATGGGAATTAGATTAGATAGTTTGATAGTCACATATACAGTGTTGCAGATGTAATTACAGGGCACAGTGAAATTCTTGTACTCCGAGCTCCAACAATGCAGTACACAGCTAAAAACCTACAAATATAGAATAAATACAAATAATAATATATACACATTAAGGGGAGGGACAGGGGGACGAGCTACGAGCTCCAACAATGTGGTAGAGCTGAATTGCCGTACCAGGCTGCGATGCAGCCCGACAGTATGCTCTCGATGGTGCTCCTGTAGAACACTGTGACGGCCCTTGGGGACAGGCCACATTTCTTCAGCATCCTGAGGTTCAAGAATCGCTGTTGTGCTTTCTTCACCACAGTGTTTGTGCGGTTTGACCATTTCAGCTCCTCAGAGATATGTACGCCGAGGAACATGATGAGGATGGGGGGGTGCCCAGCCTGGTTCCTCCGGAAGTCCACAATCAGATCCTTTTTTTCTGACATTAAGGGAGAGATTGTTTACCTGGCACCATGCTGTCAGAGTGGCAACCTCCTCCCTGTGGCTGTCTTGTTGTTGTTGGTGATCAGGCCTACTACTGTCGTGTCGTCAGCAAACTTGATGATGGAGTTGGAACTGTGTGAGGCCACGCAGTCGTGTGTACACTGCATGCACCATTATTAGGCAAATTGTATTGCTCAGGATGAATTTTATTGTTGGACAAACACAATTGTAACAATGTACGCTGAGAGTCGGGAAGCAAGTTCAGGGAGTGAATACATTTAATAAATAAATGAACTTAACAAGAAACACAAACAGCGCACCGACATGAAACAGCAACAATGACAACTAGGGAAGAACCCAATGGGAGTGACATATAAAGGGCAGGTAATCAAGGAGGTGATGTAGTCCAGGTGTGTGTCACTATACGTGTAACACTGGTGACAGGTGTGTGCCATAACGAGCAGCCTGGTGACCTAGAGGCCGGAGAGGGAGCACACGTGACAACAATGCTCTCAGTCTATCCAAAATGTTATTTAACCTCAAACCTGTATATTTTACAAAGGAAAGTATAAACCTGCAACGGTAAGTAGGAGCTTTAGGCGAGACGGCCTCCGTCAGGGCCATCTTAGCCACAGGGATAAAAAGTTCAAGCCAGAAAATAAAACAGAGAGGAGAGTTGAGAAGAGGGGATAGAGATTTGTAGAGCGGGAGAAAGAGTTGGATTGACAAAGAAAAAGAGAGGGTAGAGGGAGAAGAGGGGATAGAGATTTGTAGAGCGGGAGAAAGAGTTGGATTGACAAAGAAAAAGAGAGGGTAGAGGGAGAAGAGGGGATAGAGATTTTGTAGAGCAGGAGAAAGAGTTGGATGGACAAAGAAAAAGAGACGAGTGGGAGAAGAGGGGATCATTTGTAGAGCAGGAGAAAGAGTTGGATGGACAAAGAAAAATAGAAGCGAGGGAGAAGAAGGGATAGAGATTTGTTGAGCAGGAGAAAGAGTTGGATGGACAAAGAAAAATAGTGGTGAGGGAGAAGTAGTGAGAGGGAGAAAGATAGCGAAAGAGAGCTCCTGTTACCTCATTGACCCTCCCTGTCCTTAGCTCTCCTGTCTGTCAGTGTGTCTGTGGTCTGGCCAGTAACAGGCGTCTCTCTGTTAGAATCCAGTCTGTGTTTTCACAGCTTGACACACATTACCGAACCACATCCATGTGCTGCCATCCAGATCACGTATGTTGTACCCAGGATCTTTTTTTAGCCTCTTAATTTGCCTCAGACTGAGAACTGGCTGATTAAATAAATAAGTTTCTGATTGAACACTGACACCCTTTCTCTCCTACTCCCCGGGTCTGTTTATTGTTTCTCCCTTTGAGGGGGCTGATGAGGTGTTATGGCTGTCTAGATGTCTAGATGTCTCTCTCTCCCTGTTTCTCTCTCTCTCTGTCTTTCTCGCTCTCTCTTTCTGCGTGTGTGTCTCTCTCTGCCTGTCTCTGTGTGTGTGTGTGTGTGTGTGTGTGTGTGTGTGTGTGTGTGTGTGTGTGTGTGTGTGTGTGTGTGTGTGTGTGTGTGTGTGTGTGTGTGTGTGTGTGTGTGTGTGTGTGTGTGTGTGTGTGTGTGTGTGTGTGTGTGTGTGTCTGTGTGTGCTTTAATAGAAATATGGTAAAACGGAAAAGTACAATGAAGCATTCATAGCTGTGACTCTCGTCAGACATAGAGAAGAATGTCATTCATATTGTTCACATCTCACAAAAGTACCCTTGAATAGATGGATCTGATGGTAGCATGAAAACATGAGAAAGTCATAGGAGGCTGCTGAGGGGAGGACGGCTCATAATAATGGACGGAACGGAGTGAATGAAATAGCATCAAACACATTGACACCATTTGTTTCATACTTTTGATACCTGCTCCAGCCACTACCATGAACCCATCCTCCCCAGTTAAGGTACCACCAATATCCTGTGGAGAATGATATGACATATAGCTACATTGGCTTCATTGGGTTTCAAGTCAGAATGTAATAAATATCATTTAAGAAGGTAATAACTTTGCCCGTTATAGACATTGAACAAAAATATTTTATAAAGCATCATCCATATTGTTTACTTTTACAGCAGATTAATATATTTTCTGGGCAGATATTTATGCCCTGATAATCAACTGTACATCTCTATGTACTCGCAGGGTCACAATGATATGTTTTAGAGACTGTTCATGGCACAACACTTCAAGGGGTCAAAGGAAAGGTCTATATCCTTAAGCTTGAGTGTGTATCATGTGACTTACCATGACTCCCCCTCTCTGTAAAGAAGTGGTACAATCCTGTACACTACTGCCACCTTCATATAGCCTGTTGAACTTGCACCACCTGACTGAATGTGTGCATATAGTCCACATAAAGTATCCACTAGGTTTAATTTCATGGTTCACGTACAACCTTTGTCCTCCTTTAAAACCTCAAACCCTGTAGAATCTCAAATCAGAAGTGCAATATTGGTTTAGATGAAACGTGCAAAAGTTGTGGCACACTTAACATAACAAAAACATATTCTATAGAAACATTATGCTTCCTTCTTTTGAGCTAGAGAGTGAATAATCCATTTCTGTAAAGTCAGACAGTGCTTTGAATATTGAAGACTGTGCTTAGAGACACTGCATTTGTTGATTTAGCAGCTGACTCCTAAAGCCTTCATTCTGTAGGCTACATAATCTCATAATAACACAGGTTATTCCAACACAACGCAAACAAAATACCATGAGCAATTTATTGTCAGTGAGGGCCTGATATAGCCCATCATCTCATTAATAACAATAACCAACTGGCAGATTTGCATATCGTTTTAATTATGGAAGTGGTCAGAGAGAGAGAGCAGATGTGGCATTTGGCAGTTGAATTTAAAGCCATAAGCCCCAGATAATGTCACAATGAGGCAGTGTACACATAATACTAATGATGATATTCAAAGGCTAAAGGCCTGTGTATGTGTGTTTGAGAGAGTTATTCATGAGTGTGTATGTGCGCACACACGCATGTGTGGTGTGTGTGTGTGTGCGTGTGCGTGTGTGTGAATAAGCCAGATATAGTTGTTGTGGTGGGAGGCCAGAGGGAGGTGGTGATTTTGGAAGTGTCCTGCTCATTCGATTGTTCCATGGAGCAGGCTTTTTCTGAAATGCTCCTTAAATACCAGCCCATCAAATCACGCTTGGACAGCCTGGGATACAGATGGAAATTGGTGGCATTGATATTTGTCAGTCTCGGCTACAAACAGTACATAGTATTACGGTACGTGGCCTTCAGATCGCAGGCTTGAAAACAACTGGCTAGGTACTGCTCTGATTCAGCCGTTATGGGCAGCCTAGCTGTGTGGAAGAGAGGGTGCTTTTTGTTTCCTTAAGTGTCCATGCATCAATGACCTTTGAAATGTTTGAATCCTTTATTATGTCATGTGATTTGTGGATGCAAAATGTTAGTATTCAAAATGTGTGTGTGTGTTCTTGTGTGCGTGCGGGTGTGTGTCATCTACATATAACTAATGATCACAAATTGATCCGATTGATCAATCAGTCTGCCTTTTGCATTGGTTATCCATATAGCCCATCCATTAACACGTACTCTACCCCTTTACATGCTGTCATTGTATCTGCATTGATACCAGTAATTAAAAAGCACACGTCAACCATTTCCAGGCAGGGTCATGTGGGGATGTAAATTTGGCTGGCAAAGCAGCATCAAGGTCACAGGCAATAGCGGCTTCATATCTGGTACATTACATGAGTGGACAATTTACTGAAAATGACAATTACAATGCTTTTGAATTAGGATTCGTCTATATTTGCCATTGGAATTGTTGATTGAGTGCTTTATCGACAAATTATACTAACACAGACAAGAATATATTATCTGCACTGTGTATTAGGATGTCCACTCTGTTGTTTTTGTGTGGAACTCAGAATGGGCCATGTGGTGCTTCTACATGGGATTCTACTGACCGAGTGTGTGAGCGGGCTGAATCAGTGCTGTGTAATGTACTGTAGGAAAAACTGGATATGAACAAATACTGAGGGAATGTATCCAAATGACTGTTTGAATACTGAGGGAATGTATCCAAATGACTGTTTGAATACTGAGGGAATGTATCCAAATGACTGTTTGAATACTGAGGGAATGTATCCAAATGACTGTTTGAATACTGAGGGAATGTATCCAAATGACTGTTTGAATACTGAGGGAATGTATCCAAATGACTGTTTGAATACTGAGGGAATGTATCCAAATGACTGTTTGAATACTGAGGGAATGTATCCAAATGACTGTTTGAATACTGAGGGAATGTATCCAAATGACTGTTTGAATACTGAGGGAATGTATTCAAATAACTCCTGCCATGGAATTCTATGATCTCCAGTAGTGCAGAACACTTCTTAAGACATGTAGGAAATTCTGATTTGTGTGTGTGTGTGGGGGGGGGGGGGGGGGTGCTGGAGTCCTGAATCAAACTCATCTGACCATTTTGACTTAGCTACCCATTTCAATAAATCATAACAGCATCCGCTCCCATCTGAAACCGTCATAATGAACACGTTTCATCTCAGCGGGAGTCTGCCAACAGTGGTCGGGATATTCTGGTCCTGCTGTAACATTTTGTAATCCTATCCCAGTCCAACTCTTCACAACAAACTATTAGCCACTCAGAGGTCCTGATTAGAAGGAACCCAAAATAGTCTTTCAAGACTCTTTTATTTCCATCTTGGTAATAGTCTTTTTGAAAAATAAATTGTGTACATTCATTATATGCGGAGCTGTGGTTTATATGTTATAGCCTCATGCAATATAGCCCAATAGCATAGCAACAATGGTTAAATGAGACATATGTATCGGGTATGCAACCAGCTAATGACAGAGGAGCAATGTTGACTCGTTAATTTGTTTCATAGCCAGGCACTGATGCCTCTTGTGAGGAAGTGATGCCCATACATTCCACCACAAAGCCAGCACCTACAGTTTAACCTACAGAGGAGGACCCTCAGCCAACTGGTTCTGGGGGCTCTGCTCATAAACACAAACAGACCCCACAGAGCCTAGGACAGCAACACAATTAGATCCAATAAAATTATGAGTAAATGTTTCCTGGCCCTAAACAGAGATGACACACTAGCAGAATACCTGAGCACTGTAACTGACCCAAAATTAAGAAAATCATTGGCTATGTACTGAATCAATGAGCATAGCCTTGCTAATGAGAGAGATCACCATAGATAGACAAGGCTCTCAAGTGAAGACATGATATGCCCACTGTCCACAAAATGAGGTGGAAACAGCTGCACTTCTTAACATCCTGCTTCATTTGTGAATATATTAGAGACAAGAGACAGATATTTCCCACAGATCACACAGACCCACAAAGATTTTAAAAACAAAACAAACATTGATAAAGTCCCATATCTGTTAGGAGAAATACAAACAACATTGTAAATACAACACATAGTCATCTGTTTCTTTATCTTCCCCCACTAGTGTACTACAAGGACTTGCACATTGCTAAAACACAGAGCTAGATAGCTAGATAGCTAAAACACGGTAGATAGCTAAAACACGGTAGATAGCTGATAATATAACACTAGACATGTCTTTGCCTTCTTGAAACCGCTGTGAGTGCAATGTTGACTGTTATTTTCTGAAAGTTTTTTGTTGATGCTTTTATTTCTTCTCACTTTTGTTTATTGTTTATTTCCTTTGCTGTGGCAATTTAAACAGATGTCAATAAAGCTCCTTTGCATTGAATTAGAGAGAGAGAGAGAGAGAGAGAGAGAGAGAGCAGTGGCAGTGAGGAGAGAGAGAGAGAGAGAGAGAGAGAGAGAGAGAGAGAGAGAGAGAGAGAGAGAGAGAGAGAGAGAGAGAGAGAGAGAGAGAGAGAGAGAGAGAGCAGTGGCAGTGAGGAGAGATCGCTATCAGCTGAATTGATTGCAGTAAACGTCTCCCAATGGTTTCAAGGGGAAAAGGCAATTCTTGCATTAGCAATAAACTATCCGATGTTAGTCACTGTGACTGGGAGATCGGACCGCTTTATTGGGAAAATGCGCTCTGCCGCTGCATTCGGGTGTACACGGGGAAGGGGTGGGTGCCAAAAGTCCCCCGTTCTTCGCCTAATGTAATCATTTAATCTTTTGAAGGCAACACGGAACTCGGGGGCGCCTCTGAACCAGCCCAAGAGGCAAAGGACTGCTGCTAGGGCATCGTACTGCGGATAAACTGAATCGTTGCCTGGACCCGGACCCAAGTGGACAGCATGCCCCCCGCAACACCACCCACCTTCGGGGACTCTCGGACAGAGTCACTAGGACTACGGAGTACACCCGTCAAGATGTGGAATCGCAGCGTTGCCTGAAATTGTAAACGCCTGCGCTAGGTGTCATTTACTGGGGGGATCTGACCAGGGATAGTTCACCATGCTCAATGGATATACAGTAAAACGGCTTTCAGCATCTCCGAAAAAGGTGAAGTAAGACACATTACTTTGTTGTTGCCCGTCTTACTGGTAGCCGATAGGCTATCCTACGTTTTATCGCTAACATCTGGACATGCGTTATGAAATACATACTACGCTGTCCACTAGGTATATAATAGCCCTGCGATGCTAAATATACATATATATTTTAAAACTTTAAATGGGCAATCTGCAGTTGAAACAATAACAGAGTGGCACCCCGCCACTGATTTGATAAAGAGCTGAGGGATGGATGGGGCTGGACTAATGTCACCACTCTCAAATTCATAGACAGGGCTATGGATGCAAGGACTGACCATCCATGATATAACAATTGTAGTTTCAACTATGTTTTGAGGCTATACATTGTTTGTTTACAATTGCATTGTTTACAAGCAATAAAGTAAAGCAAGCTTGTGTTTTGGGTTTTGGTGTGGTATGACAGTTAAACTAAGGTCACGAGGCATTCATAAGTTCTATTCTTTAAGTATCAATGGGCATATACCATACATTTTTAAGTCTAAAAATTGATGTAGCAGTCGCAGATTGCTGCTTTAACTCAAATATAATGAATTGGATTTTACGCATATGTTTTACGCACACATATTATGTTTATTTCGAAATGGAAAACAAGCCTACAACACTAACTGCACATTTTCAACTAAATCAATTTATATTTGTTTATTGTACTTGAATAAGACACTGCAAGTGAGCCGTTTCAGACATTAAATATATTGGCACCGCAAGTCTCTCGCTATATTCCCTCTTTTTGCGCAGCGTTTGAAATTCACCTGCGGTCTGTGACAAATTGGTAATGATGAGGAACTTTTACCTACGCTGCTGCTGGCGACTGTAATCAACCTTAAAATTGATGGCTATGATTGAGACATCGGCCAAGGTTTTTACGGACGTTGCCGAGGCTTTACCTGTGATAAATCAATAGGTATCCAGATATAAACTGGTGATCCATGTTTTGCAGTCTACCATTCGTTGCGGGGGAGGCACACCAACTAACCTCCTTGTCAGCCAGGCTTCTGATCCTCCTGCCCTGACAGTGTAAACAGTGGAGAGTTACAATACATCATCAGATAATGTCTTAGCCATTTTGGATGACATTTGAGGAAATGACAGCCAGCCATGTGTAATATCATTACCTGCCCCCTTCATCTCTTAACTACCTTTATAATTAATTAATGTGGTCATATCTGAAGATCAGTCCAAACAGCTTTAAAAATTGATACTGTCTGAGATGGATAGTGGTGATATTGTCAATTATGGGAGGTGGGTTGCAAGTTTATTTGTGACTGCTTGAATACAAACTGTATTGGCCCACTTTAGTGTATTCTCTTACATCTCTTTGCATAACAAGTTAATTAAAGATGTCAACTCTCCAGGGAGGTTGTATGTTTTAAAGCACAATCATCATTAACTGCATATTTAGGGCATTCAACTTCACTAGAGTATTGTGTCTTGTCTTGTGACCTTGTGCATTCAGTATCTCTTCCTTCAGAGAAGTAGTAGTCCACATCGATCTTAGTTTCCCTCCGAACAGTAGACATTTGTCCAGTTTTATCTCTGTTGACAGCCCATGTTCATCATGTCCAGCTTTAGCCTCAGTTGCAAGTTGCTCTTCCCCCTCTAACAAAAACTACTGAATCACAACATTTTTATTTAAATAGACCTGTTTTCACTGATGTTTCTGTGCATCTCTCTCTCTCTGTGTAAGGGCTGTGTTATAAAATGTTATTCTTCATGTCATGTGCATCTCCCCCCCCCCCCCCTCTCTCTTTCTCATTACCATTGGAGGACTGCTCTGTGCTTCTTGTGAGTGCAGTGGAGCAGAGCTCTGTCCATCACCGCAGCATTTGACAGATTAAACACCTCAATGCCCTCTACAAGTTTGAGTGCACAGAGCCAGTGATCTCTTCAGCATCACTCACTTCACAACTCAGCGCTCATAAGACATTTGCCAGCTTGTCTTTATTCCAGACTCAATTTACTTTATTTATTGATCTATTTATTCATTTATGTATGCATTTGTTTTTCTATGTATTTATTTCTCTCTCTGTGTTGAGTTCATTCAGTATTTCTCGTCAGCTTCAGCACATGCTGAAGTTTAAAAAAGTACAACCTGCTCATTGATAATGTGCAGCTCCACACGATTATGTTTCCATTGTTGATTTTGATATGGATTAAACCCACAATGCTTTACTGAAATTTTCATAGACACTTCATTTTTACAACTTTGTAATTATGAGTTACAATACTTCTTACATTGTTCATTCTAATGTAAGAACACTGTAATGTAAGTGATATCTAATTATTTTTACAACAAGAGCATGGTTCAACATCAACTTTCTTTAAATAATATCCACTGCTGCAGTACATGTCTGGTGAGGAATATGAAATAAGAGTCAAACTCATTACCATGCACCAGTCTGTTCTATCCAATTGACAACTCTTCACTTTGTCTTTGAGTTATTCAAATTAAAGTATTCCTTTATGTTTATATAGAGGAAACACAAGCATTCTAAGAAAGAACAGCCCACTGATTTCTCTATTTGTTTCTTTGAAATAGGCCTCTGGATCCAAATTTCAAGTCCAACGGAGGCTACATCAGTCTGTGCCCAGCCTTGTGTGAAGCAAAAGAGAGAAACAGCAAGAGAGAGACTGAAAGAGAGGAAGAGAAGGAGGAGGGAGGGCTCTCCAATGATAACCCTGAGTGTACGTTACACGGCTCTCTGGTAGCCACCATTTTAAATTGGCCCTCACAGTGCTCCGCAGCGGCTGACTGAGAGTGAAAATGTGATGAGCTTTTCTGTCGTCCCCATAGCGAGCGAGCGTGGATGGAGGCCGGCGAAGGAGGCGCATTGCTTAATGAGACCATTGCTCTTGTGTTGGGAGGCTTAGGACAGGCAATTACTGAGGGATTACCACCAGAGGCCTCCTCTAGCAGTGCTGCTGCTGCCGCTCCACCACTGCTGACTGCTGGGCCAGGGAACTAAGCAGACACAGCTTGTTACAGAACATTTTTTTCCTCTTTGGATTTTTATTGTTTTTGTTCCTTTTTTTGTTGTGGTGGTTGTTGGTTAGAATTTGTCATTTTTCTCACGACAAATCGTCTGTATGTCATATTGTTAATAATGGAGCTCCATCAGTCAGGGCGTGTGTGGAATAAGGACTGGGTCTCTTTCCTCAGGCCGTGGATACCCATACTGCTGGGCCTGCACATGCAGTTCTCCCGGGCGTCCGGGTCCAGCTGCCCAGAGGAGTGCCGTTGTGACAGGACCTTTGTTTACTGCAATGAGAGAAGCCTGACCTCGGTGCCTCTAGGGATCGGAGAGGGCTACAAGACCCTGTACCTCCACAACAACCAGATAAACAATGCCGGCTTCCCCTTGGAGTTTCATCACATAGCCTCCGTGGAGAATGTCTATCTCTACGGCAACCAGCTTGACGAGTTCCCCATCAACCTGCCCAAGAATGTTCGGGTGCTGCACCTGCAGGAGAACAATATCCAGACCATTTCCCGGACCGCACTGGCCCAGCTGCTGTGGCTGGAAGAGCTACATCTGGACGATAACTCCATCTCCACGGTTGGGGTGGAAGAAGGGGCGTTCAGAGAGGCAATCAGCCTCAAGATGCTCTTCCTTACAAAGAATCACCTGAGCAGCGTCCCTATTGGTCTACCAGAAGATCTCAAAGAGCTGCGATTGGATGAGAACCGGATCGCGGTTATCGCAGAGGAGGCGTTCAGGAATGTGACGAGGTTAGAACGCCTCCTGCTGGATGGGAACCTGCTGACAGACGAGGGTGTGGCACCTGGAACATTCCAGGACCTGGTAATGCTCCGGGAGCTGTCTCTGGCGCGGAACTCCCTCACCTACCCACCCCCACTGCTCCCGGGGGACGTTCTGGTGAAGCTGAACTTTCAGGATAATCAGATGAATGAGATCCCTGTGACGTCTTTCGAGGGACTGAGAAGGCTAGAGAGACTGGATATTTCCAACAACCAGCTGCAGTCCCTGACACAGGGGGTCTTTGACGGCCTCGTCAGCCTCAGACAGCTCACTGTTCGGAACAACCTTTGGCTGTGTGACTGCAGCATTAACTGGGTCATACTGTGGTTAAAGTCCCTGCCAACCTCCCTCAACGTGCGCGGCTTCATGTGCCAGAAACCTGAGAGGGTCCGTGGCATGGTAATCAGAGAGCTGAACACTGAGCTGATCCAGTGCCCTCACAGCACCACAACTGCCCCGCCGCCCATCAACCTGCCCCCCACCTCACCAGGCCTGACCTCCCGCTCCCCTCCCTCCTCGACAAACTCCCCATCAGATATGCACTCCCTCTCTCCCCCCTCCAAGCTCCCCTCCTCACCCACACATCACCCCCCTCTCTTCTCCTCTTCCCCTCCCAGAGACGGGGAACAGAGGACTAACCTGCCACCCCTGGACCCAGAGCGGGAGAACCTGCAAATCAAGTTCACCATACTCAACGGTTCAGCCATCCATGTCAGCTGGGTGGCCTCCTTCCCTGTCACAGCCTACAAGGTCACCTGGGCCAAGATGGGTCCCAGCCTGTCTGGAGACACGGTCCGGGATAGGATGGTGGGAGGGGAGCACCGGGGCATACGGTTGGCCAACCTCGAGCCTAAATCCACCTACCGAATCTGTGTCATCCCCTTAGACGTGTTCAATAACTACCGGCCCAAGGATGATACAGTGTGTTCAGAGGCTGTGACTAAGCCGGTCTCCTATGGTCCAGATAATAATAAAGGTCCGTTGTGGCCGGAGCAGGCCACCCAGCAGGACCCCAGCTCTCCCTTCCTCCTGGCTGGCCTCATTGGAGGTGCTGTGATTGTTGTCCTGGTGCTTCTCCTCAGCATATTCTGCTGGCACATGCACAAGAAGGACCGGTCGTCCTCGACCAATTGGAAATACAACAAGGGCAGGAGAAAAGATGACTATGGAGAGGCAGGAACCAAAAAGGATAACTCTATACTGGAAATGACTGAGACCAGCTTCCAGATAGTGTCCCTGAACAACGAGCAGCTCCTGAAGGGAGACTACCGCATACAGCCCATGTATACCCCTAATGGGGGCATAGGCTTCAGAGACTTCCCTGTGGGGAACAATAGCACAGTATATTGCAAGAACAATGTTCAAGCAGACACAGACTTTTGCTGTGCATGATGGTTTTGCACAACAGAGTGTTATAGAACCCCCTTTGTATTAACACATACACTTAACTACATACAGTACCCTGTACAGTATATATTTCATAGACCCCTGTGTCTACAATGTAATTTATACACCAGCTGGACTATAATGTTGAATTCAGCTACCTTTTATATTCCCTTAGTTAAAATGCTAATTGATTTATAAGTTATTGGTTTCTTGAAGTTGTGTTACTCAGTTCTGTGCAGACAGATTTGTCCAATCAGAGTTCTCTCATCATTTTATATAAAGTTTGGTTCTGATTTGAGCTCCATAATCGCTGGGCCATTTTATATTCAGTTTGGTTCTGATTTGAGCTCCATAACCGCTGGGCCATTTTATATTCAGTTTGGTTCTGATTTGAGCTCCATAACCACTGGGCCATTTTGAAATCGTGTGATAGCCAGACAGTGTACTCATTGCTAAAAAATTTGCCTCACCAGTGATGAATCTAACAAGCACAGTGTCCATAACAGATATGGCTATCCCATGTTTTGGCAATGGGAATTGAAATAATCGGGGGTTATGTAAATTAGACTTGCTGTGTCAACTCAATGTGACAGAGAGAACCAATATAAAACCAGCCATTCAGGAAATTATATTTGGAGAGAAATCTTTTCTCACGGTAAGGATTTGAGAGAGAGAGGATGAGAGGGACAGAGTGAGATAGAGAGAGAGAGACAGGGTGGAGAGAGAGAGAGAGAGAGAGAGAGAGACAGAGAGAGAGAGAGAGAGAGAGAGAGAGTGCTTTCAAATATACCACAAGAGGGCAGAGTTGTTCATTATGGTCAATTAGTCATTACATTCATTTCTTGGACATTGCTTAGTACTGAACAGAGATTCTACCGATGTCGTCCTGCTGCAGTGAGTGACATCTCTCTTCACATATCACAACAACAACAAAAAACAGAGAGATCTGTTGGTCTAAAAGCTGCATGGACTCCTTGGTTTGGAGTGCTGATCTAGGATCAGTTTAACCTTTTAGATCATATTGAATAAGAATTCAATGGATAGGAGGGACCTGATTCTAGTTCACCTCTCCTACTCTGGAATGCTTTACGAATACAAGCCCTGATCCAAGTATTTCTCTCAATAACAACCCATTCCTATGTTATTGGCCACTGGTCACTTACCACAACTTGGATATAGAGTTTATGAAATGGTAGAAGTAATCAAGCTTTGTTGAACCTTTTGATTGTTTCCAAAGCTGTTGAAAGATTTTTTTTTTAATGGACTTGACTCATGCACAAGTCATACGTTTGCGTCTTACGCTTTCCTTTAAGTAGAATTACAGCGTAAGGAAACTGTACTGTTTGTTATAGTTGAGAATGAAAGATGGGTGTTAAACACATAGCAGAGTTAACTGGAACAAGCATGTCTGTCCAGAAAG